>NC_071979.1:29060895-29193117 GCF_026283585.1 Hylaeus volcanicus
TCTCTCTCTCTCTCTCTCTCTCTCTCTCTCTCTCTCTCTCTCTCTGTCGCAAACACGTGCTCCGTACTTGTAGTACTTCGTCGCTCGACTTCGAGGCCACGATCAATTTAGGCGCTGGAGTTTCGAGACTGATATTTTTCTCCGCAATTTTATATTCGTCTTTTGCATTTTTATGTCTACCTCTTTTTCTCTGTAGACTTTAATTCTCTTTTCCCCGTGCTAGACGAACGAAACTAGCAAACAAATGTAGCCGAGGTCAAGGAAACCATTCGTTAAACGGTATATGCCTGTTAGTGCGCGCGTGCGTATTACACTCATCGCGCGAGTTTAGTATACAACGCGAGGACGATTCGTTACTGAAAGCAAACGACGTAACGTCTCTCGCGGAGAAGGTCTTCTCAATCGCCACCGATAAGAATAGCGTGCTATATCTCTTCTACCGTTGTTTGCGGTATATTCTACTTTGCTTCGAAAAATAATGGACAATTACAATTATATATTTCCTCGAGGAAGGCTCTCCTCGAGGAGAAACAACGTTTTTGTTTTTAATGCAGTTTCATTCGATTTTAATCGCAACGTCCGACCGAGGAGAAAGGTGTTTCTCCTTTCACCGAGCAAGTGTGCCGAAAATCAACGCTCCGCTCCCTGTATGGCACTTCATTAATTCGATCTATACCTATCTGTGGATCTGCGCGCCATGTTTAATTTTATCCGACAGGTTTTAAAGTATCTTTCAGGATACGCATTTACGACTTACGTTAATGCGAAAAGCATACGGAGTACACATCCATTAATTAATAAAATAATATTACTAATTCGTTTCGAGCAGACGCATACAGCTAATTAATTTCCATCGTAAACGCGTGAAATCTGCGATCTACTTTTTACCAAACATAGAATTCGTTTGTCGTCAACGTATAATCCTCCAGCGTTCGATAATAATCACTTTTGTGAAACTATGAGTTATAGGTTTTTATTTTTTGGATTGTCGAGTATCGACGCGTTGAAATATTCGAGACGGGATGCCACCAGGAGGAAATTTCTCTGAAAACCGTTCCCGCCGAGTAACCGTTTCGCGTAGCCCTTAGCGTGTAGATAAATTAAGCTAATTTCCACGGGACACACTCTGACGTGGTGTTGCATTTGAAGGTCTTATGTGCACAGGTGAAGGTGGTTAAGTTCAGCTACATGTGGACGATAAATAACTTCAGCTTTTGCCGGGAGGAAATGGGAGAAGTGTTAAAGTCGTCCACTTTCTCAGCAGGGGCCAACGATAAATTAAAATGGTAAGATCCGGTTGATTAAACCCGTTTGTCAGCGAACCTAATCGCGTTGAAGGGACGAGTACCTTTCACGAATTCGTTAGAATCCTCACTCGCGAATCTTTGCATCGCATACGAATTTTATAAACTATTTTTCACGTTTAAACTCACGAGTAATTAATTTCATTTGTATCAACATTCTATTGAATTATTCCTACGGTAAAAATATTGCCTCGATACAACTATTCGACATTTTTTTTTAAACTACTTTTAACACAATATTTACACGTAGTATAGTTTTTTGTATAAAAAAAAACTGCAGAAAAATAGTTCTGCGTTATTTTTCTTTTCCTATCTAGAATTAATTCAAGGATTAAATGCTCGTTTAGTAACGAGGAGGTGATTTAATATCGATACACTGTTCCGTGATACAAAACTTCGTTATACACCTTCTTGCGAGCAGTAAAGTAATAAAAGAACCGGGAGAGTAAACGATGTATGTGGATCTCGAAGCGCGGTCCTCGCGGACCGACATGAAATTCACATTACCGGTAATTGGTTCTAGGTGCCTAAGAGTGAATCCTAAAGGTCTGGACGAGGAGAGCAAAGACTACCTGTCTCTGTATCTCCTTCTCGTTTCGTGCAACAAATCCGAAGTCAGAGCAAAGTTCAAATTTTCTATTCTTAATGCCAAAAGAGAAGAAACCAAAGCAATGGGTAAGTTTAACATTAACCATAACCGTACGATCTATTTTCAAGATTCTCGTCGACCATTGTGCTGATAATCACATAAATATCTATTTCTTATATATAGTTGTATATACAATAACATTTCTAAAATAATAGAAATTTCGTATCCTTTACAAAGAGAGAAGAGAGGGCTTTGAAAACTTTAGAAAGCATTTACTCGACCTAACAAATTTAACTAAAAACAAACTCCTACGCTCGTATATTTTTTGTTCCACGCCTTAGAATTTCCTCGAAAGATTCAAAAGGGATAGGAAGCAGCGTTGATAGATCGAACCGTTAAAATCGAGTGCTTGCGCGACCGGGCATTGTACGGGGGTAAAAGCGTTTCCGTGTCGGTCATGGGTAATAAAGCGTCTGAATTTTCTGCTTGCAGAGAGCCAACGTGCTTACAGGTTCGTCCAAGGTAAAGATTGGGGCTTCAAGAAGTTCATCAGGAGAGACTTCCTCTTGGACGAGGCGAACGGACTCCTGCCCGACGATAAACTCACGATATTCTGTGAGGTATATACCTTTGTATGTTAATTGTTTAATACTCGTCTTTGCTAGCCGGTACCTGGACGAGATTTATAACGCTTGGAAACGTTTCAGGTCAGCGTGGTGGCGGACAGCGTGAACATTTCTGGACAGAGCAACACTATACAATTCAAAGTCCCGGAATGCCGGCTGCCCGACGACCTGGGGTTACTATTCGAAAACCAAAAATTCAGCGACGTCACGCTAACGGTCTGCGGGAGGGAATTTCAGGCGCACAAAGCCATACTTGCGGGTAAGTTCGCGAATCGAACGTAATTCGTGATGCGACCGAAACAGGAGCGATTCTTTGTTTAAAAATAAGTCGAAAACGTAGAGTATACTTCTTACCTACGACTGTTAGTTTTCGAGATAATCGAATAAGACAACTATAAAAAGATGACCACGAGCCATACTCTCCTTAAATACAAATAAACTCCTTAACTCTTCTTTGTGTTCCGACTACCGACTCGTTTTCTTCCTTTTCGATCGCACTACGAAACCTCATATACCTCGAATATTCACAAAGTGACTGACCGTTTGATTTCGTTATCCAGCACGAAGTCCGGTCTTCTCGGCGATGTTCGAGCACGAGATGGAGGAGAGGAAACAGAACCGCGTGGACATCACCGACGTGGACCACGAGGTTTTAAGGGAAATGCTGCGATTCATTTACACGGGAAAGGCGGCGAATCTGGAAAAAATGGCGGACGATTTGCTGGCGGCGGCGGATAAATACGCGTTAGAGAGGCTGAAGGTAATGTGCGAGGAAGCACTGTGCACGAGTTTAGCCATCGAGAACGCAGCCGATATCCTCATTCTTGCTGATCTTCATAGCGCTGATCAACTCAAGGCGCAAGCCATAGACTTCATTAATACGTAAGTTTTCGTTTTGGAGACGGAGGGACGCGGATAGCCGAGAAAATGTTCGAACTCGAGCGGAAAATAATTTTGTTCATTGAGGTATAAAATTTGATGTCGTAATTCGACAAATACGAATAAAATGTAATGCCCTCGTTTGCTTTATCAGTGATTATTCTACCAATAATTGAAATATTATACTTAACCCTTTTATAGACCGTCATCCAAAGGACGCAACCTAATTTTTAATAGAAAATTACCGATGAAACAAATAGAACCGCTAAATTTGATTCTCTGTGTCTCTGTGTGGGGTTCGAACGAAAAACCACTGGAAGAATTGTATTTTGAAGTTGCACGTTTTTTTTTTTTGTTTCAGACACGCGACAGACGTGATGGACACGGCAGGTTTCAAGTCGATGGTGAACTCTCATCCGCATCTCATAGCGGAAGCGTTTCGAGCATTGGCCACCCAACAGATACCACCTATCGGACCGCCCAGGAAACGAGTGAAACAGAGCTGAAAACAGTCACCGTTAACTCCGGGCACGACCTCCACATCGCCCCCGCCTATTTTGCATCCCTCATGACTTTTTGTGTACAGTGATACGAGTAGTGTTTTAAATAAATGTTTCCTAGTGCGCCATCCTCTGGTCCACTCGAAAGGAACTGCGTCGAAGGGACTATCTCATGGTTTTCATGCTGGTGTTAGTGGTTCACGGGGAAGGGCAACCGGTTCGGCCAGTTCGGAGCAAGAAGAAAGCATAGATTGTGCTCAGGGAGAGAGATTCTCTTGTAATTCAGTGAGTCGTCGACATTGGAGGAGAAGTGTCTGTCACAGAACGTAGTGGGGAACACGACGAGTGTGAGGGGAAAAATTAAGATGATAACGATAATGAATTGTTGGAACCAGGGTTTGGACAACGGGACACGACATGGTACTCTTTTTGCATTGTGCGTGTGTTTTCATTCTACAATGCCACTGAATTGTCAGCGATTTGTCAATGCGCATCGTTAGGGTCACTCATGGATTTGCTTTCGTTTCTACCACAAGAGGATAATCTGGAATCGCTAAACCATCCGTATTGAAAGATATAAAAGCAGCCAGTGGACCAAGGCGAGATTGAAACTCGCTGAAATTGCTACAACATACATATTACACGTACACGAAGCGCATACACACAGATATACACGTACATAAACACACAGAGAGAGACACAATGCACGAAGGAAGTTGTGATAGACGTCGGCCAGACGATTAAAACATTTTGTTCCTTTGTCGAAAAAGAAAAAAAAAAATGAAACGGATCAAACGATGTCCCACGCTTGTTCGTTGTGCAACGAGCAAGAGAAAAGTTAGATACTATGTTTACTACCGATAGTGATTTTTAGTTATATAAAAACAAGGAAATGATGAACGTCAAACTCTTCCGGAATGGAGAAAATGATTCTAGTTAGTGTTTTTTATGATCTCTTTCTCTCAACATGTACGACTACTACTATGATTACTATTAATGCTACGCAATCTGTGCCCCGTATTTTTGTATATTTTTTGTCTGCAGATACCGCCCTACGTCCCCCTCCCTCTAATGCGGCCTTTTTCTCTCCCCCCCCCCCCTTTATCACTAGGCACAGTTTGTTTTGTTTTCTCGAGTATTGCATAGTAGAAGAAGTGATAGATTCGAATTATTATTATTATTATTATTATTATTATATTATTATTATTGTATTAAATTTAGGGTTGTCCATAATTTATCGAATTTTATGTTGATTATTATTGAAATGTCTATCGTACTTGTGCGCAGGATACATGTATTAATTAGAGATGTTACGAGAGCCGCATTAAATGAGTCGATGGCACGTTATTAGAAAGAAAATAATGGGGCGAATCACGAAAATGAGAACAAACAAAAAAAAAACGAGAGATGATGGATGAATCTAAGAAGTTGTATAAATAAAAGTTAGTCAATTATATAGAACGAAAAAATATTAATCGTTTTTTATGTAATTAATTAATGAATTGCGAATTCGTGTGGTCAATGATCTGAATTATGGGCAACCAAGAAGGCAAACAATAATCATCATTTAGTACTGTACTGGCTTCCTGATCCTGCGACCTAGCTTTACCGAATGTTTTAAATATGAGAAATACCATACCATTACAGGAGTAATGATATTGACGATTTAATGCCATACATGTTCTGTGATAAGACCACTGTAATTACCGCAATTGTATCACAACCTTTCTAGAACTTCTGACGATCCTGGCAGCCAGTGAATTTATCTTTTAAGAAACGGTCGCTAATCCGGACAGTCCCAAATCTAGCGTCCCTTTCGATTTTAAGATTTTTACTGTACATATCTACTGTATTTTATAAGAACTGAACCGAATGGAACCATACTTTTATGAAGGGTACAATAACCAACTATAATTTATTCTATTTTACAGACTGTGCTAAACTCATGTTCCTTGAAACACTAGCAATGCTTTAAGTAAATGTAATATGTAATAACAGACAAATTAATACGATTAGAACGTATTTGTGTCCACTGATCTCGACACGTTACGTGCATTTCGTCGTTACCACGGCGCGAATGTGTTTCTATCGAGATTAAGTGATAAAGGAAACAACAACAAAAAAATGGATCCTATGAGAAACATAGTTAGGGAACGATTTTCCACCGTTTTTTACACGATGTTTATTTCAGTCATAGATCGTTAGAGCTTAATCGAAACGATAGAATACGTGGGGGAAAATAAATAGCAAAAAATAAATGTAAGCGATTTAAGGAACAGATTTTGGCCGTGCTCGCTCAGATTTTAAAATTTGAACAGATGAAGAAACAAAAAAAAGAAAAGAAAATCTACGTCCATTCTACCCATTCTATCTTTGGGACTGTGCGGCGAATATCTCATGAAACTCGTAATGTTGAATGTCTTTTTCCTAAAAAAAAAAAAAGAAAAAAAGTCGAAACTAATATTAATCTGTACGACAGTTCGAAAAAATATTAGATGCAATTCTTTGAACCAATTTGCATGAGCGTATGACTGGATAATTTGATAAACTAAGTACAAGTAAGACAAGTGTTACCTCATCATGAAAATCAGCATGTTCGTGTCGCGCTAGCTACTACTGCGTTGCTGTCTGATACACACTTCCGTTGTATATTGCATTTAAACTCGAAAGCTTTTTGTAACGAATAGTTCAGCAGTGGTAGCTTCTCGAAGTACACGGCTGCTGTTCATCGAACCCAGCTCATACAAACGTTCATTTTTCCATTTACTTTAAGTCATTGCACCACATCAAATAAATGACATTTTCATTATATAATCATGAGAACTTTTACGTGATTTTCATTATCCCTGATTAAAAATAAAAAAAAAAAACATACGACGTGACTAATACTAAGATATTTCAAGTCTCTACTAGTTTCTTCAGGGCTCTTGATATGTCGATGTATCAGTGTAGACTTAACTTTATCATAATCCAAACCTACCTCCATCTAACTTCATTCAGGGGTAGCTACAACATTAGGTTATCGCACTGATGTATCAGCGTGTCCTTTAACCCTTGAAGAAGCTTCCTACACTTAGTATCGATCGTTAAAATCTTCTACCTCAAGGCAAACTTTAAAATTACTTTCAATCGAGGTAAAGAAATAATAGTTCATTTGGCTAATATTAAAATTAAATTTATTTATACAATATCACTCAGTAATTACAACATATCAAACATGATGCGCAACTGAAAAGCCTGGATTAGTTGGTTGACATACTCTGTCCTCTGGTTTTGGAGTTTCTGAATATACTGGTGGAGCTTCAGGGACAACTATCTGAAAAAATATCTATACAGTTATACCAAGTTTTTTCAGCTATTTTTAGAGAAAACATGACTTTTTCTATTGTGTTGTATATTCTTATCGGTAAAACAATTCCATATAGCTATGCTATATGACAATTAAAGGGAAGGGATACTGTGCTTAACCAATCGCATTCTGTTCAAACAATAGAAATTTATACAAAGATAGGCATTTTATTCGAACAATAAACAACAGATAAAAACCGTGATTCACCCGAAATGTTTATCCAATTGAACGATTATTCGAATAAGCTTCTATTCGTTTCACGTGGAGTATAATTGATATTGCAATTTTTTTTCACATAAAAACGTATTACAAGTTTATTGTTTATTTATTATATTCGTAAAACTGAGGCCACACGCGACGACATATTTTACGATACAGATTTATCTGTCACCAGCTGGTAGGACAATAAAAGATAATACGAATAACGCTCGATGTACGTTATTCGTAATTTTAATTACTTGAAGGTAGAAATTCAACGTACTCTGTTAGAAGACAGTCCATAAAGAGGAGGAACACTGCAAGCTTCGTTGTACGATGGTGGTGTATCCCTTAATTCACTTGATTCTACAATCGTGAAGCATCGCATCGAATCATAGTCTACATTCGCACAGGTGCGTGTACTTTGGCATACGCTATGCTCGTTATAACTTAACTCAGATGCCCTGCAAATACTGTTTAACGATATTTACATTACTTCGTAAAATTAGTAGCCGCATATCTTGTTTTCTTTTTCATTTGAAAGAACAATCAGTCACGGATGAAACGCTTACCTGCTGCATACTTTGCAGTACATTACAATTGCAAAAAAAATACCGCACACAAATAAGAAAAATATAATCGTTTGTACAATCGACACCGAGTAATCTCTTGTCACTACAAAAGAAAAATTTGACCTTTTTTGTACATGAAAAATTGTTAGTAGTTAGAGAAGTAAATGTAATTGTTTGATCTTACTATATTTCTCAGTTCTAGATGGATCTATAACATAAATTTCAGTCTCATTGTGTTGATAATCGTTTGAATTCTGAAGCAATGAAGTATTCAGTTCTGTAAATATAAAGAACATTGTGTTTAGCGTGTCACAAACACTAAGAATGTACCACAAGGTAAGAGTTGTCATATTTTACCTGAAGTAATTATTGCACTCACTGTGATCATGATAAATAGTTGCACAACACGGATTTGTTACATACACAAATTGACGAGGTGATGTAAAAGAACATTGATAATACCACGGTACTATCACTCGAGCACAACGGACGCGAAGTCAATAATTCGTGCGTGAAGATCAATCCTCGCAAACCGATAAACATATTGGTTTAAAGTGAAACGTTTAATGCTCTTACACGTATGATTACAATCTTATCTCAAGGAAACTTCCTGATAACATGGATAATCAGTGTCTAATACGTTTACGTTGTATTTTAAATATCCCTCAATTCCTTGTTACATAAAAAACCATTTTCGTTAAAGAACCGTTAGGTATTTGCATCAACAGGTAGAATAAGAAAAGACATACAGAATCACTTAGAATATATTTTGTAATATATATGAATAAATATTAATAACCCAAAGTCAACAATTCCTAAGACCGTATAATGTACAATATAATTGAGATTTTGGTAAGTGTTTAGAGTTCATGCTGTACAGTTAATTCGTTAATGTAATTAATGCTTCAACAACGTCCCCTCTGTGTTCCCTGAGTGTTTGTTCCGCTACACTTCGACTTATTTCCATTTCTTTCATCTAAAAAGAAAATAGATAATCTAATAATCTCTTACCAGAGTGTAAAACTTGTAGAAAGTAATGAGTTTTGTTTACATAAGAATAACTAACAGTAATCATACTCTGACTTACAATGAGATCAACATCTTGTTTATTAATAGGAACTTTTTGCAATTCCTTTTCTCGTGCTTTCTTTTCCGCGGCCTCCTTATTCCTCCGATCGCCAATTATGCTCAACGCCTAAAATAAATGAATTTATTGTAATAAATAAATCGTATAGTTTGTACACAACTGTGTACACCGTTTGGAGGTTACGTTTTACAAGTTGTAAGTTCTTTTTGGTAAGTATAACGTGAATATTAAATCGCGTACAGAAGAAATTAAGAAATATATATAGTAAAATTTTAAAGTATGAATATATATTTTGAATAAAATTAAATTGAATGTTGTTATTGACAATTGTAAACACGTGGAGTATCGAATAGCATAAAACACTCACGCATGAGAATCCGTCAGACGAAGATATTTCTCTTTCCTCTGCGTAATCTGTGACTTTTTCTAAATCAGCAGCACCGCTGTCATATTTCGCTGCCTTTTTCTGTGATTTCTCTTGCTGAACTTCATCGGAATCACCATTTACATCGTTATCCGCCATTTTTCCCTCCTTTTTATAACACGATATTCTCGAGGTATTAGAGCTGGTATTAGATAACTTCAGATTGAAACGATGTGTAACTGTTTATTTATACATTTATTGACATTATTTAAATAATAGAATGGACATCGATTGTGTTGGATAAGCAGGACGTTAACGCTAAAAAACGAAACTGAAAAATCAGGATCATACTTGGAAGCTATTTATTACAAGTTAAAAATGGAATTACTCCATTACATTTAAGGAAACTTAAAGGAGAATCTGCTATTGTTGTCATTATGTCGGTTGTTCAATTGAGAAATTAATATTTGAATGTATGAAAACATTTTTTATTTTACGTTGGATTCCAAAAACCCAACCTACTGTCAACGGTAGATGGCGCCATTTGTTTCATTTATTAAAAAAATAAAGAATTAAAGGTTGAAAAATGATTCTCATCCGTATTTTAATTTTGCAATGCTTGTTCTGTTGTTTGTTTTTGGATATATAACGCTTTATTTATTTTATAAAAGTAAAGAATGGCGCCATCTAGCGTTGGCAGTGAGAACTATTCGAGGACAAACTTGGGCGTTTTACCGATAGAGGAAATACCTTGAGAGGTATTCCAAAACAAACGAATAATCTTTTGTTGTAAGAGTAAAACACATAGCTTCCCTTATAAACTCCTTTTATTGTTTATACAAAATATGCAGTGCTATTAAAATAGACAAGATCTTTTGCAACATCTTGTATTTGATTAAACTGAATGTAATGATCAATGACATTTATTAATATGACATGTGTAACACCTTAACCTGAAGAATTGCACACGATTGACACTCGTCATCTGTCATTGTTTGTTTGTGGAATGTTTTCCGATGTGTTTATCCTATTATTTTAAAGCAAGGTTAAATAACTAGTTCTCTCAACAATGACCGAATCATCATTTTCAAAGTCGACGAATGATTCTCAATTTGCTCGAAGCGAAACTATGAATTATACTACAGGTATTTACAACATTAAACTTTTACAATAAATTTTGCAATACTGTAAGCCCTTCAATCATTGATTAATTGGCTAAAAACCATTAGAAAAACTAAAATTCTATTTCGTATAAATATAAATATGTACAATGTAAATGTAATTGTTTACAGAAATTCGTCAAATGATGCATGGATTCGGGGATAGTAGCGATCCGTTAATCGAATCTGCAAAAATTGTGGAAGAAGTTGTTTTACAGCAAATGAGAACAATCGTGAAGAAGGCATGCGAAGTTTCCTATAGACGTGAGAATTCAAAGAAGGGCTCCTGTATTAATGCAGAAGACTTAATCTTTTTATTGCGCAAGGATAAAGTAAAGTTACAGCGGGTGCTGAGATATATAGGCAAGTAAACAGTACACTTATTAAAATCCTACAAACACAAAGCTTCATTAATATTCTATACCTCCTTTGTTTTACAGAATTGAAAGAGTATAAGTCCTCCTTGCACAGAGCAATAGAAAGCGATCTACCCGAGGATATTATGAACAATGAACATCTAGAAGGAGCCAAACATAAAGGACCGTATCATTCGTTTCTCAGCCAGATTGACAATACCGGCGAACTTCTCGAAGATGCATCCACTGTGGATGAAGTCAAGCAACAGAGATGCATCCGTGCTGAAATCATGACGCGTTCTATGGACGAAGCCAGATACTTAAAATTTAGTAAAGCACGTAATGCGTCTTTCGCGAACAAAAATCGACACAAATTCAGCGACTGGCTCTTACCAGACAGTAAGTATTACAATAATAAGCTATTACTTTATAGTTACAGTTTTGAATATATTAATACCATTTTCCAAATCTTTCAGGCGATGTAACAATATCGAAACAAGGGTATACAATTTTAGGATATTTAGCATACGAAGTGGTAGCGCAAATTGTAGATTTAGCGTTGTTAGTCAGACAAGACCAAAATAAGATCTACGGAGATTCTATAGATCGACTCAGACTTAGTTACGTAAATCCGTGTACTTATAAACCATATTATCACGGCAAGGTTTGTATTATTTTTTTAGCGCTAGAAAAATAAGTTAAAGTATTTTAAATAGAAAAGTAGAGGAACACTTATGTTTATTTTGTTCGTTAGGTTGCTGTAACAAAACCGATAACACCTGCAGAAATAATCGAAGCTCTCAGGCGGTACTGGTCTCCGCAATTAGATATGACTGGGCCATTCAATCGTTGGTCGCTGAGAAAACCACATTTAAAGCTCCTTTGCTGTTAACTTCTAGAAGAATTAATTTCGTAACGCAAACAAGACATATACATATATTTTATTACCTCCTACTAAGAAGATCAAATCTGTAATGTTTTACCAGTATTTTACGCTAAAAATATTTAGCGGATATTTTAAAATTGACCAATGTTTATTGACATGTTCATGTACCTCTTACAAGTATAACTTAGGTTTCTAATCTTAGGTTTACGCATGACCACTACTACACAAATTAGTATAATTTTATTTTTTTACAAAATTTTCCAGTCATGTGATCTGTTCATAACGTGACATTTATAGATATCGTGTATATCCCTTTTTTTTTTTTATACAAGTACAGTTACAGTATTTTCCATGTATTTTACAATTCATAGTCCCTGATTCGAATTTATAAGATAAGATTATAATACAATTGGCTTTGTAATAATGATACGTTTATATTCATTGTACTTTTCATAAAATACTCAGATCCTCCCCTTAATTTAACGATATTACGAACGTATCACTTTCATGGAGTATCGTAAGATCCCTTCGTTTAGTACGACTCTAAAACCCTTTCTTAAAGTAAAATATGCTAAGTTATTTAGTATCTACAAATTTGAGCTAATCTTATGAACTGTATCGTCGTTTTATGAATTCACGCAGATACTAATTTTACTCCTGTATCATGGTGAAAGCAACGTGGATACTCGTACTTTCCCTTCAGCGCCACCCGTTATACAAGTCCCAGATTGATTGGCAGTAGACCAGTCGCAACACAGCGTACCTTTGTGTCCCCCTAATTCTAAGACTTTCGCCTGCGTGCCAGGTGGCATCTAAGTAAAATTTCGATGTTATTTTAAAAATGACTAGCTCTTAAGAAAGTTCTGCATACGTACTTTGTATATGTTTCCTCCAGTTTGTGTACAGAGCAGCATGTAATTGCCGCTTTGGTCGAAAGTGAACAATTTTCCATGGACAGTATTTTTCTCCACTTTAATCTTTGTTTCCCATAAAATCTTCCCAGAATGATTCAAACTCCTCTGACACAGTTTCCCGTCTTCGCTTTGCGTGCAAATGTTCGTGTAATCATTGATGAGTTCTATATCGATCACTGGACTCGAGTGACAACTGATATTATCAATAATTTCGTTCCGTCTCAAGTCGTGTATTAAAATATTCCCATTACTTAATCCGGTAATAAGCAGTTGTCCATTGTGATTAAAAGCGGAACACAGAGCAGTTACGTTCTGCTCCATTGGCAATGTTCTTTCCAATTTTCTCGTTTTTATATCGTACAATAGCAGTCTCCCTTCGTTCGAGTCTGATACGGAACACACGAACGTGGATTCTGCAGGGTTACAGAGCAAAGTAATGATACGAGAGTTTTCGTGTTGAATATCCCACAGAGTTTTACAATCGCGGGTATCGTGTAACTGAATCAAGCCATTGTTGTCACCGTGCAAAAAATAACGTTCATTTTTCGATATCCAATCTAATGCTGTTATGGCTTTGTTTGAGTTTGCTGTGGCAGAGTTGTATGTAGTAACAGTCCTATTCAACATAAGACAATTAGATCAACGCAAACTGTATTAAACAAACGTGTGTATTATGATATAAATATTTGAAATAATTACTTTGGCGATGGTATCGGAGTCCACACTTTGATGATGCCATCTGCATCGCCTGTAGCGACGTACGAACCGCTTGCATTACTTTTACATTGTATTATCGATGTTTTATGCTCCGTGTACTCTTCCTACAAATTGTTTCTTGTTACGTGAAATATGTAAAACATCCGCTATGCAATTAAATATTCTTTCACCTGGCTGAGGAGAATGTAAGTGGAATCGATCTTATCTTTGGCTTTGCGTTCAGCCACCGCGTCGATAGACGAATCCCTTTTCCTAGAGCTAGTTAATCTTGAATCACAGCTAATGCTTCTTTTGCTAACAGTTTCGGACTTACTGATGGAACTTAATTTTCCTTTCGTGTTCGTTCTCTTCGAAGATGACGCCATTTCAGGTTCTGCGATTTTTTTTACGTTTGTTGCGGACTTTCTGTTTAAAATTGGACTAGAACCACCGCCTATATTTCTTATAAGGTTCCTTAGGGTTTTGGGGTTTTCTAATAAGGGAGATTCTCTGTTGAAATAGTGAAAACAGAGCGTTAGCAAATATGGAAATATATACTTTTTTCTAATAATAAATAGAATACTTACTGTGCTATAATATAAAAATCATCCATAATCGGTGGATGTTGAGGAGCTGGTCCTGGATTTACATCCATTACATTATCTATTTTAATGGAGTCGCTTAAACGCTGTCTCAGCACTTCGTTCTCTTCTTGCAATCGTTTTAACTTGTTTGTATCCTCGTCTATCGTGAGCAGTGTTGGTAGTGGCATGCACTGTAACATTACAATATTAATAATTAAATTATTCAACAGTTTCTTGCCATAGTTTCATGGCTACAATCATAACTGGCAATCGAAATTTCTATACGATATTAAAACGATAAAGTTTGTAATGTGAGACTCAGAGTCTAAAATACCTTTCACCTACTTGAAAAATAGTAGCAAGGAAATTGTGTAGAGACAGTAACATAGTGTCCTGCCACTGTCTACTAAAGTGTACAGAGTACGCTGGATTGTCTTCAGGATTTTTAACAAATGGCAATGCTGTAACACAGGAAATACAATGTTAATATGTATTAATTCCTAAACATTTACTCAATACAACCTACCAAACCATTCCTTCCATTCTGAATGCCCTTGCAATTCGGGTGTCATTTTTGTGAAAAACTCTTGAATCCGATCCTGCTTGTTGTTCAAGGCTGCATTTACCAAATACATCTTCAAAACAGCATTCTCTAGTTTACGGACAGCTGGAGCAAAGTGACTTTCCAATCGAGAAAACATTCTTGTGTCTAAATGTCCCCATAGTTCCCTCAAGGATGTCAAGTCATAACTGTACACATACTGCATCAGCTGATCAACAATTTTGTCAACCTGATAAGAGACAAACAAATATTTTCACTAAGAGAATATTAAATGGGCTTCATTGTAACAACAGAGATAATAACAAAGCTGTAAATAATGTAAACATTATTGTTTTTAAAGTTGATAATGGGATAGTATTAGATGATTTTCTTATAACGGTATTTTTCTTGACAGAAAAGTTCGTGAAACATTGTTGTTTGTATATTTTGTTCTTTGTATCGCGCTTTCTTTCATCCTTACCCTGAAGCCTTTCTCTTTCTCAGCTTTTAAGTCGTTATCGAAAGTTTTCAAGGTTTGGCTGAAACCTCTGAAGAGCAAGTATTCTTTGACCAGTTCGTCCACATACTGGATATGAGACATTTTCCCTCGATTCTCTTCAAAATATCGACTCTCTCCTTAAATTGAGAGCCGTATGTTGTCATCCTTTGGCCATTTTGATCCACACTGAATTTGCATCTAAAGCGAATTTTCCTGTTATCATCTGACAGACAATGTTGCCAACATGAACGTGTCCCGCGATTCTTTCAAATAACAGTGGTTCTGTCCCAACTGTACTAGTCAAAACAAAACTCAAATACAAAAAATATTAATAACGATATATTTTCTATAATAAAATTCTTAAATTATTATTTGATTATGATATGTAATAAGAAATAGTAGTAATTAATACAATTACAGTTGCAATTAATTCTTCACGTATCATTTTATCCAACATAGTCGTTGTGCAATCCAATACGCGGCAACTTCGAGATGAAACCGAACTAACAAAACGGTCAGTCGAGTTGCCGCGTATTAGGGGCAGTTCTGCGCCTACGAGATGGCAACCGTACCGACAAATCGGCCAGCATAGGTTGCCGCACGAAAGGAAATTAATGGGAATTTTAGTAGGAAATGAAGGGAAAATAATGGGAACTTTACCAGGAAATTAAGGGAAATGAACGGAAATGTCCCAGGAAATTAATGAAAATTAAAGGGGAATTTGCAAGGAAATGGAGGGAAGTTATATAATTACTAATTATACGAAGCGTAGCAGCACACTGCAATAATTACTTACAAAGCAAATAATATTAGCGAACTGTATGCAACGTTTCTATTCTAATCACAAGGATTCCTATAGTGTGCAAGGAAGTTGGTCGATCGTAATTGAAAGAATCCCAATATCTTAATCGTTTATTTATAAATAAAGTTTATAACTATCATTATAATAATTATTGTAATAATAACAAGTACTCATTTCCGGTGATTTGATTTTTTTTTCACCTGTCTTTCGTTCGTTGTTATGTGAATTCATAACGTGTAGTAAAATTGCAAAGATATTTTATAGACACTAAGCAACTTGCTTCATTTCTTTTTTTAATGTAAGAAGAAAAAAGTATCCTGCTACAACTAGCAACCAGTGTAACAGTACGACATATTGTTTTTTTTCCTCTGCTTCTTTAATCTGTAATTTAACCGCATACAGGAGTCCTTATCGTATCCGATAAAATTTAAGTAGTTAACACAGTTCATTCTTACAAAGGCACAAGTTTTCTTCCTTTTCCAGCAGCGGAAATTTATTTCAACGCTCCAGTTCGGTCGTTAAACATACTTTTCTGACTTATTCACAGAGTTTTCCAACTATATTTTATAGTAAATTATGTACGGAATTTTAGCAGTTATACTTATTTTCGTCCTTGCATTACGTAGGGGAAAAGGATGGGATTTTCTAACTGTACTCTGTGTATTAAGATGAAATTTGAATAAAATTTTCCATATAGTATGCGATAAATTTTAGAGATGCCTGAGTCACGTAACTTTAGGTAATAAATACGCATGAAATGAAATGAAAATACGCATTTTCTTATGTATGTTTTCCGAATGCAACTGGAGAGTTATGTAAACAGTGTTATCACGCGTTTGCAGACGAAACATTCACACAGAGCTTATAGATCGAAAGCTTATAGGTTAAGTCGTACAGCCGCCTTGTGGTGTCTGTATAAAGCTTCACGATATTCAATATAAAAACAACTTAAAAAGAAGATAGCTCAGACAGCAACACGATAATCTACAAAATATACAAAATATGAGATTTGGTAGGTTTATTGTCGATAGACACTAGGCTACGAGAAATAAATCGCGAGATTTGTCTGACCCACGAGAGTTTTTGGCAAGAGCAACTGCGATACTTTCTTTTTTTTTTGTCCTCAACTGAGAAGAGTACCGTAAAATGGTCATTTTACATATTATGAGGTGTCTTTCAGTTTGACTAGTATGAGAGGATTTGAAGACTTGACGTCTTTATTCAGTTATGGATCAGGACACCCCATTAATTGCAAAATAATTCTATTTCACAGTTTTATCTCGTTTCATTAAAATATGAGCTTGTTTTGATAGCTCCCATCTCAGTGCAAATTGATTGTTCGTGTGCAATGTCGTTCGTTTGAATAATTATGACGAGATATAAGCGTAAGCTTGAGGTGAGTTGAATTTTCGTAGATTGTTTATTATAAACCGTCACGCAGCACCACGTCCCCTAACGCGACGCAGCCCCAAAACGGTAGGTAGCTCATGCTCAAGATGTAACAAATTGAGATACCAACGACGACCGTGGAAATCCCAAAGCTTCTATCATCTGCTTGTAGCTGCTTATTCTTTGAGGCGCTTCAAAGGTGGTTTCATACCAGACACGAAGCAGCTCGTGGTTACGTGCGTTTGTAGCGACTACGGTGTGTCACCTAGCGGTGGGCTACTGAGATTTCAACGACGGGTGGATGGTGGATCCTTCGCCATTAGAGTCTTTAACTCTTTGCAGCAAACAACTAATCTCAAAGCTTTACACACTTGCACAATCTTGCAAGAGTATCATACATGTATCATCGCTTTCATTTTTTGTGGATCCTCTATCCTCACAGAAAGTCTCAAGATTATACAAATCATTGTGCTGCAAAGAGGTAACAACTGACTCCCGCATGTTCCACGAGAAGCGTGAAAACACGACAGCCGTTTCCTTTGAGGGAAACAGCCACGGCAGAGCTAGCGAAATTCAAACACCGATCTCGATGCTTCGCAGTCTACTTCGATACACTGTTGTGCGCGTAGATACTTTCGTTCGATTGAATGTAGCGCATTTTTAACGCGTGAGTCCTTTATAGTGGGGCGGACGATTACAATTTAAGGCTAACACGCACGTATCGTTCGTTCTTGTTGCGATGGATCAGCGAAAAACTCGATGGCTCGTCTATAGATCGACGTCCTCTTGCTTAGCCGTGGGCGCGATCTTCTCGGCACTCTCAGACTCTTTTATGCTGGTGTGAACGTCGGCCAACTCGACTGGCGGTGGGGCTGCTGGGTTAATGGTTCCATCCTCTTCAGCGATCGCGAAACCGATCGTTGCTCCTATCTTCTGGCTTGCTTGTCTGAACGAGTCTGATAGCATCACCTGGTGCATCGATCAGACCGATTAGTATGGGAAATGATGAATAGAATTAAGTCCTACGTTGTATCTTAATCTGACTGAATGAATAAAGATTTCGAGAATTGAAAAGGCCTCGTTTCTATACCAGTTCTAATAAATTAATAACAATTTCAAGTTCACTGAGGATTAAACTTATGAGACGTCCTCTTATGCCGAGGCAGCATATCATCAACCACGAGAAATGAGACCTCTAACGCTACCAAATCATTCTAGATACTTGGAATGTTTCAAGTGGTCACCTGCACGACGTTGATGCACATGGACGTGAGCGCCAGCCCGAACACCAGGTATATTATCGAACACATCATGTATATGGGATGCTAGATCAACCAACCAATCAATCTGTTAATGTCTTGCGCGTCATTTTACGCGCGAATCCGCATCGCGCGGATTTAAATGTCGCTAAGAAAACACGTGCAACTGTGCTGAGTGAGACTTATGCGAAAAGCACGTACGAAATAGTGTAATACGGTGATGTACATTTGTTTCTGTCTTATTTTTTACATTTTTGTGATGAACGTTTGGTTTTTCAAAGCTTACCATCTGAGCGCCACCGTGAAAAAAAAGCAAGCAGATAAGTTAATCGTACGTCGATAATGCTCACGAGGATTTTTTGGGGAGAGTAGTGGGAGGAGGGAGTATTCGAACGGATCTAAAGCAAAGGCTAATGGCAAACGAAATGCAAAGTTCTTCCAACGTTCGTTCCGCGTCTCGAGAGCTTTATGCTGAACAAATTAATATGAAAATGCTTTGAATCTACGATAGTGACTACACTGTTGAAAATTTTGCGTTAAATTCAACCCTAATCGCGTGTCTCGAGTCAGCTGTTATTTTATGTTCATTTTCAGATAACATCAAAAATATGTGTTATATTCGTAACTTGGACTCGATTGCGTACAATAATCGGCACAATGAATTTTTGCACGACAGAACACAAAATTTTCAAGTGTAATCGATCTGATATCCGAAAGGAGCGCAGAAATGAAGTCGAGACAAAGGTGTAGCATGGATTGGAGACGATTGGTCACCTTTGGCACGTAATCGCCGAAACCGATAGTGCTCATGGAGATGAAGACGAAGTAGAAGCTCTCGAAGAAGCCCCAACCCTCCGACAAGCAGAACAATGTCGCGCCGATGAAAATGTAGCTGAGGAGAATGAAGATGGCCAAAGAGATGGGCAGATTGAACTCGTCGTCGATGGCGAAGGTCGACATCGCTGGCGTTACTGGCGTGTCGGGGACATTTCCGTCCAAGTTCAGGACCGCTTGGGATTGCGCTTGCTTTTGCATCTCTTCGATGTCCTCCGGATTTATCTGCGACGGCCTCTTGAACGTTGCTAGGTCGTACACGAGTTGAACGCCCTTCATCACTTCCTACGGTTACGATTAATCATTTTCCAATTAATTTTTATAGATTAATTTGGGGTATTACGAATTAATTCGGAGGTCCTCTTACCTGTACAGGTACAGTTCGACGGACTTTTCGACAGCTTCCTGTGTAGTACAGCCTCCTGACGAACGCCCATAGGAACTTTATACCCCTCGTGAACAGTTTTCCGAAATCAGCCAGTATTATCAGAAACATTGGAATACCGAAGATGGCGTAAACGATCGTGATGGCTCTTCCGGTGCTTGTGCTAGGTGATATGTGCCCGTATCCTGAAATAATGTCAAACAATTATTAATTATTAATTGTACCATAATTATTCACCATTTATAAATTAGACTAATAAGGCTCTAATGAGGTGGTCGTCTGCCATACACTAAAAAGTTGCATCTTGATGTTGTATCTCGAAATAAATTCACAAACGCTAAGTATAGAGTACGGTCTAATTTTAGGCGCCTTAGTGGCACAAGTTAGAGATTGTTTTGTCGCAAAGCAACCTCGGTTTCCTGATAACGGGACGTAACTGGCATCCCATTGATCGAAACAAATTTGGTTAGGGTTGTCCAGCTGCGTGAGCAATTTTTACCCGAAACGAGACTTCGACGTCAATCACGCTAATAACCAGCAATTAATTTTCCCAACCAGGAGTCTTGTTTCAACGAGATTTGTAATTTTAATCGCAGTTAAACCGGTTGAAGTCATTATATAACTACCCCTAATTAAATCTCATAATGGCCAAGGATTAAGGTAATTTTGTAGACTCGTTGAAAATTAAAACTCCTGCTTATCATTAACGTGAAGTTTTCAGTAAATCCTACGCAATATGCGATAATACAAAAAAATACTCAAACTAAAGTTCATATTCTGATACTTGTACAGTAAAATAAATTCCTATTTTGATTGAATGTTTCTAGGTTCATTTATAATATTTACCAAAACAGGTAACAACAGGTACAGGTATAAGATTCTATTTTTAAAAAGGCAATCCTGCAAAGGTTAAACAATTACCCTAAGAATTTTTTCATTTCAAAGATTTCTGCCGCTGAATCTATATTTCAAAAAGCCAACCCTGCAAATGTTAAACGATATACAAATTTGTCGACTTCAAACATTTCTGGTACAGAATCTACGAGATTCAATTTTAAAAAGCCAACCCTGCAAAGGTCAAACGATTACCATACAAACGTTTCGATTTCGAAGTATCTTCCCCACGGTTTCCCTCGCAGCTGCGCGCGCAGCCAGTGAACGACTACTGTACCGTGATCAGCATCAGGACACGACTGTATTTCCCTCTTGGAAAATCAATACTGGTCTCGTAAAACGTTTTTACGGCAACTACATCGACCCAAACCCTCTAAAACTCGAACATCGTTTAGCCCCCAGTCGCGTTCCCTCACCGATGGTCGTGATTACGGTCAAGCAGTAGACGACAGCGTTCAGGAACGTCCAGCTCCTCTGTCCGCTGTACGTCTGCACGCCGGCCTCGTGAGCAGTGTGCAGCTGTTCCTCGAACTCCATCAGCTTCTTCCTCGCCATGCTCTTCCAGTCGTCCTCCCTCAAATTGTGGCTGTAATTCCACAGGCTGTCCAGAAAGTCTCTCTTCACCCTCTTCACGCCGCATTTGTAAAAAGTCTCGAAGGCTCCCTCGGTGAACCTGAAGACGAACGCGCCCAGGCCGCAGTAGATGATCACCAGCATCAGCTCCGACAAGCAGCGATTCCTTAGGCTCCTCATGATCCTCGTTTCCCGTGGGTTCTGGGCCACGAAGGCCTTGAACTCCGAGACCACGTCCTTGAGGGCCCTTAAGAAGTCCACGAAGGTGACCTTCTCCGACTCTGTAACCTCTACGACCTCGGGCTCCGTCTGTTTAGGTGGTTCGGGTTCCGAACGTGGCTCCTCGACCTTCTCCTTGCGGGAGAAGGGCATCCAGGAGAACCACGATCTCTTCTGAACCTTCTTCGCCTCCTCGATGGACCTCTCGATACCTTCCTGCTCGCTCTCCGTGAGAAGCACGCTGAACTTCCTCCTCCTCAGCGTAGCCTCTTCCTCGGCGTCCTCGTAGACGTCTGGAGTGTCTGGATCCAGGATGCTCTGCTCCCTTTTCAGGTACTCCCTCTGAGCCTTGGCGAAGTCCTCGATGAGAGACTCGTTGCTAAGAGGAATGATCTGTTTCTTTACCTCGGTAGCCGACCTCTTCATGACTGGTTCCTCGACGTTCTGTCGCGGGAACGTCTCGCTTTTCTTCATTTTGGGATCGTCGTCGGTGTCGTCCGTCTGACTGAGCCTCACGGAGCGTCTCCTCTCCGGCCTTGGCTGGTCGGTCTCCTCGAGCTTCTGTTTACTCGGCCTCTTTTCCCGCGGCGGTCTCTCGACGTCTTTCTTAGCAGCGTCAGGGTCGACTCTTTTAGCTGGGGGCTTTTTCGTGCGAACCTTGCTGCCTTCGGGCGACTTGGTCCTCCTCTGGTGTCTCTCCAGGTTCTCGTCCGGGTCGCTGGAGTCGGTGGACTGACTGGGACGCTCCGCCCTCTCCCTCGACTTCTTCTTCAGCCGTCTCTCCGCCTTCCTGGGCTCCGTTCGCTCCGCGGTCGCATCGATCTCTCTGGGCTTGGACGGAACGATCTGCTGCGCGTCTTCGCTCGCGGGTCGTTGCTCTTGGCCGGTCTTCGAGTCCTCTGCTTTCGGTTCCTTCCTTACCGTGCGCGGAGGCTTCCTGCCAGGCGTCGCTGGCTCTTCGCGAGCGTCGGTGTCACGTGTCTGGGGGCTGCTGGAATGCGAGGTCTTCTCGTCGTAGCTCGTCCTCCGCGACTCGTCCAAATTCGACGAGCTCCTCTTCTCCTCCCTCTTGCGGGACTCTTCCTTCTTCGTTTCCACGCGGACCATCTCCTCCGCCTTCTTCCGTTTCTCTTCCTGCTCGGCGCGCTCGGCGTCGTCCGCCATCTTCTCCATTCTGGCGCGTCTGGCCTCCTCCTCGTCGTCCGAGGTCTCCACCAGCTGTTGGTTCCTCGAGGAAGGGTCGGGGGTCTTCTCGCGGCTCCTGGCCGCCGCCTTCCGGCGTCTGTGGACCGTGTAGCTGTCCTCCATCGTGGAAACACTCGGAGGGATCGCGTCCGCGGATGGTATCAACCGTGAAAGCACCCGAGTCCGCGAAACCGATGAACGAACGGTGAGGTCGGCGAATGCCGCGCTCGCGCTCTGCACGATTGCGTCTTTTCTGGCCCTGGTGCAGAGGGACAAGCGTGACAGAAATAAAACAGAGGCTGCTCCCACCACCGACGGCCGTCGAGCCCGCTACCAGCGGGACCAGACGCTTTTGCCGCAGCGGGTATCGAGCGTGGCCGAATCGCGCGCAACCACCGCGCTCGACGACGCTTAGGCGACGCGGTGCCGCGCCTGCAGACACCGCAATCCCTTCGACAGCCCCGTAACGGGACACGGAATCGCGATCGGTGGGCTAGGCGCTCGTTCCGGCACTCCGCGACCACTTACGAACGCGGTAAGTGGCCCGCGGGGTGCTCGAGACGATATCGCCTGTGTTTCTCGGCTCTCTGCTTTTCAGGGACCCTCGTCTCGGACGCAAACGTCGAGGTAATGGAGGACGATTTAGAACTGATTCGAAGGAAACGAATTTATATCTTTAAATCGATAATAGACATTTGTGAGAAGATTTTGGGTGTAGGGCACGATCTTTGGGGGTCGCTTGGCCTTTCGTTGGCTCTATTACAAAGCGAAATGGAACGTCAATTTTCAGTTTTTACATTCTTTTAGCGAGCCAAAAGTAACAAAGTAGTATTTTTGGGAGTTGCAGCGAGTAATATTATCGCGCTGCAACACTTAATAAATCTTCAAAATCTAAATATTAGACGAGTTAAAAAATATTCGAACTATTACAATATTTTTATGGCTGCGGGGAACATTATTATTGCACTGCAACACTTAGTAAACCTTCAAATATTAGACAAGTTAAAAAATATTCAAACTATTACAGTATTTTTATAGTTGCAAACAATATTATTCCACGTCAACACTTAATATTAAAAATCTAAGAATAAAAAGAGTCCAGAAATATTCGACAATTATTTTCTGAAATATCTCCGATTGATGAAAATGGATGACAATTACAACGCGAACGAGTCGAATTAATTTGCAACAAAGCGTAATCGTTTCGCACCACGCTACCCTAAAGTGTCACGCAAGGAAATCGACGCTCCGCGATCACCCGCTGCGCCCCTTTTATCGTCCCCCAATTTCCATCGTCGTTTCCATCGTTCGTATTGCCGCGAATGCCACGAATTCATCGCCGACCGTTTCCAGCATAACTTCATTTTCCAATTCGCGGCGTCTATCTTCGGCTCTCCCATGCAAAAGGACAAGTTTCGTTGTGCCGAGAAATTTCTCGAAGCAGACAATTTTCATCTTCCTATCGCACGTTCTCCTCTTCCATTTCAATTTGTGGGTCGTATTCGGTATCGATTTTCCTCTCCAATTTCGATCGCTACACCATTTTTAAGCGACCTCGCTTGGGTCTTCCTGGTATTCGTTTAAAGTTGCGCGACAATTGCTTTACAATTCTGAGAATAAATCGAAAGCATAGTATCCTAACCGGTACGAAAAGAATTTTTCAACGATACAGCGATAAATATACTTCATTTCGACAGAAGGCAAACAGATAACAAAAGAAGCGTGTAAACTACGCCATATTTTCTAGTCTGGAAAATCTCTGTCTGGGAAATTGGTACAGAAAGTTGTTTGATCCGTTAGCGAGAATTAATTCTTTCCCATAAATCGCCGAAGCCTCCACCGGGAGAACGTACCGTTTAAACAACTTAAGGGATGGGGTGGAACTGATTTAATACCTCACCGAATGCCCTTTATCGATCTAATTTCCTCGTTCGTTTATCGTGCGTAGCGAACGCAGAACTTTGCTAAAAGTTTATTCTATCCTCTTCGAGTTTGCCATTATGCTCCATTAACTTTTGTTCCAATAAATTTTCGCGAGCCGTTCGCTATAAGTGTTTCCGCCGGAACGTTTTCCGATGTAAAATATCGAGTCTCTCAAAGTGGAAGACGTTGCTGAAGGCATACATAAAGGGTGAAGTTTAAATGACGCAATATCGAAGAACAAAGAAATTCAAAGTATCATATTATTGTAGTATATTTATGTACATCTTCGTTCGATTTTCTTGCCTTTTCTTTATTTTCTTTCGCTATATTTTTCTTGATCTCGCTTCTAGTTTCACGTAGAATAATAAAAATAATAGAAATGTCTTCGTCACAGGAAAGAAAAAAAAAATTTTTAAATAAATTATTTACCCCTATTCCGTTATTTATGACAATCAAAATTTGTACAGAGACAAGTAACGTGTACCAAATTGCGCCATTAACGTCCCGGAACTGTCGAGAACACGTTCGTTTCAACGAACAGCGGAATTCGCGAATCAAAGAAGACACGTCGCAACGAGGACAATTTCAAATGCAAAGAGTCCCAATTCGTCGACCTGGGCGATGTCTTTTTGTTTCTATCTAGACCGAGATTTTTCTTTTACTCGACACCGGCGACACGCTTTGTGACTCGTCCATGAAACAAAGGCGAAATGTGCATCCGCCAGTAAACTGAAGAAGAGATCGTAAGAATGGAGTCGGCGCAGGTATTTCGAACGTTTGAACCGTTTCTGGGATATGCAGGGAACGTTATCCGAGGAAAGTTTTGCAAAATCGAGTTGGCAGTTGACCAAGGAGATCTGTCTTTTCCGCGGCAATATTTTGCCCTCGATTATGAATGGGAAAAGAAGTTTCATAAGCTTCTTAGTGTCGAGGAATAACGTTCATCCGTTCTATATGTCAAGATTAAGCGCGGGATGAGTAATTTTACTGGGTTATTGATAACAATAACGCTTTATTCGTGTACGTTACGTTTCGTATGGTTTCGTACTGTTCCGTACTGCACGGCGACAATAAACGGTTCGTGTTGCACTGTGACGTCACTGTATAACGTGATTCTTATGTTTAATCGATGCATATGCGTAAATGTGTACTCGGGAGAGGGCTCTACATGTGCCGATTTACATCGATATATCCTACAGTATAAAATATAGAAGAAGGAAAGATAGGAATATGAGATTCCTATCGGTAAAGTAACGCTTTACCGACCGGTAACGGTTCAACATCCTATACCCTTCCTGGCACCGGAAATTGTATAAAAATATGTTACAGAGTAAAGTAACTAGTATCTCAATTCAAAGTAACAAGTACTTGGTAGTTACCATAGGAACCGATTAAACAGTTACCGGTCGGTAAAGTAGTAATATAAGGCACCCGGACTTTGGTCATTGGATATTATTAGTCGTTGGTGATAGCTGTAAGATGATCCTATGATTTAGGCACGGTAAAATGAGAAATAAACAAATGAGATCTAAAGTAAACACTTAGTTATGAAATTAGCCGTAAAGAAAATGTTAAACGTTTCGACTAGGCTGCTTTGAGTCACCTTTGGAATTGCCAAGAGATACGAGAATCTGCGTCTCATTTCATAAATGTGTTATAATAATTCTGATATAATATACATAATTGTAGAGAAAGTATTATGTAGCACGCGTACCGCTATCGTTCTCTGCCACTGGTTTGCACGGGTAAGTTCGAAATAGAATGAAGTGGACAATGAAAAACAAAGGGCGCCGTTTCACGGGCTGCTGAGCAATTTAATTCAGTCACGACTGAACAATCCTCTCGTGTAATCCCTTCTGCAACGGTTATCCGAATGGTTTTCGCTTCTTCGACGTTACCAGCGACGTGACACAGTTAACGAACCGCCCATTATGTCCAAGAACAAAACACCCCGGTGAACGTCGAACTATTTTATTGTAACACAGCCTGAATTATCTGCGCTCCCTATGAAACATTATAATTCATAAACAGTTGCAGGAGAATGTTGCTCGATTCCCTTCCAGTAGAGCAGAATTCCTTTTTGGGTCATGTATTAGGGGGGCCAGAAAGTAATGTCGCATCTTTTACATTAAATTCAAACAAATACATTTATAACAAGTTTTTATTTTTAATCGATTATGTAATCACCCTCGTTATCGACAACCTTTTGTTATCTGGCGTGCAAATTTTCAATATCTGTTCGATAAAAATTGATTGGTACACAGTGAGCTGGTAAATAATAAACAAGTATTTGCATTCGCAGAAACGACATTACTTTCTGGTCCCCCTTATTGCGAATTATTCGACATTTACGAGGAACAAATAAATTAGAACAAATAAATTAGAAAATACTTTTCACTTATTCGCGCTTAAACACCAAAAATAAAATATTTTATATGATCTGCATTCAAGTGCCTCGAAATTCTAAGGGATTCTATTTAATATTAATAGGTTCTTCGGAGTCCAAGGCCTCGGTAAGGAAGCTTCTCTTCCCACAAGCAGAGCTAAGTATAATAGAACCTGCTAGGTTCCATTCAATCAAGCTGTTTACCCTAAGTTCGCTGAATACTCTGGAAGCGTATTTGTCGGTGGCTCTCTTCGTCCTTGTGCCGCGCACGTGTACGCACGATCGTCGTTCGCAGTTCGTATCGACCGAATCGATACAACAACAAGTAAGGTCGCCACGCGGTCAATCCGAACTATCCTGCTATACAGGGTGTCCCAAAAATGTTGTAGTTCCTTGAAATGGGTGATTCGGGAGGTGATTTGAAACAACTTTTTCCTTAGCGAAAATATTGTCCGAGGCTTCGTTGAGGAGATATTAACGGAAAACACTGACCAATCAGAGCGCGAGTATGCCGGTGGAGCGTCGGCTACGCGCTAGGCGGCTGCGCTCATTCGCTACCACGGCCGCTCCACCGGCATCCTCGAGCTCTGATTGGTCAGTGTTTTCCTTTAATATCTCCTCAACGAAGCCTCGGACAACATTTTCGCTAAGGAAAAAGTTGTTTCAAATCACCTCCCGAACCACCTCTTTCAAGGTGTTACAATATTTTTGGGACACCCTGTATAATTATATATTAAACTTATATTATCTTCTCTTTTCATAATTAAATATATTATCATCGTCAATTACTAACAGTGTCGTATTTATTTATCGGACCGCAGTCCCGAATTGTGCTCGAAGAAAGATCTCGTCGCGGGTGGTAATTTCGGAAACCGTGGCGCCTCGTCTTCTCGCGAGCATTCTCCTACGACTCCTCTTCTTCGTTACATAATCGTGGCCACTCGAAATAGTGTGCGCGTGGGCACATTTTGTCGACGGTTTCTGAACGCGAATGCAGGAGGTTTCATCCTTGCGGACAATCGCTATCTGCTCGAGTTCCTCGACTAAAACGCTCCCTCGAGTGCAGTCGTACCCTTAATTTATCCCAACGCGGACATTGCATAAATCCCAAGCATTGTACAAATTCTGTTTATGGAAACATCTCGACTGTATCACATTTTCGGCTCTAGCGCTTTCTTATTTCTTCTTCGCTATATTTCTTCTTCTTTTTCTTATTATTGTTTCAGTTCATAAGAATTTACGAAAAGATCCGTGAATCTATAAATTTATTTCTGTACGAAAACGGGAGAGAAAATTTCCAAAAGATTTCTGAGGGATTCCGAATAAAACTCTAGTTATTTTTCGATCGAATCGGTCGCCGCGTGTGGATAATTGCGCGCATAAATTCCGCGGAACTTTTTCGAGCGGGTTTTCGCGACGCTATAATGAGACAAATTGGAATAATATACGCGAGCGGAGAACAAACATCAACGACTAATGACCGCGTACCTGTACCATAAAACGAGGTCGCGCGCGGTGCATTATTAATTTCAGGTTGCAGCTGCACTCGACGCACGTTTTCCATCTGTTTGGGGATATTGAATGTCACCGCGCGGTTTAATTCCTGTGTCATTCGTAATATCAAGGTCCCGAAATAATAATTACCGTCTAAAACGATGCGTCCGATAATACAGGGTGTCATAAATATAAATTGTCTTGCTCGGTCTGAAGAAAATGGGTACAAATATTGTTTGCTATGTTTGAAGAAACATAAATTTTACTAAGAAATAATAATGGGAAGATCGAACAGTGGAAGAACAATAATAGAATTAATACTGAAATTCAAGCCTTTCAAATCAAATACAATTCCTATAGACATACATTTGTCTGCTACTGTATTAAAGGGTTGGAACTCGATGGAAACTCGCTCATCTATGGTCGGTTACAGTAGTACTAACTCCTGAGAGCCCGGAATGGTTACTTTACAAGAATCACACTGCACACTCGGCGGAGTAGACATTTCACGACTGTTTATTCTCGAATCAAAGTTTATGTCGGCTTATTCTGCAACGTAATTCCATCTCGGTTTATTTCTCTCTGTTTTTTTTTTTTTTTTATGCACTCTGATTCCGTGGTCGATTTTCGAGGGAAGTCGACGACCTCGAGTCGAGCTTCCGCAAATGCTGATTCACTAAATCTACGGATTCAGCTGGTTCTATAAATCAATTTAATGACGTCAGGAACAACTGTTGTGGGAGCAGAGATGAACGAAACTCTTTTTAAACGTTGGCTGGGTTATAGTTTGGCTAAGAAGTTCCAGTTCACGATTAATAATGCAATATCGTTGTTTTAGAAACTTTTGAATTTTCTCGATTTTCTTGTTTAATGCTTTTACTATAAAAGTATAATTGGAAGTGATTACTCATCTCAAACGTTAATATAGCTAATATTTAAGTTGATTTTCTCTCGAGTTATTTTAGAAATTTTAAGATTATCCTGTTTAGTGGTACTTGAATAAAAAAAAAATTAATTAAACGCGATTATTCGCATCTGTAGATCTAAAAATATCTGTTATCGGAATAAAATTGTGCCCATCTTTGCTTCAGAGGCTCCATATCGAAGCAACGACACGGAAGGGGAGAGAGGAAAAATATGATCTGGGTCACAAATTATTGATACATCGAAAAACACAAGCGGGAGAGATTTCTCGCGAAAAGCGAAGAAAATCGTCGCCGTGGCCTGTTTCACCGCGTGCAAACACAAGCACGCTCGACACGCCCTACCATCGAATGCCAATTCACACGTGCTCGCGAATTTCTAGGTCCAAGACAGTAGCATGATTTATACGACTGTTCGCAATTTCGAGGTCCCTTCCGCTCGTTCGTGGTTGTAAATCAATTTTCCAACGCGCTTCGAATTCAAACAACCCTCGACTTCGCTGCGCTGTCGCAGCAGCTTAAACAAATCAACTATTCGAGACGCTATCCGTCGCTACAGTTTATCCGCGCGAACTGAGCGTGCCATTTCGTTTGGAGTAACGCGGTCTGCGTCTTTTCAGGCCGACTGTATTATCGAGGTAACAAAGAGCACAATGATGTCCTGTTTGCATTGGCAGCTTGTTCAGTTACGGGGAGAACCGTGTTTTCAATTATTGCCACCCAAACAGACGGCGATACGCGCAGGATATCGAGGAAAAAAGAAACGCGCAAACAATGATCGAAATCTCTGACGCGGACGATGAATGCTTTTCCAAGAAAATCAATTTGAAACGGGGTCGAGGGTAGACCGCAGACTATGAAAGTGGTCGAGTATCGGTCATTCAATTCCTGCGACTGTTGTTGGGCGTTCGGAGGACGTAAAGGAGAGGAGACCTCGATACATGACGCGAGTTCTACCTCGTTTGATGCGCGCAGGCATCCCCACCACCGCTCTCCTACTGTTTCTCTGTTAGTGCTCTTGGGCACTGTGATTGGTCGGTGGTTTTTCCTTAATAATTCAAAAACGAAGCAACATCCGACATTTTTGCAAAGGAAATTGTGGTTCAGAATCGTCCCAGCTACCCACCATTGCCGGTTCTTATTCTAATGTTTTGAATGTAATTAGTTTGCAAGGTTCTAATCGCAAGGTTCTAATGACTTACACTTTCACCTGGACCATACTCTCTCCTACTGTTTCTCTGTTCAGTGTCCAATAAACTAGGACTGACTCTATTCTAATATAATCGAAGACTTTGTAGTAGCCTTTGCTTGATGATGTTTCGAATAAAATTAACTTATCACTGCACTGGTGATACTGTCAATGAGTACTATGCTTGCAAGGCTCTAATAATTGTATAGGTACCGAAGTGCTGAGAATAATGTTTCTCTTTTTCTGAACATTTCAAAGTAACGGAACACTAAAATCCGTGGAGGACCCGAAGAATTATTCGAATATTTTTCCCACAGGCGTCGATCTTTTTTAAGAAAATTCGTGTCTCGTCGCGAGGCAAAAGCACAATTTAACTGCGGCGTTTTCCAGTCGCGCGACACTTTTTCTCCAGTTTCATCGCGTTCGACGCTGTCACGTCCCAAAAATACACACTCCGTGGAATCGTTCCGGGCTCGTGATAGAAAAATGTAAATCATTCGGGCCGAGATAGAGAAGAAACGAGAGTAAGTTCCGAAGCAGCGATTCGCTCAACCTTCCTCTTCCACCGTGTTTTCTTTATTATATGTCGTGATTCTGCACACTTTGCATTTCCTTTTTGCATTCTGGTGCAAGGTTACGTTGATAACGGAATCACCACGGTACCGACCTTGCGCATACCTCTATTTCTACATCGACCCAGATGAAAATTTAGCTCGAACTCTTCGCAATTTAACGTAGAAAAAATTATAATTTCATCACGGGCAAAGTAATGAATTCGTAATTAATTTTGTACGAAAGATTGCTTCGTACAACGACGAATTAACCGACGAATGGGCCAATATTATCGCGATGATTTACAGAAGGAATGGATCAGTGGGCACGCGTAAGCCGATAGAAAGCAAACAAACGCGATATCGCGAAGATGTGGATAAATAAATCACGCGTGAATTTATACCTCCCATAAATTGGAGTCGAAAGCACACTTTTTTTTTTTCTGCTATCCCACGGTAGCAAGTTAGCCCACGGTTTTATCGTAATTTAATGACGGCGAGGGTGAACGCGTCACTCGCCTCGATGACGTCAAGCTTGCAAAAATACTTCGAGACTCTCGCGGAATCATGATTTTTCGCTCGGGAGCAAATTATATTCTCCTATTCCGCGTATGTACGATTCCTCGTAACGGAAACTCTCGGGTTATTGCCCACTCAGTCCGCGTTTAATATTTTTGCTGCAAAACTGGCTCCTTTATTATCTTCTTTTTTTTTTTTTTTTTGAAATTGCTTTTTTAACGGACGTTCGAACCTTCTCTTTTAAATTCTAAAATTAAATAGGAATTAAAGATACACGAAAGGACATTTAGCGACGCAAATTATTACTTTTGTTTCGTTAAAAAATTGTTTCGCGCAAAGAATCGTTTACGTGTTATTCGGAGTTATGCGTAAATCGCTCTGCTTACGTTTGAAACACCTAAATGGGTTACAGGTTAATTGTTTTTGAGAATTAATCACCCACTTTATTAAAGGTGCTGAGTGCTTTCGTGACCCGTTTGGACATTTCATACGCATGCACGGTGATTTACATACTCGGCCTTAAATGACTATTAAACTATTCATTCGACGAAGGCAGTTTTTAATAACGCGAAAACAGCGATACACGTATTTTCTAGAACGTTATGGAAATGAATACAACACGAACGTAGCGTAGCGTTTGTCCAAATTAATCGATAGCTTCGATGTTTCCAAATTGTTTCATTATAAATGTGTAAATTAATAAACTTTGTAGATATATATGTAGGTTTCATTAACTTGTATGCATGAACGTCGCAGTTTCGTCGCAAGGGCATAGGACACGTCTTTCACCTGTCGTCGTTTGTAACTGACTCGCTCGCTTGATCGCGATCGAATGGAATCCCAAAACACTCGCAATAATATTGGGTTGTCCTGAAAGTTCGCGCCAATTTTTCAGAAAAATTCAAAGGCACGTTTGAATTTCGATATATATATTTATTGAATTATCTAAGTATCATTTTGTTCCACGACCTTTCCACCTTTTAAGGGATGCACTCGCGTTAATTGTTTTCAACGATTCCAATATAAACGGACGTGTACCACCTGCTACAAATCGGCACGGACTTTCAGGACAAACTAATAGCTACGTACTGCGTGCCTTTTATTTCCTAAATACATATAATAAAAAATTCATTTGAAAACATCAAATCTACAATGAATTTTCTACATACTCTACCTACGTACGCGAGTTTCTTAATTTACATGTTTATAATGAAACATTTATTTGGAAACATCGGAGTGTGTATCGTTCCGAGTATCGTGGAGCTAACGTGTTACATTTTTTACGAGTTATTTAAAGTCCTCCAGTTAGGTGAATCATCGTATGTTTGTGATACCAGGAGGGTTTCGCACGAAATGTTACGAGCATCGTTTCCTTGCGGTGTGTGACTCACCTATGGTCGTGTAGATAGTGCCGCAATAAAACACGGCGTTCCAGAAGGTCCAAACTTTCTGTCCGCGATCGGTCACACCGCGCTTGTAGAACTCGTACAGAAGCTCCTCGTACTTCATCAGCTCGCTTCTCGCGCGGCCATTCCAAAGCTCCGAATTCGACGCCAGAACCTCGTCGTTCCACAGTTCTCTGATCACTGCCAATGTCTCGTTCCTGTAACAATAACGATTACCTCGGTGCAATTTCAAAGGATCGTTGTTTCTTTTCATTTCAATCTTCCTTTAGTTCCGTACAAATATTTCAAGAATTAATAATATATATTAGAACTATACATCGTCAATTTTTCAATAGATCTACTCACTTCCACTTCGAAACATTATTAATTCACTTCTTTTAATGCGAATGTTCCTTTACTTCTGAATAAATATTTTCAGAATTAATTTCTTGAGAATTCATTCTTTCCTCCCCAAGAAACTACTGGATGCGTAAATACATAGAAAAATAATAACCAATATTAGGATACGTGTATTAAATTGTGGTTCACGCTCATTGGCAAGGTGAGCAGTTGGACCACGACACGTGCAAGTGCTTTCTTTTTATCGGATCGGTCACGCCAGGGGTAATTTTCTGACGAATAACAGAACCAGGGGGTCTCGAATCAAACCTGACCTTCGTCGTGAGGTCGATCGATCTCGTTGAGAAAATTGCAGAAAAATCGATTCACCCCGAGCTCTGGAATTGTTGTCGACAGTGGATCAGTAGTGCGAGTCGACGCTTTCCTCGACGTTCTCATCCATTCGATTTTCGCATCTTCGTCATTCAATCGATTAAAATATAGTCCGACCCGTGCAAAAGTATGAATATAATTAAAAATAAAAAATAAAAAGAAATAAAAAAATATCGTTATTAAATTTTAATTATGTTAAAATTTTCAATTTATAGTCAATTTTAACCGTGTTAAAATTGTTATTAAAAGATGTTTAATACATTTAAAATGTATGTTAAATAAATAAATTTCATTACAATTTTAATATAATTAAAATGTAAAACTGCCAACCCATGCAAAAGCATAAATGTAATAACCCATTTCTCTGCTACAGTTGGAAAACATTGACGACAAATATTCTGGGCAACGTGAAACTTTATCGCGACAATTGTAAGCGTGATCGCGTGTCGATGAGCTCTGGGGTATCATCAGATTAGGATTCAGGCTGGTTAGTAGTTGAAACGTACTGGTTATTGGTTACAAACGCGTGTTGTTTTACTTTATCAGATCGCAATGTAAAAATATTTCTTTCAACGTTTTCCGACTTAGTTATTATACATGTCTCGCGAATCAATTTAATGTAATAGTTCGCTGAAAGAGAATGCAGTGTATAGCGGATAGCTTTTAGGTACGAAAATTGATGACGTTCAGCTTGCGCGAGCAATTTGTTATCGATAAAAATAACAGAAGCGCGGGAACACATTACGTTTATATTTTCTGATGCTCCATGTTCGTTTTGATACGCGTCCGATCGCTCCACATTCTTCCGATTGTGTCGCTGACATAATTCGTAACACGTGACATTGTACGAAAGATGAGCGACACTTGTTTCGTTCTTTGTTCGGCGAGATGTACAATTCAAATAATAAAATGCATCTGTGTATTCCGCATCTAGCAAATAGAAGCAATCTAAACACGTTAGACAGGTATTATTAAGCCCATTTGCCTTGAGAAGAAGGTCGGAGGCGTCGGTATGAAAGCGTAGGACGCAGGATATGTGGTTCCACGAGACGCGAGGATAAACCAATAATCACGTGTCGAGCGAATTAGAGTTAGTCTGACGAAGACGGAAACTTCCACGTACTTTGCATCGAAAACAACAAATCATTGTTGCGTTAACGCTCTTCGGTATGTAAACCAACGAACACGTTGTGTTTCATACCGATAAAATTAATTTTATCTTTGCGTTGCATCAGGTCTATTTTGTTCGAGACGAGGAGGACCAATAACTGCAAATATCGTGTGTTGAAACAAACATAACTGAAAGTCAGCTCTACGTAAGTATTAATGTTCAGAAAAATAATATTTATAATATAATTATATATTCTATTCTATTCTATTCTATTACCTATTATCTATTTTATTACGATATAATGTTATATTCATGATATAATATTCAAACCTTGTTCCCAGTACCCAAGTACTTCAAATATCTTTAGTCTCCTAATCGAGATGCTCGTTATACGTATCGGAACCATAAGTAAAGTCTTACCTGGCTACTGTGACTCGCAAAAACAAACAAAAAAAAAAGTGTAGAGTAAACGCAGGTCCGCTAACAGCGCAAACTAATCGTTTTCAAGCTATTCAGCTCCTCGTTTCTTAATCTAGATTCCTTGCACCGCAACACGTATCGTGGAATAACGAATGTGTTTAAAGTAAACGTTCAAACTGTGATGTTTCAGCAAAGCAGCAAGCCGAACTTCTAAGATAAAATATTGGTCTACTTTTACTCGTAGCATTCCACTTATTTTTGTTATTTTGCACTAATTAAATAGCTACAATGATACACTTTAAATTCCACTCTGTTACGCATGTGTTAGGCGTGTTACTTTTATAAATTTAGATTGTGTATATCTTATGTTTACGTGTGTGTGTGAACCAAATCTGAAATACATATTCGATCTGTTTAAATATATTAAATACGTTACATTCAGTTCAGTTACGTTCAGTAGTATAAAAATTGCGAAATAATATTGTAATATAGCCGGTGAACAAACGCGTTAATATCACCTCCGATAACTTCCAAATCGTACCCACCTCTCTTTCCTGATGTTGAAGTGCACAACGTCCTCGTGCGTTCCCTCGACCGTCACGAAGATCATCGCGCCCCCGATACTGTACAAAAGCACGATAACAAATAAGAAAATGTGCGTGAACCACCGTTTGCTCCAGGAACTGACCTACGCACAAAAAATTTGATAACACGTAAACACGGTCGCTCGTCTCGCGTTCTTATCGTTTAACGTTTCAAAACAGCGGACCTTCTCGTACAGCCAGAACGCGCTCTTCTCCCCGACGCTCAGTCCGGACTTCGTGAAGTCCTTGATGCCCTTGAATTGGCTGAAGACGAACTCGCTGGCCCTGTTCGAGTATATCACCTGAGGCTGACCGGAGACAGGTGTCATAGGTATGGGCGTCTGTCCATACGGAGTTGGCACGTACGTCATCCCTGTCGGAGGGTAATATTGTCCAGGTATAGGAAGCTGAATCTTGGGCCTCGGTGGCGGCTTCCTTCCGCCTGGGGAGCTCGACATCTTCGCGAGGTTTCGTTGATCGTGGGATTAAAGATGCAGAGAAGGATGCCTCGATTATCTCTCGGGCTTAAGATGTCAGGTGGGTCGATAGGGGTCGACTCGGTTAACTACTTGGCCGAAACAATCCATTCACTGTTTGGTACTCCGCTCCCCTGTTTCGTTAACGTAGGGGCGAAGGAGAGATATGTTTCTTGGGAGGGAAGTTGTTCTCTCTCAGAAGTCGAAGCCAAATCTGTTTAATTGGGCGTTCTTCCTACTTTTGTTAGTGCGTGATGACTAGACTAAGTATTTTTGGAGTAGAGTTGAAATATTTATAGCCAGCTCTTTAATTTGTCACGCTACCTTGACTCACTGAGATAAGGAACCTTAGAAACATCCTTCAACGGTACTATTCCTCTTCTTATTTATCCTTATCCCCAGCAGAAATTGAAAAGTACAATCCCCAAGTAGAGTGTTTCTCGATCTCTCAGTTTCTCAGATGTCTGTCCAAGAACAGACATAAATAATTCGTTGAGAACAACCCTCAACAATGCTGTTCCTCGTCTCGTTTATCCTTATCCCCAGGAGAAATTAGGAGGTGCAGTCGCCAGTAGAGTGTCTCTTACAGTGATTCTCCTAGTTTCTCGCATATCCGTTCAACTCGAGAACACATATAAATAGGTGGCAGATGCAAGTAGACGGTCCACGCGGAATTTGTCACGAGAACCAGGTCGCGATCATCACGCGACAGGACTGCGATTATCCACGATGTTCGGAGGGCTCCACCCGTAATTTATCAGCTTGTCGTCGCGATAATCCGGACTCGGGGGCCTGTATGAATAATGGAGAAGCCTGGAGATCCGTCACGGGCGGGAAAAAGCTATCGGCTCGTCTTCCAAACCGCGAAATTCCAATGAAATCTTCTCCGGAGGTTCAGGAAGGACCATTTGTCTTTCAAGAGCCGTCTGGGCGAAGTGATACCATTATCCACAAACCACGCGCACTACGATGGGAAATCATTGTGGATGAAATCTAGAATTACAATTGATGATTAATCGATCGCGTTAATTGCGTTGCAGATCACAATCGCGAGCGGAGTTCATAAGTACCGATTAAACTGGCGATTGGAAAGTAGTCGCTAGGTAACTAATTTTGTTGCGAGTGATCTTGACCACCGAATCTCGAACTTGGTTCTTCCGTGACTTCCAATTTCGCTTCTAAAATCGCTGGTGCGACACCTCGCGGTTCGTCGACCCCGGATGCATCTCAGCAATAAATAGATCCACTGATGAGCTTAGGTAGCAGGTATTACCAGTGCCTTTGATTTATCGAATCCGTGCGCGAGCAGGGAGCGACACGATACAAATATTTAGATTGGAGGCCGACCCACGATAAAGGTTCGATGGGTCTGAGCACCGTGCGGCGCGACCTCGATGTTCGGAGTGGCTCGATCGAGGGATTAAATCGAATGTTCCAGATCGGGAGACATCTTCCTCTAGGAATTTTTAGTTGGAAGTGACCGTCGGCCGGAGAGGCTTGGATAGCTCGCTTTAAGGGACACAGTTGAACATCCTGAGGACTCTTGGAGATCGACGAGTCGCTTATCGTAAAACGTAGGTTCTCGAATGGATCACGACCTTGGATTCACTTTCTCTCGTGCCAATCAAAATCTTGGATATACCAACAGTTATATTATCACCTCTGTTATAGCTATCTTACAGCTCAGATAAGTAAGATCTGGATTTGTAAAAGTCTCAAGCATCCACAGTCAATCTTTCTTCGCTTCCACTCCAGAGTTAATTGAAACTGGAGGATTGTATTGACCAAATCGATAATCCAACAGTGGTTGGGGACAAAAGTTGATACATCCCGCAGTGTCCTGTTTCCTCACGCAGAGTCTATTTCAGGTCCTGTTCATCGTCGACGACTTATCAGATTTTCGATTGTACCCCCTGGTTTGTGGATGGTCGAAGGAACCAGTGGCCTCGTTCGTCATTTGATTCTAACGAGGAACACGATCACGTTGCTCGTGACCTCGCTCTCCCTGCGCATCGTATACACCCAAGGACACGGTTTCCTTAAAGCAGGACGTTCACGTGGAAACTAAAGGATCAAGTGGTGGGAACCGAGTTAGAAAACTCGTGGTTCATCGATAGTACGCGACACTGACACGGTTAGTTTGCCACTTGCGATCTCGGACTCCCCCCCGACTCGAGCTCTCGCTTTAGGGGATGGCTCTGCATATCTTATCGCTGAGTAGCGTCGCGGCTGATCGTTGACTGTTTTTTTTTTCTTTTTGCCTTCCAAAAATTGCTTTAAACTTCTTGACTTCTAGACTTGCATCATTTTAGTTTTGATGTTAGCTTCCAGAGTTGTTGCAAGATATTGTCGAGTTCTTTAACGGATACGCGAATTTTTATATTCTTCAACGAGGCAATTGAAGATTAGAAGATGGCTGAGAATTCGAATCCTTGTTCACTGATCGCGTGCACATTGGGTTTCTTTGAACAATTATTTTCGCTTGTGTCAGGAGGAGAGAACTCCGGGGGTTGCACCGTACGTGCCTCTCGGAAACCTCTGGCGGCGGCGTCGCGACGCCAACTGACTGGACTAGACTGGTGCCGGGCGTCGAAGCGTTTTGAAACAGGCGCTACGATTTGCAGGGCCGTACGGACGCACGGTGAGGCGGATTTCCAGTGACGTTATCAAAACTCAAACAATGTATGACAAATGTATAATGTATAATAAAGTTATAATAGGCCATATTAAACATTAAATAGTATAACAAAGTAAATAAAACGGTGATATTAAAAGTTGTAAAATTATTTTATACGTGTCGTGCACGTGTAGGAGGAAGAACAAGTGGTCCCAGGCATTTGTATTCCAACAGCTCACATATCTTAAAAACAAAACCTTGAATTACAAAATGATTAATGACTTCCTTCTCCTCAATGAAGAGTTAAATGTACATACTTCAAAAAAATTAAGCATCTCCAACTTCTATATCCATTTAGCTACATGTTGGTCTTCTTGCTAAATTCGCGCATAGAAACTTGTATCTTCTTGCTCTTTTTCCATACCGAAGGTAACCTAAATAGGAGGCTGAAACATTCATTAAATAAATAGGTCATACTTCACATTTTTACTTCATTGAAAAATCGATCATTCTTGTAGATAAACTTCTCTTTCAGGTCAATAAGCACACTTGAATAAAGTACACGTATCAGGGTCGTTTTGTATCACTCTCCGAACCACTTGACATAGCAAAAGCGATCGTTGATGGTGGTTATTTCTGAAAGTTATGAGAACGACCCAGTCGCTTGTCTAGTGTTCGAAGTTAATGGTCGTCGGTCTAGTGACGCCAGCCGCGAGAAAGATGACACACGAGTTTCGTAATAATGTCCTGCGATCGCTGTTAATAGTCGTCTAGAACCGTAGTCGCCCACGCTGTTTCACGTATTCAGGGAAACTGTCGCGAAATCACTTGCCAACAAATACCTCGCATCTCTCAAATATACGAAACGTTCGAAAAAAATCTCCGTCTTTCATGCTTTATTTTTAATATTGCGAGCGAAACGAAGAGACAGTTTAAACGAAAGCATCGCGATTGATTCAAAGTGCAGCTGCGACATTTCGTTCTGCACTTTAATGCAGACTCGACCGACATCGCTTTTCGCTGCAATGCGATAGGGTTGTTTTCTAGATCACAGGGGCTTGTATGTACAAAAGAAACCAGCAAATCGCGGTCACGAAACAAGTCAGCGACGCGTTATATTTTTAGCGGTAGAAAAAAAAACGTCTGCCGAAGCGAAAATGGTCTTTCGAAATAAAAAAACTCGGAAAGAGAGGAAAATAAAAGTTCCTGGAACTGAGAATAGCTCTCAGCTGTGTTTCGATGATTATTCGGTCGCTGCGGGAAAAATTGGTGAAGGTTCTTAAATTCCTTTCGGTAAATAGTAAAGTGATCGAGCCGAAAAAGTTTTCTTCTTGGATGTTTAATTATTCCAGAAAGTGACAAGTAGTTACTTTCTTTCAACTTCATCAATTTTCAAAAAATTTGATTATGTTTCACTTTACTGATTTCATATCATCGTGTTACGAATCACAGTCTGAGAAGTATACAATTTAATTTCAAATTAGACAGATTTACTTTAACTCGATAAAAAACAAACGCATACAGGTTACTAAGGATTTGATTGTTTTACCTCTAGTCGCTAAGTTTGCCAAAACAAAGGAACGATGGGAAGGGACAATGGAGTTTTGCCAAATAACTTGTAACGAAATTTTGGAATCGTTTCTTGGAAGAGGTCGTTCATCGTTCACGGTTCTCTGCATCACTGGAAGTTGGAAGTCATTAATAGGGTTTATATAGCTTGCTTTAATTTAACTGTAAATCAACGAGCATTTACCTCGCGAATATACGAACCACTGTACAAAGCCAAATGCTCGCATCAAACGAGCTTTAAGAATACTGTTGCTCCATCTCGCGTTGAATTCTTCAACTACTCCTGAGTGTATACTCTGCAGACATTTATATTAGATTACAGTAAGTATCAGTAAGTATACTGCTTTATTAACAGTTTATCCCTATTATTTATTACATAGTATTTCATACTATAATATAAAGCTTAAAATTTGTATCTGAATAGAAAGTTTGTCGCTATACCCCACGTTTACGAAAGACACTAAATATGTTTTGGCTTCTGATTGCTAGTATGCAATCGATGAAAATGGATTCTTCCAATCGAAAATCAGAACACATCTTTCTTTTCGTTTGTAAGTTACATCGTGCATAGGTAAGTTTTTATGATACGAGCCTGACAAGCAAGAACACCGAAGAAGACGCTATTATTCGCTTTCATGTTTCTAAATTAATTTGTGTAATTTGTATACACATTTATGCTTGATTTTATCCAACACCTGATGAAAATAATGTCGTATCGAACCAAAGTGATACACGTATCGAATACTTTGGTGGCTTTATAAACTCGTCTAATACTCGTAGACTTCGAAAACTGAATTGAGGTTAGGTTCAACCGTGTTTCACGAGTCATGTTAATTTTTACAGGTAAAATTCAAATCACAAATTACGTAACATAGAAAAAGTCCAAATTTGGACAAGAGCTCCGAAAAAGAGCATGTCTACTCTCTTTATACCGATTAACGAGTATTATTAATAATGGGCGGGAAAAAGCATTGTCGTGATACCTTTGTTCCTACAATCTCAACAAACATTCAGAATAGCCTATGAAACAGATACCTAGTATATCTTTCCATGCTAATTTCCTCGTCTGTGGAAAAACTTGAATTATACAACACATATTTGTACCTCATTTGCTTTTTTTGTAAACTTCATACGCTTGGTCAGGGCTACTTTTACGTGGAAGCAAACACAAGCAAGCGATGCCTCGCGCCATCGCAACATGGCGTCCGCCAGGGACGATTCAACGAGAAAACTGGACAATTTTAATAACAAAGAAAACATGCTTACCTTTTCCGCGATGCAATATCGTATGCAAGCTAATAAAATTATGAAGACGTTTATATAGTTTTTTGGGTTAAACACAAGAAAAAAAAAATTTAATCCAAAATTTCTTGGAGGCGCCAGCGACTCTAGGGTCGATCCTGGACTTGCGAACGTTACTGTCGTTCGATGTAAACGTAGTCGAATAAAACCCTCGAAACTTATTACATTAATTTACATATTAAAAATGCATGCCTTGTAAACTTATTTTATATTAATATCGCATGTTTAAAAAATATTCTATACAAACCCGTGATACAAAATTACAGACGATTCGATATCAAGTATTCTACGAAAATCAAACCTGAGCAATCAAAATTATCTCGAATGGAGAGAATCAGAATTACACAAAAAAATTTTGAAAACGACCTCCTGGGGGGGAGGTGGGGGCTTCGAAAGAATCGCCTAATTTTTACGCCGAAAGGTAAATAATCGTTTCCAAGTTTCGCACGCGAAGGTAGCGCGGACCAATGGGAAACGGCGACAGTGTCCCGCGGGCCAATGAGAGCGCACGGCGTAACGGGTAATAGCGTCACCGGGTGCTGACCTTGGCGGCGCTTGGCTGCATTCACGGAAGGCGCCCGAAAACGCTTCGGAAAAAGGCATCGAGGGCAGCGCGCGTTCGTGTCGCCCATTGTTATCCTCGTCGCGTGTAATGGCTACCGCAGAGTTTGTTGACGGTGCTCGGTCTGCTTGTTTGCGATACGGCCTATCCTGAGCCACGGTACGCGGCGACGCGGTCCAACCCGACGAGAAACAAACCGTGAGGAGTCGTACGCCGCGAGCTACCGCCAATTTTATGCGACCGAGGAACCCGCGCTTCGTGCAGCAGTCGCCGCAGCCGCCACCGCGCTTGGACGACATGATATGCGCGGGTCAACGCTGTCCGTTGACAAGCGTGTAACGGAGATACTGTTCTCGCGTTATCCACGAGGCTCGTGATAGAAACGGTGCTGTGACCGGGGTGAATTTTAGCGGGATCCAACGTACCGAGGAGGCGCATCGAAGCTCGATAATCGATCGCCATTGATTTTCCGCGGCGACCACGGCCCAACCGACACGAGGAACTCGTTTTCGGATGTTGTATAGGACGATACACCGAAACCAGTTACCAAGGTATTGCCATCGTCGGGATTAAGTGTGACCAGCTGCGCGGCATTCCGCGCCGCAGTCATGGCAACTAGAAGATTACCCGTTTGGCAGCCAGACATGTAACCCGCGGCGCCCGTGTAGACTCACATGTGAGTATCGTCTGTTATGCTAGGTGTCCACTCGTGGGTCTCACCCTCGGGAGTCCCTATCGGGAATAAAAGCGTGAGGGTGCCCCCATGCTGGCTGTTTCCTCCACGTTTCTGTTACATGGAAAAAAGTAAAAAGGGGGGACTATGCTGTTGCAAATGAGTAATATGTGGATAGAATTGATTAATTGTACCTCACAAAAGCCAATTATAACGTTTAACTTGATACGACTCGCATGGAGGTACTCGCTACTCTGCTTGCATGTGCGAGTAGAGGACCTTTATGTTCTATACTTTGTCCACTAGAGAGTCTTAGACAGACAATGTAACTGCGGTTTAGTTGAGAAGCATCTTTTCATTGAAAAGACATGAGTTAGAGATTAGCATTATGTATCAAACCTGGATTCCTTCTTATTTCCCTTCATTTGGTCCTGTTGCGTGATCTGCAGTTGCTTACAAAATTATTCTAATACTTGCGATTTATGCTGTTAGCAAATACAATAATACATCTCTTAAATTTGTTTTTCAGGTAAAATTTCAACTCAAGTATAATGCAGGACTTGAGAATGTACTGGTACAAGCAAATTTAAAAATATGTATAGAATTTACAAGAAAATTGAAGGTAAACATACTGTTTACAGAAAATACTTAAAATGTCTTCATGTTTTTTGTAAATAGTATATTTACACTCAATATTTTAGAAATTCTATACATTTCCTTGAACTTGCTTGTGATTTTACACAAACTCAAAACTTCATAACTCAGTCATAATTTTTGTAATTTGTTAATGATATAGATTGCAAGCATTCGAATACTCTTATCAGTAACTGTATGCCATTCCTTTCTACTTTGATGTGGCTTTGATCAGGGAGGGAATTGGAGTCGACAGGTCTGTTTTAATTTTGGTTTAATAAATGCCTACCGATTGTGCAGGGTCAAAGGCAACACATCAATGGCCCTAGAATCAAATGGCAACAACGTGGTGTGGTTGAACACAACCCGTCCTGATCAAATACAACAGGTATGCACCTTGTATACCCGCAACGATGTAAAGAGGAAATGAGTTTTCTTTACTCAACAATATTTGTTCGCTTTTCTTTGAAGTTTGATGCGCATAACGTATACCACTGTACGTAGAATGTCAACTGAGGCAACGTATAGTAGAATGTTATTGTTTTTTAAAAGTGTTAGGCAATTATCATAGTATCTAACGATAAATACCGTTCAACAGAGCCAACCAATCGAGCAGCCAGTGAAGTGTTCCATGTTCACTCAAACAGAGCAAACCAATAGTTTTACTCAGACAGAGCAGAGTAATTCGAGTTACGGCGATCAGAGACAGGTTAGTTAATTATTAAAATATTCATGAAACTAGTTTACTCTTCTGTACATATCAAGATAATAATGCTGAGACTTATGATTTGCTATATATTTTCAGCAACAAGCAGCAATGTTTGACCCACAGCAAATACAGCAGCAACAAGCTGCACAGGGTCAGCAGACGCAGCAGCAGCAGCAGTCTCAGCAGATGTATGTCACGACGGACAAGAAGGAGGACAAATCTCAGCAGCAATCGGCTACTGCGGAATTTCCTTTCTATTACAATGTCAACATGCTGCAAAAGGTTCAAACGAACGCTGTGAGCACAATCGGTGCGATTACCACCGACGACAAGGGTTGTTACCGTTTCGACGTGCAACCTGTTGGTTACAACACATTACTGAACCAAATGAGCATTGCGGCTGCTACCAACGCGACCTTCAAGTGCGATATTTGTGGTTTGGTCTTTGGACACATGAGCTTACTGAATCATCACAAACGGATTCACAACACGACGCCTAGCAATCTTCAGCAACAACCACAGCAAGTTGTTGTACAAACACCGACAACGGTTACCGTCGCAACAACACCAGAGAGACCGTATACCTGTGATATATGCGGAGCATGCTTTGCGCTACCAGGAGAATTGAAGAGCCATAAAACAAACATGCACCAGAAACCGAAGGTGCAGCTTTGCGAAGATTGTGGTAGCGAGGACCCTTGTGAACATCATCCTACTAAAATTAAAAAGAGTAGGTTTCATCGGTTCTTTATTATATGGGGTGATACTAGAGATTCGAATAAAATCTTGCTTATCTCGAGGACTCACTTTAATAACTGCAGTCCACAGAAAGGAGACGTAAGTTTAAATAGAATTTTATGTTCACAGCTATCAAACCTGGTCATCATCCTGTAAAACGAAGGGGTGTAACCAGTGTTACCAAGTGTCACAAGTGTAATGGTACAGGAATAATTTTTATCGGTAAGTAAAAGTTATCGCGCAGTCTGAAGGAAAATGTTTGTTGAAATAATACAACGCTGCTCTGCTTTAAAATGGTAGTTGTCCTATTGGACGTTGAAGTTAGGAGATGTTGAGATTTGTATATGACAATGAGAAACATTTTTCTTCCTACATCATAATCACCTTTCTTCTACTTCTATCGTTTCATTACTGTCATGATCGTACATCGGGCGGTGTATGGTAGATAAACACGACGAAAAACTAGATTCCGGAATCAGTTCCCTCGCGAAGTGTGGCGGCTGCAAGGCAACAGGCCGCATCATCATAGGAAGTAAGTCGGAAAAGTTACAGCCAAAAAGAACACGGGATTTATATTATATAATACATTCCACGATCATCCCACCGATGATTGATTCCGATGCCTTTTTTAGGTGGAGAATTATATCCTGTTGTCGTTATTTCATACAAACTCATGTTTAGGATCATTGAATAACATTCATTCTACATTCTTCTCGTGAACTCCAAAACTTCATTTTTCGCACTTATAATAGGAATAATAAATGCATATCACAAATTTATTCAACAAGCTTCTTTCCATACTGATTTTCTTTTATTTGCATACTATTGTGGGTAGAAGGAAATTGATAAGCATTCACTAACTTGGTTTTTTACAATGTTTAAAAACGTTAAAAATTTGGTTGCTATATATTCTGTTTCCTTTTTGGTACAACAGTCGATACCTAAATTTAAGTATCATTGCATGGAATGAAATCTCCCCTAAGGGACAGTTTTATAAATTTGGTAACTTTAACATTGCTGATATAAAACGGTCCTCTTGAATTTTAGTTTACCACATAGTTCGCATATAGACCGCAAAGAGGACATTTTAGTACTTATTGTAATTATTTTTACAACACAAAACTAATCAACTCGTAACATCCGACTCTGTACTTTATTTCTTATCTTCTGTATTAACACTCGTAACACACATGTTCAAATTTGGGTATGATGTACGTACATTATCGAAAAAAAACTAATTTTTATTTTTGGATGTGTTAGGAAGAAATGTGCAAAAGAAACTCGTTAAAAAAAAACCACACACGCTTCAGTGTCTCTCATTGCTCATTCATCGAATCATCTCGAATCATATCCTTTTGTAGAACTGGCCCTTCGAGGAAAACTAAGAATTTGGGTGTTTCTTAAATTGCAGGTGGCAAACAGAACAGTCAAAACCAGGCAGAGAAACCGTTCCATTGTAACGTGTGCGATGGAACATTTTCCCGATATTCGTCGCTTTGGTCCCACAAGAGACTCCATTCTGGGGACAAACCTTTCAAGTGTGATATTTGCGGCTTAGCTTTCGCAAAAGGTGAATAAATGAAAATGAAAACAATGCAACTCGAGGTAACTCATGAGAACCCAATATGCACTTAAAATATTCGCTTTCATCTTTATAGCTGCTTATCTGAAAAACCATGGACGAGTGCATACTGGTGAGAAACCATTCAAATGCAGTGTTTGTGGTATGCAGTTCTCTCAAAGTCCTCACTTAAAGAACCACGAAAGAATTCATTCTGGTGAACGCCCCTATCAGTGTGAAGTGTGTGAAAAAACATTTGCCAGACATTCGACCCTTTGGAATCACAGAAGAATCCATACCGGTGAAAAACCTTACAAATGTAGTATATGTGGTTCGGCCTTTAATCAAGCTACACATCTGAAAAATCACGCGAAAGTCCATACTGGTGAAAAGCCGCACAGGTAACGTATTATCGCTTATCCTTTTCAAGAGCAAAAGAAAAACTTCAGCTCGATTATCCAAACAAAAAAATAGTGTAATCTAACGAGCGATGTCGTTTTTTTTTTCAGATGTGATATATGTGAGATCGGATTTTCCGATCGTTTCGCATTGAAGCGTCATCGTGCAATTCACGAAAAGTACGGCCAAACAGCCAGGAATCAGAACACGAACAATGCAAGCAACGCACAGCAACCGAACGCGAGCAATCAGCAGCAGCAACAGCAGCAGCAGCCCCAGCAAGCGCAGCAAGGTCAACAGGTTGTCGTTGTGAACGCCACGACTCCCGTTACCGTCAGCCAAGGTCAAGGACAAGCGGTAATGCTCGAAGAAGTCTACAAGTGTCAGGTGACCTTCCCAGAGCCTAAATGATTCAGCTAGAGAATACCTTTCAGGAGCTGGTAAAGGGGTTAATTTTTTAACCTTTTTAAAAAATGAGAGAGAGAGAGAGGAAAAAAAGCAACAAATAGTAATTAACATTGAGGAAACACGGTACACAGACACACACACGAACGCGTGCGTGCGAGAATGCAAAAACGTGGAACAACAATTCGAGACGAGTTTCCAGGAGTGACTGTGCGGAGATTTAGGTTCTAGTGGTTGGATATTGTTTGGCGTTTGACGCAGCCGGGGGTATACACGTGTACGAAAATTCAAACGCACCAGGAAGGGTATCGGAAAGAGAGAGAGACTTAACGATATTTTGCGCGGGCGTATATAATTTCTGAACGAAACATACACGTGACTCGGAAGAGTGCGGGCTCGAAAATCAAGAGAATCTTTCATGCGATCGAATTACGAAACGATATTAGAGAAGGAAAAGGATGAAAGAGAATGATTTTATATTTTCTCTCTCGAGGATAATCGCGTTATTAGAAGGGAAAAAAACCAGTGACGTCGGATCGAATAATAAATCTCGTTCGTTGAAACGGTTGCTAGGAATTTCGTTAAATTGATTTACAAATCGAATTTGCACATTGACTTTTGTTTGATTTTTTTATATTTATGTATGAATCGTCTCCCACTCCAAAGCAGAGTAAACCCTAGAAAGACTAACGGGGGGAGCTCGTCGAGGTTAGGATACAAAATTTCTCTTGTTGCTTGTGCCTTGTATGTTGTTATTTAAAAATTAGTTTTAATTCGTTGAGAACATTAACAAAATATGCAAGGAAAGGGAAGGGTCTATTAATTTTAATGAGTACAGAATTCGAACAATAAAAACTTAATTCTGAATTAATTAAAATAAACGTAACAGACATGTTTCGTCTATAAATCTCAGTCGCAGAATATGTAGGATTATGGCGGGGATTAAGAATCATTGCGTTAACGTGACGTACTCGTGCTTCAGTCTTTCTGGGGTTAATCGAAGCAAAAGCAAGATAACGGCAGCGTGGATTTAGCGTCGAGGTTTCATGATTCATTCGAACGATAACGTGCGATAGCTGGAAGTAATTCTTTATTAGGCAGGAAGCGCAATAACCCGATCGCTCTAGTAGCACATTGTCCATGCCAATGCACATTTCACTAACGCTATAGCGAAATATTCCCGAGCGAATCCAAGCGCTTAATACGCCTGAACCTCGATCCTTTCTTCACTGATTTAAATAGGAAAACGAAATTAAACATTTATGTTATCTCGGTCGTCTCCTTTGATAATCGAATCTTAATAGCTGGATAACGATTAAAGAATGGAAAAAAGCGTGGACAATTATTGTTAAGAAACAAGCATTATCTTTACGCGCGTTCAAACGGAAGTCGTGGCGAGGAACGATATCGCGATTTGAGCGAGCCCTCTTCCGTCCAGTCATTCGGGTTCAGAATAAAAAGAAACGATTGCGTTTATTGCAATGACATAACGACCACGACATAGAAACAGGGATGGGCAAAATTGACTTCGAAAAATATCTGACTAAGTACGTTACTAATTTGTATTCCATGATTCGTGCAACAGTTATAATGAGAATAATGATGATCTCTTCGTTTGCTCATAAATAAATTCGAAGAACCAGGCCAATACCATACGCACACGACCTGAAACAATAACGTATATTTGAAAATGAATATAAGTATTCTTTACTTATCAGACAGTAGTTACTTGGGTTCCTTTAACCGTGGAGAAAAAAAAAACCAGAGCAAGTTACATTTTCCGTTTGTTACAATTTAATGAGTGCATTATACCCTTAGTCATGAGCTTATCACTTTTTGTGTATGAAATATATATTCATATTGCATTTATATCATTTGTGCAATGAGGATTAAAATTACAAAATGGACATCTTCGGCCGTGCCTCATGAGGCAATCCACAGAAATCGTTCGAACCCGCCCATCCCTGTGTAGAAGAACACTAAAAGTGAAAACTAAGAAATTAACGACAGAAGTGACGCCACATGTGACGAAGATTTATATCTCACCGGAGCTGCAATAATTAATAGTGAATATCGACGAGCAGACTAATCTGTTTTATAATTTTAAGGCCGTGAACTATATTGAATATCAGTTAACTAAATAGTTGCTAGTTTGTAAACGGCAATTAGCTGACTAGATTATCTATACATATACATACAATTAATTTTTATATCCCCCACTTGTTAGGAGCGACAGCACGAGCGCCGTCGCTGAAACTACTTCGAATAACGATGTGAATCGGAGAGAATCTATTCGGTTTATAATAAAAAAAAAAAAAAAAAAGGAAAAGTATCGACGATACCATAGCTCCGACTGGTCGGTAAACTGTGGCGTCAACGATACTTTTTTTTTTTTCTTCTTCAGAAACACACTCACGCTGATCGAGGATAAAGAACCGGCTGTTACTCGTGTATCATTATCGTCTAACGTTGCTTTTCGCGACCAGGCATTTTTTTCCATCTTCGATCATCGTTTGTTTTACACGAATGTCTCGCTTCTCGATGGAAAAACTCGAGATTGCCGCGAACAGGGAATTTGTCAAGAATTTATTCTTCGTAGTAGATTCTTATTCTGTAAGGTTTTCAGCGCCACTGTTTCATTTGAAAAAGTAGCTTTTTATCAAAAATCTCATCTACTGGCCATAACCTCCAAACGTTTTTAGTCTGTATTGCCATCTGTTATCCATCCCGCGGCACTAGTTTCAAGTTAAGCCGACGTTTTTTAAAATTTTTTAAGCTGCCACGAACATCGAGTATTTCTTAACGCGGTCGTAATCAAGAAGCGAGACATCATTGTACTTCTAATCGAGATTCGAACGACAAGCAATCGCCCTTCGGAATTCGCCTAGGAAGCGTTACCAATTGAATCGCGAGTAGATTTCGTCTTCTCACCCCGACCGATGTTTTTTGTACGAAAGAAAAGGGAAAGGGGAAAACAAAGGAATCGCTGTTAATAAGACGATGGCTCGGTGACGTCTCAAAATAATTCTTTTATACGGTGTATAAAGCGACCATCAGTTTCGAAGTATTACAAAGGGAACGCTATCTAAACGCATTTGATCACGAAGTGATCGAAACACCTTCTGCATCGATTTTTCTCGAGGTTATGTCGCGGAGAATTCTGGGGTATCCATTTTCAGGGGATTTCTTTGTTTTAATCGATATAACTTGTAAAAATATAAAGAAATATGATAATTACGTTTAATTTACTTTTAACGTGGTCATAATACCTGCTACAGTATTTCTGGATTAGATTAGATACTTCTTTCGGTGTTTTCCCTGGCTTCCGTTCGCCGGCTCGTGCCACCGCGTGCTCGCTTGGTCGTTTACGGAACGTCGAACAGAATAAAACCTATAGGGTCCGTTTTTCTTTTCTCACCCCCCCCCCCCCCCCCCACCCGCAAGACTGAGTGACGCTCGTAAAAAAAAAAAAAAAAAAAGTTTCCTTCAATCACGAGTGATTACATTAAACCATGAGCGAAACTCTGGGCTTCGAATAAATCTGAAGTTTGCCGATATGTTTGTCTCGCTTCCTTCTTTGGAAAATGTTCGAAAGAGGAAAAGAGATAAACGTATCGGCAAACTTCAGATTTATTCGAAGCTCAAGGTTTTGCCCATCTCTGATCACGACCAGGGATGGGGAAAATTTGTACCTCGAATAAACGAGTATTCGAGCGCCGAATATCTTACGAATTCCGAGTCTGTCTCTAGCTATCGCAATTTTCGTCGGAACAGTGGAAAAAGAAAAAAACAGAATAACGAATCAAGCAACTCGTAATTTGTTCGGAGCATCGAGTACGTACGTTCGTTATTCGGTACTTATTTCGATTGCGTATTCGTTCGAACGTACCCCATCCCTGATTACGACACACCAAGTACGTAACACGATAGTCGATGGAGAACACTAACGCTTCATTTAACTCTATCACTTCTTTTTTTCTTCTTCTTCTTCTTCTTCTTCTTCTTCTTTTTTTTCCTTTTCAAATTCAGCCACCTTTACGTCCATACGATTTCGAAGTAGCAAAAAAAAAAGTATAAAAAAAAATATATATAAACACGTATAGCAGGCACTCGGTAGGTCAGGGTGTCTGATACACGATTATCGCCTCTCTTATTTCGCTTAACGGCACTTTTGAACGAGCAGAGTTTGTAAATATTACTAATTATACGATGTCCCCAGGTCGAAGAGGAGGGCTCTGACCGTTACGTTTTACGAAGCGACTCACTTTCGTTCGATTAGGCGAGTGAAAGCATGACAAAATAGTTCTTAATCCGTTGGACACCGATGAATCGCATTTACCGCACGCTTCGTCGTGACAAAACAAAAAGTAAAAAAAAAAAAAGAAAGAAATCAAATACGAACAAAAAAAAAAAACAATTGTGCTAGCTAACACCGCCGCTCGAAATAATTAGAGGATCGGCCGTGCGGAGGAGACCACAACGCCCAGTAAGGTATCCGACTTTAAAGGCCCCGTATACGATACAGATATTATTTAAATGCCACGAAACTTTTCCAGCATGCTTGGCGGATCGTTCCGAACCGAAACGGTCGTACGCGCTATGGATCTAATTCCGTCTGTTATCGAGCTGTGCCAAAAATAAAAGATGCACGTATTTGAAAACGACGCGGGACGGCCATCTTGTTTCATCTCTGTTTTGCTTTTACAGGAAGTCTAACGATATCGCTCGATTCGCCGGCCCCAGCAAATGTATTGTTGCGTGCGATTACTCGATGTCGGTCGCACCAGTCTGATGTGCCATTGCCGTAAATCTGTGACTATCGTCGGAATCAACTGGCCGCTCAAGGCTACCGAGGAGCTATCCCCACCGTACTGGTTTGGCTATCCTCTCTTTTCATTTCGTTCCGTAAGTGTGCTCGAAAGACGGAAAGACGTACTTGCGACCAGAGACGAACGAAATACTAGATAACGCAATTTCGTGTAAAGAATAGACGACGTCTGATTCGTTATATTTTCAATGAAAAGTACGATCAGAATTGTACGATCAAAGTCATCTGTTATTCGAGCGAAGATTTTGCCCATAGCTGCTTGCGATCTAGTGTTGGGCAAAGTGCTGATCGAACGCGTGTGATCATCTGTAAGTTATCAGCATAGGATGCAATTTATGTTAAAGTAAAATATTATACAAATTATATGGTACAGTTTTATGCTTTTACTTATTTGGACGATCAAATATCTTTTATTAAGGGGATAGAAGTATGTACATTTTATAAAGAGTTTCATGTTTTAACTTATCTAAATGATAAAACAATTTTACTTTAAGCGAGGTTTTATATTTCTACTTACCTAGACAATAACAATTTTTTATTCAGTGTTTCGTTATAACGATATAATTGATATATATATTTTTCTTTGACGTAAACTATCCTACTAAACTATAACTTCGACGATGACTGTTATTAACCGATTACAAAATTCGCTAAATAAACAGTTGCCCAACTCTACCGTAAACGCCCCTTTCCGTTTCTCAAACACGGAAGCAAGTAAAAGTGGGAGTTTGACGTGGCCTTGAGTGACTAATTAAATTTGATTCGACTATAGTCGCGACACAGAGGCAGACTGAACACCACAGATCATCTATCAACGCTCGTCTCGATAACAGATCTGCATAGACTCGTATCGTACACGGCCTTCTTAGTTCAGAACGATTTGGCAAACCGACCGAGAAAGTGTTTCGATTACCTTGGTAATTTCTGTTAAGAGCGCAGAGTTCACGATTGTCGAGGTCCAGATCATTTTTCAGAATCGTCCGGCAACGGGAACCCCTAATTTCCTCGAGCGGCGTAATTTCTACGAGAACCCTACATTGTCGACACTTCTTTTGTACCAGAAACTCTCGAGCCCTTTTTTTCGAGTATGAGAGAGTGAGAGAGTGAGAGAGAGAGAGAGAGAGAGAGAGAGAGAGAGAGAGAGAGAGAGAGAAGCGCACTTTTATATATTGTACCTACGTTAAGAGACCTGCCAACGAGAGGTCGATGGGGATTGTAAGTACGAAGTACTAGGTGAATAAGTAATTTTAGGAACTGCGTCCGTGAAAATTGTCGAAGGAGCTATGGGTCCGCAAAACACTCCCATTAAATAATATAATACTAAGAATAAAACAGTGATCAATTTTTATATCACCATTCACCAATCTCACCATTTTTCCTAATTGAAAAGTGTCCTGAATTTTGGTATAATTGTGGAGTTTGCTACAAATTCTTTCGATATTAAAACAATTAATCTTTAGAGGTCAGATTTATTCTGTATAGTGGTCACGTGGCTCCTTACAATTTTATTCGCGCATTTAGATAATATATTGCGGACGAAACAAAACAATTCGGAGCTTCCATTTTAATCAAAACGCCTGGAAGCGTCTTCCTGAGCCTCAAGTGAAACATTATATGTCCTGACCTGCCCGATTTATTGTCACATCAGTTGTACATAAGCTAGCACTAATTTGATCGTTGAAACAAACAAACAAAAATTTACTTTTATGCGTCACGTTTGGAACCCGAGTTAACAATGAATACGAATATGATTGCGTCGTATCCATCTTTGATCGTCTAGAAGTTCGAGGGTCGAGGTTTCAGGGTCGTTACGCAGCTCAAATTCCCTGTAACTACACGCGGATCTTCGAAGCGCTTGAAGATAATGTGCTTGCACGAGTTTTCGGGTCGAAAAGATTAATAGTATCCTTAAAACGTTCGACCCTTTTAATTGCGTTCATTTCCGAAGGACCGACGGCTTAACCGTTTGCGCACGCCATTGTCGTTAATTAGTCTTTATCTGGATTCGTTCGTCTCCTCTAGATAATTGTAAGACAATTTTTCGCCTATTCTCTGGCTGAATATCTGCAACTCCAGATAAGGATTGACCGAGGTGAACGAATAATACGTAAAACTTTGTATTAAGTATTGTAATAAGTCTAAAAAAACGTGTACAGATTTCTCGTCCGTGCTCGAAGGAAGATGATAAACGCTGTTTCTTTTTTGTACAAACTTTCCTCGTTGCCGCAGACGCTGTTCCATTCGAGACGAAAGCGAAATAGTATTTGCGTTAATTTACTTTTTCCGTTTCTTTTTCTGTTCGATAACGATGTTCATCGTCTAGCCAAACAACGGGAAAAGAAAAGTAATGACGAAACGAGGTGGGGAAAAAGAACGAATATACACAGAACGGTATACGGCGAAACACACGGGATACCGTAAATATTTAGAAACGTATTCGTAAACAAACAAACAAAAAAAAAAATTTAAAGGCGTAGAGAAAGGAAACCCATGAATAGACCTTAGACATAGCGTGCAATTTTACGGAGTTTCTTAATTAAAACGAAGGAAGTTAATGGATGAAGGGGGATAAAAAAAAAAATAATGGGAAAAAATATGCAGTCCTATCGCGACGATATAGATTAATTTTTACATGATACACGTTGTATGAGCAATAATTGCTGATCATACGAATTTTTGATAATAAAAGAACACGTTCCTATTAAATTATCTGTTCATTGTCGTATTGTTAAGTCTTCGAAGCGATTAGAAGAACGGTATCTTTGAAATAGACGGGATAGAAGGAGTTTAACTTACCTTTCTTTCTTACGAACGAGATGTAAGGAAATGAGTCGTATGGCCTCTTTGTAAGATAAGTAGAAACCGGGACATCCTTCTTTGTGGAAAGTAAGAGGAAGAAGAAAACAAAAGCGAGACGACGTCTCGCAAATTTTTTATCACGACGACAAAATGGGGGAAAAAAAAAGTAATAAGAGAAACATTGGTTAAAAACCGCGAATAACGACGTGAGACTGTATATTTAACGTAATTTATTTTCAGGGTATCTATCGAGATATTTTTTCATTTGCCATTGTAAAAATTTTTGGAAATCTACGCACTTTCTATAAGCTATTGTAGGATTGTAAAGTTATACATAAAAAAAAAAAAAAAACGAATGAAATTGAAATTGTAAGATGAAGACGAAGAGAGAAGAATAATCATTATTTTCGTCCTTTCGCTGAGGACCTCGGATGAATTCATCGGTATTCTCATCGTCGACGCTATGACAATACCAGAAACCAGAAATGAGCAAAATTCTTATCCGGATAAAAATGTCGAATAACGAATAAAATACAAACGATTGTTCATACGTTCATTTTCGAATGATCGTTACGAATAAATTGCTATACGTTGATTTTATTTGTTATCGGATTTTCGAATAAAATTTTGTCCATTTCTGACGTAACTTTGTCCCACGAATAAATTGGTGACCTCGGTATTTTCATCGCTCGCCACGCGAGAATTCCGAAGACACTTTTACGGAGGATGTAGTTAAACGAAAACAACAACAGCAAAAAAAAAAAAAAAGAATTACTTTCATCATGTAAACACGCTACAGACAAAGCGAATGTATTCCGCCATGCGCTGTTTAAAAACTTAAGTTTCAATCTTCCGTTTTCCTTTGGCTTCAACTTCCGCGAGGTTTTTTAATCAAATCGAATCGAAAGAAAAAAAACGTGAGAAAAAAAGGAAGATTTATAAAATGTTTCAGTTCTGAACGATGTCGCTGGCAGAGAGAGAGAGAGAGAGAGAGAGAGAGAGAGAAAAAGAGGATTACTCGCAAAACGGAGCTACAATAGTGACGAATAGCGCGCGGTGGTGAAGCCACTGTGAAGAAACTTATATGCGTGTATACACACACCGTTTTGTATGAAGGAACGAACAGTCGTAAAGAAGAAAAAAAGATTGTCACTTTAGATTAGTCTGCTGTCAATATAACTAGAATTATAATTTTGAATGTAACATGTATCATATTGATTATTGCCTAGATAAGAAACCGTACCGATTAAAAGTTAGCGCACGATTATATCAGACATTAGGTATAATAATAAATGATGTCCGCTGGACATTTTCATTTTTGAAGACTCACGTGAATTTTATTTAGTAGATGAACGGGAAGATTGACACGCCTGAACAGCGACAGTAATCGTTTAATTCCAATAATAACTATCTTTTATATGTAAAGTATCGAAAGGTTTATTTTTCTACGTTTATTTCGCATTTATTGTATACTCTTTTCCTTTAAAACATTATTTACACTCAAACGTGTCTTTATTTTAAATGTCTGAACTCGTTTCCAAGAAAATTCATATTAAAACTACATGTATATATATATTTACAGTAAATTAGAAATTCGATGAGAAAACGTGTCGAATAAGAAGTAAATAAAATACTTGAGAGAGATTATTCGAAAATTCGCGGTCCGTAGTGCGCATGCGTGAGCAGTTCGATGAACGCCGTGATGCCGTGACATCAGTCGACGATATTACGCGGCGGTGAGTGGACGCAGTTACACCCGTTCCATACGGAAATAAACATGGCGTCGTGGGGAATAGTAAACTGTGTTTAGTTCCTGGATACGTGAGCTTTTTGGATTTCAACGGGTTTGGAAATTGCCGTCACGGTCTGACATCACGTTAAATTACTCGCAAGGATGTTGCCTGACTACGGTTGAAGTTTGGCCAGGAATCTCGCGCTGAAGGTAAGTCAATTGAAAAGATACATTTATTCGGAGACAGGATTACCTGTGTTTTGGAAAAACTGGTCCACGATATTTCAGAAATGCGACGGTTCAGTTGACACGACCAACTGCGTTACAGAATTTCATTTTTCTTGTGTTTATGGATGTCCTTAATTGTTGCGTCGCGATTACAGGTTTTAATTGCGTAGAATACAGCTAATTATCTACTAGTAACGCACTTGGTCTCTGTGTCGGAATTCATAGAATAATTTCTAGTTTAATTGTGGTCAATTCAAGAAACTGTTACGCTGAATTTTGGCTGATTTTGGATCGTTAATACGTAGAATTATAGTATATTGTATTTCATGTTTTTGTCAAGTAATTTATAAAATTGAAAGGTCAAATATTATTGTCACTTTGACGATAGTTAAAATACTTAAAATAAGATGTTATCAATAATAGATACGATTTTGAAAGATATAAGAAATAAACTATCGATATTAACATCGAAAATTTAAGATTACCTGATTTACAACAGTTACCAGGTACTATAATAAAAAATGCCTAATTTGGACACGTTATATTGAGGGAATATTTTTTTTTTTAAATGTAATTAGCACAGCACACTGAATCGTATATTTCGTATATTATTTCGATAATTATTTACATGTATTGCTCGTATGTTTGTGCACTTTTAAAAATAAGATTCTTCAGCAAAAGTTACTGTACAAATGGGTAAATTACGTTCCGGCTCTGATCTAACGGCTGCACCTGAAGAATGTTACGAGCAGCTTGATTGTTTTTATATATACGACAGCAGATCCGCAGCGTTAGGAAATAAACAATTTCCACCAGCGAGAGGAAACTAAAGCCCATGAAGAGTCCCAATAAGCCACCCGTGCTTGCTGTACAAAGAGAATTCAATTATAAGAATCTCGAGACTCCCGAATAGCTATTGAAAATAACAAGGAACCTTGATAAATAAGTAGAAAGAATGTGCAGGAAAATAAACGAGGATCGCAGTCGAACGAACGAACGAGGCGAAAGGGAATTATAAATCAAATGGGAGGCTGTTGATTAGTGACCTTGAACGGTCAATACATTGAGAATAAAGCACGAGGATGAGCATGAAATCACAGATGGGCAAAATTTAATTTGAATCGAAACGCTTATTCGATCGAGTACTTGCAACTTTATTTATTCGTCACGATATATTTTATTTTTAATTCGGTATTCGTGATTGTAATTTTAACCAGCAATTTTGTCCATCCGTAGATCAGGTGTCTGAGAACGTACTCGTAAAAAAAGAAACGTCGATCGAATTACTGAAATAATATCCAAGCCTTATCTCGGTCATCGAGTTCTTGCTCCGCATACATAACATTCGAACCGGTCATTTTTTACTACTTACAAAGGAACTCCGTGAATCCAAACAGTTCGTTTTTCACGTATTTGGTGAACTGGGACTCGACGAAAAATAGGTGAACCACTGCCATGTTCTCGCTGTTGAAAAAAGAGAATTTCAATTTAGACTATGGGTCGCAATAGAAGATTGCTAAAAGATACGTCGAAATACACGTTTCCTTGTTAAAATGAATATATATATATATGAATAATTTTCAGATGCCCTTGACTCATGAAATTGCAACTAAAATAGCAATAGTACTCTATGGGCCTCGTGAAATCGTACATTTGCCTCTAACATTCTTTTCTATCCCTAAAAATAGATCCAGAAGACCTGTTGAACGTGCCTCATACTGTACATAAAATCTACATCGTGGACTTCAACACAAAATGAAAATTACGTGAAATATTTTTTGCTCTTCTTCACATAGCCCTCGGCGATATTGAAGTTGGGAACTAATTTACTCTGCGAAATCTCGACGTTGTAGTTGATCTCGAAGCACCCTGGATAGCAGTTGCAGCTGGGCCTGTAAACAACAGCATCTTCAACGTTCAACTAGACGTTAATTCTATAGAGATGAATCGGAGGACTCACGTTCCCGAAACGTTTAAAGAAGTTAAGCCACTGTCCTCGTCGTAAAGTTTCATTTCCATCGCTCTTCGAGCGTTCGTCGCGCATGCATCGTCTTTCTTCTCGCAGATCGGCGTGTTCGAGGACTCTGCGAATAATAAACAGCTGAAGCATTGGGTCGCGGTCACAACCTCTCGTTCAAGCTAAAGAAACACGAAGCCTTATGGTTTATCGTGGCGTTAGAAATTACTGGGCATGTAATACTGGACGCAGTGACAAATTTTTTGGGTGAAGTTCGCCTCGCATTCCAATACGCAATTCCTCTGCGTGTAGGTCCTGTAGTAGCGCAGCTTTCGCTCGGTCGTGAAGAAGCACTTTCTCTTCTTCTGAGGAATGGAGATTATCGACATGCTGGCGGTCGATATCCGAGGCGTTATGATTACCCTGGTCTCCTCACCCGGGGTCACAGTGAACGCGAATTCGGCTATTTTAGGGGTCTCCACTGGGTTGTGCAGCAGCATCTACAAAAAGACTTACTGTGTTGAACAATCGCGTGCCACCCTTGTACCTTTCGTGTTTACATCTATTGTAACTAAGGGTTCTTGGGTTGGCAAGTGGCCTAGGTCACGAGAGACATGCATCTTTAGGAAAACAGTTATTGTTGTCGTCTGTTTATGTTTGCTTAGTTACTAAAAGTCACTCTTCATCCTTTATTCGCTATTTGGCAAGTCTAATCTTAACCGATCTTTAATTTGTTATTTGAAATTAATAACGCAACAAGTATTCAAACATCTCTGCTAAAACATTGATTACATCTTTGTATTTCACGTTAAATGGGACCTCGAGTTTCATTTTGTGTTAGAGGCCCCATAAATGCAAAACGTGTCATTGATATTATAATTATATTCGCGTAGGACGTGCACACATAACGCAACATCAGCAGACGTCCCTGCACTATGGCAACGGAGACAGAGTGGGGAAGGCTGTCTAAGTTACCGGAGCTTATATCGAACAATAGTGCTTTGAAGGAACTGGAACACAAATTCTGTTTCACTATTGCAAGCTGAATCCCTAAAATGAATAAATTATTAACCTTCTACAGAATTCTTTTCTATTCTTTTTATGTTCAACGAATAACAGATTCAAATTTTCTCGTACGCACGAAAGTAATAGTACCTTGAAACCCACGCTGGCAGTGGACGAACAATAATATTCCGCTATGTCCGCGTCGAGGACCAAAGTTAAACCGTAGAATTGTCCAGCGCCGTACGGCCTCCATGGCAGAGAATCGGCGGCCACGTTTTCGTCGTAGCCAGTTTCAGGGTTCCAATCGATGCTACTGTACGGGTACGTGATGTTCAGGTCGGGCCAATCTCGTCTGGAAGGTACATCGAAGATACTAGAAACTTTCCTCTAAAGTGAACTCCCAGGATCAAGTAACTAAAGTCGGAGTTACTTCTGCTAAAACCAAGGGTGTCTGGGTTTAGTCTCTAGGAGTCTCTGATTCTGGATTTTGAAATTGTAGCTCTATTGGACAATTGTCCTACTATTTGTAGCTTTAAAAGTTAAAAAGTTGACGTTTGGAGGCAGATTGTTGGTTTAAGGACACTTGAGTGGCTCTGGATACCATCTAGCTAGGGGTTAACTTCTCTCTTTTACTCATTGGCAGTCGCATTGTTATGTTTGAAGGGCATAGGGACATGCCTGCAGTCACGCTATCTCTATATACATTTCAAACAAGGAAAGTAATTTTTTACCCCATCTAAAATTCTCGTCCAACTGTTATGAAAATTACTCACGGATTGTAAAATAGATATTTCCTGTGCACAGAGTTGAAGTTGCAGCATATTCCCTCATCGGTCATAGTAGGATTGAAGATCCTCGAACATTCGGTAACGTTACCATGCCAAGAGCACAAATGCAACATCTCCGTGCAGGTTTGCGACATCTGTCGAAGAATTAAAAGAATCGTCGATGGAAATATCGATACCAACGAAGGAATTATTTTTATTTATCGACGATACACTTTTACAGAATATTTGTTCGAGGGGAGAGAAATTAATTGCAACAATTTTCGTATAAATAAATGTAGTTGGATACAAAAGTGAGTAACCAAGCACGTAATTTAATACGTACGAACATAATTGCAAGGGCGACACCGCGAAAGATCATCGATGGGGATCTTGTTTACCATAAGTAGATACGTTAAGATAAGTCCAGGATACTTGGTTGTACAGACAGAGGGCAAACAGCGCGTGTGTACACTCGATTATCTAAATAAACCACAAGGTAGAAGTGTATCGTAATATGTTACGTACATACATTGATCATAAAATGCAGCATGCTACTCCATGTTATCGTGCTCTCATCGAGATCGAAGGCCGTTAGGTTGGAATCGAAGTTGCATCTGTCTTCTAACAACAGCTTCAGCCGTGCGTCATTTCTATCAACGAACAGTCGTCTCAGTATTTTATTTTCGATATCTTCTCATATCTAGCATTAACATAAGGTTTGAACAAGTAATCGAATTCAATAATATCTTTTATTCAGTAATAGATAAAGAAAGTACTACTTCTGCCATGGCAAAAAGATGATTAATAGACTACCCAGTTGGTAAACCGTTAGTATTTGCCTTTTATTTTACGATTATCTCATTTTACCATTGTCGATCGACTATTGCTACGTCGTTGTAAATAACATAGACAAATGTTCTGCTTACACGATACCCGTGCGTCGATAGTTTCTGTATTGCTCACCCAGCGTTAATGCGCACTGCGTCGCTATTTTTCACATTGTTCATGTTGCAAAGGGTGATCGAGGGAAACGGAATTTCGTTCAAGGATGCAGATTCGGGGCTCAAGGAGATGATGATAGGCGACAAGGACCATTTCCAGTACAGATACCAGATGTAGTAACTGGCAGTTGCAACCGCAAGCGTGAACGAGATTATCCAGAAGATTCTGAAAGAAAAACTGTGATTCTTCAAAATTCTTCAAAATTCTTCAAAATTCTTCAAATATTTCAAGAAAATACTCTCAAAAAAAGTTTAATTAATTTTTTTCTTTTTCTTGTTATGTTTTCAGAAGCATCCACGTTGGAAGGGACGGGTTGAGTACAGAATGAAAATACAAATAAATACAGTTACCTTTCCATGATCGTTAGGTTTGAGTCGCCAACGTAACGCAAGCCATGAAGCGAACTGTTCGTGCAGTATTGTTTCAGAGAATTGTTTATGTCTGAATTGTTAAAACACTGTTGCACATTTTCATGTTTCCTATTAGTTGGAAGATACATGTTTATTAACATTTCTTAGTACATATTGGTCTCTTTTTGTTGGAATGGAATTGTTATCGTCTTCGTAGCGAATTACCTTATATTCTTATCGTCGTCGTGATCGTAATGTTGCAGCATGGAGGTGTCCCTCTTCGACACTGCATTTTTATTGGCCCTCCATCTTAGCGTCGTGTCCCTTGATCGATACATGATCTTGAAAAGTATTTATTTCGTATAAAGTTTCGCATTTTTGCATCCAAATTTCTTATAACAAGTATTTATTGTACAATACTTTTTTTAATTACTTCACGAATATTTCTGCTGATCTACATTTACTGAAATGTCTTTGATTCTTTTTCCTAGTTTTTCCAATCTGAACATAACGACCACTAGTACTTCGAAAATATTTAACACGAGGAAACCAGAATGCTTTTACAATTACCATTTAATCAAAATACAGTATAAAAGGTGGGGATAGTTACTTATTTCGAGACAGAAAGCAGTTGCTTATTTCGAGACAATACTGTAATACTTCACCTTCACCGACCCTGATCGCACTTTAAAGTTCTCCCTCGTTGAGTATCCTTCCAGTCGTTGGGATTGCTTGTACGGGTTCTGCAAGTGAACCGTGTTGATAGAATAAGGTAGATTCAGATCGTGATTTCTCAAATAATTCAACGTGGCCTTGTTGGTCGTCTTGTAAGAAGTTTCATCCGGCGCCGCTTCGTTTTCGTGATCCGTTCTCGAGTAACCTCGATAGTAGAGCTTGATCGGCATCGCATCGGTGTCCAGATTGCTATAATAAATTCACAAGCAGAAACTATCGCGGCTTTGAATTCGTCGCGCGACGATCTGCCACTCTCCGGGCCAACTTTCTTCAAAAATCGATCGAAGAAAAAGAATCGAGTTGAATTCTATTTTTGACTTTCCTAAAAAGAAACGTTTCTGTTGCAGAAAATTCGACGCAGGTCTGCGGAAATTCAATGCGGATCCTATTTGAAGCGCAGGAGTTTGGATACTTTCGAGATTGTCGAGAAGTTTAAGAACACGGTCTCGTTCGAGTTTGCGAGAGGCCTCGTTTGGTCAGAAAATATTTTCACGCAATTAGGGTGGCTGGGAAAGCGTTTAGGGCGTTGTAAACCATCTGTGAGAGATGTCTGTCAACGGACTGGGGTTGAACGCTAGCATGGGCATCCTTTTAACGCCGACAGGACCCTCACGTGCCGATGTGTCTTGTTTTCTTTAGCCATAGTGCATGCGCGATGACACAGATAATGACAGACGGCTGTGTTTTATCGTTTCCCCTTGAAATAGATCTTTTGTGCACTTGGCCAAAGGGATGACGAGGTGCACGCGGTCTAATGCGATGTCTATTCACGCTTTCGTCGAAGGAGCTCGAATAATAAGCCCGATAACAAGTACATGCATCGACAACCCTCGTCGAGCAACTTTCATTACTGTCTTTCGAATATCAAAAAAAAAAAAACAAACCTTTACTTTGGTAAATCAGTTCTCACAAAATTATTCTTGTAACTAGTCTAATGCTATCTATCAGCTTTATTTAAGTCGTTACAACATTTCAGAGAAATGTAGACCTTCTTCTGAGTCGAGACAAAATTATTTGGCTGCTCAAGGTTACCCTACTGCGAATCGTGTCAGCCTCCACTTACGTCCAATGAAGGGAAGAAGCGAAGGAATGTGAGACGAAGTGGGAGGAGCCATCATAATGAATATAAAATTAAAATTAATATTATGCTAAAATGATATCATTCTTCCTGCTCGGCGTCATTTGTAAACGACTTTGTAAGAAGAGTACAAGGTCGACCAAACAACGTACATCGTTTAAATTGTCAATTCTCTGTACAGCTTTTACGATCTCCCAGCGAGATAAGAAACGAAGTTACGAGAACGTCGACGATCGTTTCACATTACGCGAGAACTACAACCGCTAACCGCCTAGCGAAAATGTTAACTATTCTTCACACTCTAATGGGACTTCTCAAACACGACTGTTCGACAAATACCTTATCTATATTAAACGCGAGTACATTATACAGTTGTCTAAGCTCAGAAAAGGAAGTAATGGTACAATCTTAACTCTTCAATTACTTATTATATTTATAAGAAATCTCAATTAATCATATCATAAGACAAGCTTTACAATTTTTAAATTTTTATTGACATTCTTCAAACCTTTTCAAGGATCTTTATATGTAATGTCGTGTCTGTAATACATTAAACAATGTACACAGTAATTATTCACATAGCGAAAAGTCCCATTGTTAATTACAGCAAATATTCACGGAAACGTTTAGTTTTAAATAAATGTTTCTTGTCTTATCAAGATTGCAAGTAAATGCTACCCTCAGGACACGAGAACGTATGCAATAAGTAGGAAACTTAATAAAGCTTATTAAATGCTGAACTAGATCTAATTTAGAAGATAGAGTGGAAAGACACACATGGCCTTTAAAACTGCATTGGCGGTAGAGAGCTTCTACTAGGTCATCATTGTGTATTTTATGTTAATGGCGCGGTGGAAGATAACAATGATTGTACGCTGGAAAGGAAAACAAACTTTTTAAGCTCCATTCTGTCTAATTAATGACATTTTCACGTGTGCTTGAGTTACTCTGACCTGCTCTTGAAAATGTGTTCAACGAGCCAAGACAAGAGTGTGTTGATATATTGATACCATAAAATAATATTTGTAGCAGTTGAGTAACAAAAAATACTTCATTACACAATTAAAATTTGCACAAATTTCAGTTGCAGAAAATGCCGCAGAAGAACAGAAAACGGAAGTTAGAGGGGGAGGAGCAGTCGATAGCCAACTGGGAACAGGAGAACATTTTCCGAGATAAAACCAGAGAGGAAATGGAATCTATGTGGGAGGTACTTAGCCCTATTATTAATGATGTCTCTGAATTTCACGTAATGCTTAATGTTTTACACAAGTATTTGTGTTTCAGCTACCACAAATTTTTCATTTTCTTCATCTTACCAAGGAAAGTCTGAATATACCTCATTTATCTATGTATGAAATGGAACGTATGCTTCTAATACCAAGAGCTTCAAAGCAGTTGGCGAATATCATGACATCCTTGTTAAGGTAAGGAAATACGTAATCCAAAGAAGTATTTAAAATGACATCAAGTGAAAGGTGTTATAGATTGTGATAAAGTTTCTTATGTCTTTTAACTTCAGCTCTCCCATCACCAAAGCGAAGTTGAGGAAGATACCACCCATGCCATACGAGTTCTGGACTAACATTTTAGCCTACAAAATAAAAAGCTGGTTCAAAGTCTACGAGGGAAAGCATCAGGATGCCGTCAAAGTAAGCATTTGCCATTGTCGCATCATTAATTGAAACGTGCATCCGTTATGCAACAAATGACCTCACAAAATAGAATATTTTTATGCACAGATCGCGATTGTGCATTGCAGTGACAGGAAATGTGATCAAAGATTTTTAGGTTCTAGAAACCATTGGCGTCGAACCAGAATTCTGGAACATTTTTCCCGATGCCCCTCTGCTGAATGGGAAGGATTTCGAGGAGTTAACTTTCAAGCAAAAAGTCTGGCTTCTGAAAACAATCTGTGATACGGTTATGGTACGATAAAAAGAATTTGATTAAGCTCACTACATAGAATGAAGCTGTATAATAAGCAAATACATTAAACTTCTATCTTTAAGAGAACAAATATTTTAGCACACTAGGAAAACTGTGCAAGAGGAAATAGCTAAGCAACCATGGGAAGACCAGTTCGAAACAGTCTTAGGAACCGATCGCTACGGAGCAAGATACATTTATTTTCCACAATTCCTTAAAAGTGATCTACGAATATATAGGCACTGTCTCGATAATAAAATCCTATCTACGGTGAAGGTACTAACCGAGATAAATTAATCGAACATACCGTTGTGTTATGTGATTTCTTCTAATTATTTATTATTGTTTCAGCCCATCAAGCCAAAGTTGAAAACAGGTTTAGGAAATAAAACACTGGAACAGTCAGATTTGATGAGGAAAAGAGCCAAGCACAAAAGGAAAAAATCACGGTGGAGCAATGGTTTGCCTTCAAGATCGAGAAAAAGAGTAAATAAATGCGATGAAAAGATTCTAAGCGACTGCAAGTGCACTAGCGACAGTGCTACAGGCTCCTTAATTAACGAAGACACAAATCTGAGTAGTACAAGCACCTGTAATAATAATAATAATAATAACAACAATAATAATAATAATAATAACGACGATAGTAGTAATAATAAAAATAAGAAAAAAGTTAATTTAGACACCGTCAATGGGAAAAGGTCGAGAAGCTTATCGAAGTGTTCGGAAATGAGTACAGAGTGCGGTAAGACGCACTGTACAAATGTAAAGTCAAGCGGTTATGACACGAATAGTTCAGTTGAAACGTCTTCTGATTTAAGTAAGCCTGAGAAAATGTTCAAGGGATTCTCGAATAGCAGTAACGAAAAATGTAATATAAAAATAATTAGCGGTATATTGGGTAATTTAAAAACGAATCAAAGCGAGGGGAGGGGGACAGACGATGTAAACGCATCTTCGACAAATACCTCGCAAGATAAGTTAGAGTTGAACTCGGTGAGACAATATTTAGACACAATAGATCTCTGTACAAGTAAAAGTGAACCCGCTGATAACCTGTCCAGCGTTTCCAAGACTGACGATGAGAAATTGAACGAAATTATCAGTGCCGAATGCTTCAAGTTGGGCGACAAAAGTTCCAGTAATTTTCACACAGTTAGAGAAACGCACCAAATATCAACCATATCAAAATCCGACGACGAAAAATTGAGCGAAACTCAAAGTGGTCATAGCACACCGGAAGATAACGCTAGTCTTGTCGAAGAAACGAAGGAACATGTTCAATTTACGACTAAGAAAGAAAGTAATGGGTCTGTTGAAGAATCGCAATCGGGTCAAAGTAGCAAAAGTAGAGATAACGAGATGGAATCTGAGAAGAAACAGAATCTTTCTTTGAGTGAATTGAGGTCGATGTTGCAAGAAGAAGTGATGGAGGATGATCTCTCATTCGACGAGGACAGTGAAATTGGATATAACCTTCGAAGAACGAGGAGTGAGAAAACGCGGGACTGTAAACAAGAAGTGGATGATTTTAATGGGATGCTATTGGAACTGAGTGCTTCGAAATTTCAACTCGTAGCAGACAGCATTGCTTCACTGAAGGACCTCATAGCTTCCTTCTTGCACAAGAACGGCAGTCCGAGTGCTGATACGGATGATGACGTATGTAGATCAGTTTTCATTTTCATTTGAATTACTTTTGTTAGTTAACAAAAACGAAAATATTGTTCAAAAAAATAAAAAGTATCTCATTAAGTTCCATTAAAAGAGATCGAATTTTCGGTCAAAAGAACCAGATTGTTCATTAAGAAAGATGGTGTTAAAAAATATACAAGAGGCATATTGCGGTAGAGGAACGATGGATCTACACTCACGTCAGTATTTGTGTAAACAGTGTCGCGGTCTAGAAATTTCTTGCTTTGTTTACCTACAATCATGGTTTGCTTTGACCCCTCTGACATTTTACTTCTGTCGAAAATAACGCGTGGACAAATACCTCAGTTACTCGCGAACTGTCTGCCCAACAACGTCGAATGCATTGCTGTAATAATAATTTTTAAAAAGTTGTAGTAGGTTTTTTATCAACGGAACGGTATCATAATGCTTCGCATAATGTCCCGCGTCGGGACCAAGAGAAGTGAAGTGTAAGGATAATATAAGGCCATTGTGCGACGTGTTACCATAAATCAGTGTTTGGCATTAACCAACTAAATTTTTAATTAATTGATCGATCGATCGAATGATCATTTTTTCAGAATGAGGCTATTCCTCTGTGTGAACTGAAACTGGTCAAGAAATTGTCAGATCTACTCGAGTCTTTAAAGGAAATGGAACCAGCTATCTGCGACTCATTGAAGAAAGCCAGAGCAAAACTTCAAAAGGAATTAACCAATTTAAAAGAAGGGTATATTTATTTTTATTTATATCGAAGCACGTGATGTAATAATAAAAGGAACATCAAATTCTACCGACACCATTCATTCCATCATGTTAAGTTTAATTTGGGAATAATGACCTCTAAACACATGATATATATTGAATATCTTTGATCTTTACGTTCTTAATTGTAAGTCGTATCACCTCGTGAACAACGCATAATATTCCCAAATTAAACGTTCATTCTATATAGAACCTCTAAAAATTGCTACAATCTGTTTATGACCATTAAGGGGGGAATTCATCCGCATTTTTTTAGTAACGTTGATTTCTTTGTCGAGCAGACAAGCTGCTGTATGTTGTAGCAGTATGGAGTGTCAGGACTCATCTGGGGAGGGTGTCGGCTCTAATTGGTGGGTTCTTGGATCGCAGGGCTATCCACTGCCAACTTCCGGAGATGCATCGTTACAAACGTTATCGCAGTCTACCCTATCCCCAACTGGCGCCCAAAGCAACACCGTCAAGAGCAAAGAATGCCAAAAGGAGCACACCAGTCACGCAGAAGACAGTAAACACGAGCCCCAAGACCACAAAGAACGTCAAGGCGAAAACACGCAAAGCGAGTCACAAAGAAGCGAAGACAATAGCCAGGAAAGCACAGGAGCCGAAGAAGAGTCCAAGGAAGATTCGAACTGTGAAGAAGGTAAAAGAAGCAGTAGACACAATCTCATAGAAACGTGTTACTGTCTTCATTTATCGGTGTTCATAAATGATTTATTGTTGTTACTGAAACAGGACAACAAACACGAAGAGTGTTGCGAGCACGCGGCATCTCCTCCTACACAGAACAATTTTATTCAGACGATGAGATCGAGGAGAACAAGCTGGAAGAATGGCCCAACCTTGAGGCAGTCTATGCGGCTCCCAGCGCACAGACCGGTGCATCCACTCCTCACTTTGGTTCGAAAGTCAAACTCGCTGATGGTCGGACGAACGAGGAGGACTCAGACCAAGAGTGGATTCTACCGAGCTCTCGCAAAAGGAAAAATAAACGTCCGTGTAAGTATACCAGTTTACTATAAATATAAACAATACCTTCTACTGATAACAATAACTTTTATTATATTCTTTCAGCTGCCAATAGAAGATTGAAGTCATTCGAACATAAATTACAAAGCATCAAAGTAGTCGAGCTACAAGAGGCAGCGGAATCGCTGGTAGCTGCTCCTTCGACTGTAAAAATCGACAAAGAAAAACTTGCAGTCAAAGAAGACCACATAGGTAACCTAGAAAACTCTACCGATTCGACAAAAGCTTCCAGTCCTAACGCCACCGACAATCACGAGGCTCCAGTAGAGAATCATGAACCTACGGTAGAAAATCACGAAGCCGTGGCGGAGAATCAAAACCTTGAGAATCACGAGGCTGTGGTAGAAAATAATTTTAAACAAATAGTGCCTTCCTTAGAAACGATCAACAAAGTCGAGAACATTGAGAGCGTGCATTCGGAATTGGATATCAAGGACGAAGGCCCGATTTACGACTACACTCCGTGTCAGGTCGACAACGGTTACACTGCGAACGTCAACGCCAATTACATGATGATTAAAACTGAGCCTAATCCAATGAATTATTACGTGATGCAGCCGAATGCCGCGACTGTCGTTTCGCCCAATACGATCGTGCAGCATGGATCCGTAGTCTCGAATATCATACCACAGATGCAGCAAGGTTACTACGTTCACGGAGGGCAGAATTATATCATTCAGAATCCTCAAACTGGTTACGTTCCTCCTCCATCGTTGCAGCCTCAAGGGCCACAGATGATAGCTCCTCAACAATTCATCAATCACCCTGGTTACATGCCATACGTGATGACAGCGCCCCATCCGCCACAACGTGACTTCCTACCTGCCAATCCTCATTTTCTTCCACAGAATACACATCAACATCTTCCTGTTCCAACACATCCGAATCCCACGCAAAATAGATACCCGCATCCACAAAACAGATACCCATCACGCCCGACACCCAATCCACACCCAAATGGCGCGGTTATAAGAAGCAATATGCCTATCAGAGGGACTTTTCCGCGAACTAATAACGCCAGACAACCCAGAAACCTTCCCCAGCAACGAGTGAATTCTGTCAAATCACTGAAACCAAGGAAACCGAGTGCACCTTCAGAAAATGCAACTCAGAATAAATCCAATTGTTTGATCGTTCTCAGCGACAGCGACGACGAGATCGAGATGATCGTTACTAAGAAAGCAGGTTCTGAAACGGGGAAAGCGAAGACCACGCCTCGTAAAAATGTTGTACAATCTAGGCAGAAGCCAACTATTACCTCAAACGTCACAGTAGCCACACCGAAGGGTTCCATACCTCAACAGATAATACAACGTATGAGCCAAGGTGGCATCTCTATAACGCCTGTGAAGCCTGCTCAGCCGGTTCAAAGTCCGAACACGCAGTTGGTGGTGGTCGTTAACGATACTGGAAGCCATTATGCCTTAGCATTGCCCAACGGAAGCAAGCTCATCCTCACTCCTGAACAGGTGGCGCAGATTCGTGCTTCGAACGGTGGAAAATTAATTTTGTAAAATGAAATTTCCTCCAAACGGAGATGAACTACGCGAATGAACGTTTCGTGAGTGAATGGTAATTTTCGCAAGGGAACGTCGAAGCATATACGATCGACGCGTGTACAGTATGTCTCGATGTTTCCTTTGTTAGTAAATTGCAAATGGAGTGGACGGGGTGATGCACTTTGATCTCTTTCACTTATGTTATGATATGCTTTCCAAGCTGATGTTCCTGCAATATATAACATAGAGTATGATACTCTTCTCCCTCTTTTTATGCTTGGTGAATCAATTCGTAATGGAGTTTTAAAAGTGAAATATTATTAAGATAGACGAATACCTCTGAAAGTATGTGCGACTACTAATTTATGTTTGATTGAAAATTCAATTGATTCTATTACGTGTGTAAGTCGTTTGAGAAAATTGTGCAAGTTAGTTACATTCGATATGTATATCAATTTTTTACGTAGACAGATTTCTTATCTGTTTCTATAAACTACCGAAACGTGTTTATTAGTAACTGATAATTTATGTTATCAAAAGTGAATAACAAAAGTGTATAGCTGTACTATACTATTCTTTAGTATGTGATATTTCATTTATGAATATATAAATTATTCATATTATTTTATATATAGTTTGTATATTTTATAATAGTATATTAAACATTAAGCAAATTGAACGAGAAATTTCACCTTCTACAATCATTTTCGTTTAGATTTATAAATATGAAAAACTTCTTCCTCGCTGAAAAGATTTTTGTTTTTCTTTCTTTTTAAATTATTATATTTAAGTTTCGTGCAACTGTTTATGTAAGTACATCATCACCAAAATAGTCTAACTAGTAAATGTTGAGTTTCTAGAGGGAAACCATATGTATATTTAAAATAGTTTGTTTAATATATTGTATAAATTATATATACAGTATTTTATTTTAAACTCCACTCTGAAACATTCCATTATGTACATTAACTAGTGTTTCAAACGATTTTATTAAAAAAACTGAAGAATATATCAAATGTGTTCAGGTAAAATAATATAAAAAGAGACTTGCTAGTGCATTGTATATACAATCAGTAATATACAAAATCAAACATCATATTTATTCACATATATTACTATATCTCTTTACAATGCGTTATGTTACAAATATATTACAAAAATATGCTAAGAAACCTTTGTACACTTTACAGTGAATAGGAACGTTAAATACTTTAATAACAACGAGCATGCTTTTAAATAAGATCGAGTCAGACTTTTAAAGCGAGAGAAAGTTACAGGAACTTGAATTATTTACAATTAACATTGCCAACATATTATACAAATTTATCAATAAGACAAAAATCGATTGAAGAGTTTGAAATGTTACGAAAGTTGAGGACATCAATTTATCGATGGATTAATGGCAACAAAAGCTTGATTATTCGAACTTGTTCCGTTAAGATACTCTCTCGGGATGTTACGACGTAAAAATGATATTCTAAAATAATCGTCGACAATTTGTCAATAAGAGAGATACGTATGGAAGATTGTTCTCATCGCCTAACATTTTAAATCTGATTTTTATTCTTATACAGATCGCTATCAAAAGTAAGAAACCTTGACAGACGTGCTCCATTGTAAGGTGTTACACTTCCTGGCGGATGTAGTCTCGTCTAAAACAAAGATACATATATGACACTAATGTACAAACAGAGAATAAGTATGAGAAAAATTGAAGAGAATAGGTAATTATTTTATCCTATTTCTTTCTAGCTGAGACTTAATGTGAAGTGCTACCTACCCCAGTGTACACATCTCTGATGCAGTCTTCTGATTCACTTCACGATTCAAGGTTCCGAATTTTACTTTGAGTAATAATATATAGATCTTATAATTTCTTGAATTTTATTTTTATATTTAGAGACATAAAAGAGCTTCAACATTGTAAACTAAGGTCAACTTAAAACAAATGAATTTCTTTGAAGTAAATGATGAAACAATTTGTATTAATGCAGCGAAATTTTATTCTTAGTTTGTGAAACAAGCTAGCATTCACGTGTACAAAAGTATCGAATGAAATCAACCGTTCACGACGTAATGAATAATGCAAAGTTAGTGAGCAAAACGGTTATAAAAATATCAGGAATTACGTAATATCGCGTAAAACTAGTTTCTGATCTCTCGAAGCAGCTTTTGAAGGCATCGTATGGCGGATTAATGATCAATTTGCCCAACTCCGTTATTGTTAGTTTTATTAATGTTATTGTCAAAAATACAGAACACCCACCAAGCTCGGAAAGTACAGAGCACCGGTACAGTTTAGTCCCTCTAATTCTAATATTTCAACATCAAAAGGAACAGTCTGAGAATATCTTTTAACGTCCAATCCTACCAGAATTTTACGTACAGTAAAGTAACGATAATAATATAAATTAAATGCTTTGTACTATTACAGACTATGGTAATCGTACCAGTAGTCACCAGTGTAAAGCTGTTTGCTACTGATGCTTTTCACCTTAATTATCTTGCAAATGTTAACTAAGTGATCGTGGAACTAATATAATTTTCTATTTTCAGGATTCATCCAACCGTTCAGGCGAATAGCAGTGGACAGTCTACTTCAACTTTCAGAAAAAAAAAAAAAAGTGCTTTACAATTATGAGACTGTGGGATGCAAGCTTGAGCATTAATCGCGCATTGCAAAATTGGCACACGCAGTTTCGGCCGTGCAGCACTGATTCTCATCTATTTCTTGACGAAGTCATCCGCAGCTTTCTCATTCCCTTCCGCGTTTCTGAATCGCTTCTGCAAGAAAAAAAAAACCGACACCAATCCGTTACACGTGATGGACACGGCGCTACGATGATCGGATGATGCGTGCATCTTGGGTAAAACTGACATTCGCTTGGCATACTTTTATCGTGTGCTCTTCAAGGTTCGATTAGAGACTTTTCGTTTTAATGAAATTCATTGTGCAATTTTATTTTCGTCACGGTGGACACAAAGTTAGTTTGGATAGAATCAGGAGGATCCAAGAGGGCCTTCTGAATCATGTTGTTGAAGAATACTTTAAACGATATCGATGAAGTACCCTTAAGGATTAACATATAATTAATGTATGTACTTAATAGTCTCTGATCGAACCTCGTGCCATGGAAGTGTAGTCGCGTTAACGAAACACGCCATGAAATGCGGCTAAAGCACACAAGCCCCGATAATTTTATATGGAGACCTACATTTCAATATGATTTCATCGCTATAGTTGGAAATTCCTGCTTTAACTTCTTCTAGCTCGCTCTCTACTTTACTGTGAAGCGCGTAAACTTCTGCATACCGTATCGTTCGCATACTAATACTATATTTGTTGTTTTTCTGACGACTGCTTTCGACGAAGAAATTTCAGTGGGCCTGGTGATCTCATCGATGACGACTCACCATGATTCTGTATTTCTCTTTGCAGGCGTACTCCGTTTCGTCCACGTCGTTGTAACAATCACTTTTGTAATCTGGAGGTATCGGTTTCCCCTCGAATTGGCACAGCTTGGATAACGGTTTCGCGTTCACGATCATCTTCTTGAAACCCGTTGGCTTCTGCTGCGGGCAGTAGAACACGTCTGGGGTGTTTTTGTCGAAGACGATGCTCTTACGCATCATGTCGCCCGCTTCCGCTGTGACGAGGAGGACCTAATCAGATACAATAGAGTAAACTGCGTGACGCTCTACGAAAGAAGATTATCGGTTCGAAGCTAAGAGACTGCACCAGCAGATAATGATAATTTCCAGTTGATAGAACAGGCTATTTTTCTATTAAAAGATAAATCAGTAGCTCTGCAATAACTAGGAATTAACGATAATTTAGCTCTATTAAAAACATCTTACGTGTACCTTAATTTAAAAGAGAGAGTATCGCATATTTAAAGCATATTTCTCCGTTACTACTCTGTAATTACGAGGGGGTCTACGTCCGTGAAAGTATCTTCAATAGGCCTTAATTGAAACAACATTTGAAACGCATTTTCTCCTGTTTTCCCCGTGATCATGAGAAAGGTACTGTTAATACTCTATTTGTTTTTAATACCGTGAAATAATTATTCGCAAAACAATTTGTAATATTTATAGCGGTATCAAAATTGTTTGGACCAGAGTGTCTTTATCTCGACATAAGAAAACAGACGTTTGGTCCATCGTGAATCGATTATATGCACTTTACAGTGATTCATACATCATTTATCTAACTTTCCATTCGTGAAAGGATCAATGTTCCGTGAGTTTATGCAACAGAGTACAGCGCAGAATTGGTAAACGATTTTCCTTCTGAAGTTGCGTAAAGCTGTGACAGAGGAAGAAGGAAAAATATGGAAATGGTCCGAGAGCGTGGCCAGTGCCAAGACATCGTCATTTTCCCGATTTCTCTACGTGATTCGACATGCTTCGAGTTAAACTTACGACGAGCACGGCCACTATACTGCAAACGTGCGCGGTCCCTGAAAAAAGAAAGAAAACACCGACTTCAGTTTTGGGTAAGTATTCCTCTGTAATTTAAAGGTAACTGGTAATGCAACGCTTGTTTCACTGAGTGAACGATTGCTACCATGAAAATAACCGCCTCATTTGCATCACTTTGCACGCATTGAAAATATAATTGGCAATTTTAAACAGGTTTCATTCGGTGCGTGAAAAGTTGTGCAAGGGAGCGCGTGAACGTACTCTGTCATTAAGCAGACGTAGTAAACTGTGAAAACTGGGCCGTCTGGTAAGGGAGTCAATGCCGTGCGACAGACAATCCCTTTTCCGACGAGTCATTCTTACGGTCTTGAGGACAGAGTCACATTGTCTTCGCGGTACAAGAAAAACAACAATTAATTATGTGAATAAATGTTTCAGAATCGCGTTAAAGCCTGAGATAGATCAGCGTGTTCATGGTGAAATGCAAAACAGTTGCAGGAGCAGCAGTTCCCTTGAGCTAATTTTTTGTTACTTTACCTATTCAATTATGAGAGAATATAATCACACCGTCTTTGCAATGTAAGGGAAATGATTGATTATGCAAATAAAAGCTTCAGAGGTGCGTTATAGCCGGAGGTAGATCGGTACGGATGAATACGAAATAGTTGCAAGGTCAATGTCCTTGAACTGATCTTTGACTCTATTATTGCGAGTGGGAGGATACACTCGGCCAGGCACTATTTTTATCCGATCTACCATCGATCCTAAGCAGCGCTCAAGCACGTCTTTTGCAAGGACGACGAGGTCGTGGTTCCGCGTGGTGTGTTTGATATCAGGCTGCTCCTGTTTCAGGATACAGATCACGCAGAACCGATACCCTTCTGACATTTCGTTAACAAGATACGACACTTGCATAAACGCGACCTGCTTTTCTAGGTATACATTTTAATTTACACCTCATCGTTTAAAAAATAGTAAAGGAAGAAAGTTAAACAAACTATATCTATACTTTTCTAAGTTACAGATATTTTTGCTTCCCTTCATTCCGCAAAAGGAGAGAAAAATCAACCTACTTTAAAACGTGGATTTGCATTCTTTTTTACTCATCAAGATGTTCTTGTTCTTTTCTAGGTCAATGCTTAACGAGGCGCAAGCATGCGAGTGTTACGAAGGTGATCGCTGATTCACCGTTTACCAAAATAAAAAAAAAAAAAAATGCGTACAGTGTTACATCATACGTACCACGGTACTTTCTTTTCGTGGCATATAATTCGTAACTCAATTATTTCGATCGCTACCAGCAAGCAGACGCGCTTCAACGTTACTTTTCCTTTCTGACATTTGTCTGTGACATTTGAACCATCATTCGTTCGCCGCGTAGCGTACAATGAAAGCCACCATAAATTAACTTCTTGATTAATATTAATACATAACGCTCGAAATTTAAAAATTAATATTCAATATGTAACGTTGTGCAATGCTACTTAAATGTAATATTTAAAATAATACGAGAAAAATATATTCCTGCAGTTGTCAAACTCTAAAAATACTTGTTACAACTATATCTTCCTTAAAAATCTAAAGCACGATTCTTCCGTCTTTCAGAAAAATACCGAACAACTAAATTCTTCTTTCCAACGAAGCGGTCCAGAACGTTATAGAAATTTAATATTAGCAAAGTTCTTCGAATACATTGAGCATGGTAATTTTGTATCGTTATAGCCATTTAGATGCTATTGTTCTGTCAGCAGAATAGCGTCAGCAGAGCGTCTAACATTATGAATACATAGCGTGTCTCATCCCGCATACCTTAACAAGTATGCAGCGTGGGTTTCGTCTACAATTTATTGCTTTCGCGGCCCAAACGAGTCCCAACATGCTCGAGGTGTTCACTGCCCAACGCAGTATCTGGACTTTTGTCCAATTGGTTTGTGCGAACAGATCAGTTTATAAGGAAAACTTACCCATGCTGATGATCGCTTTTTGCACGAGCAAGAACACCTGTTGATCCACGCGAGACGGCGTCTCTTGGTTGACTGAGATCGCAGCGGATCCGCGCTACCCGGAGGCTCTGAAAGTGAATGCCGTTATAACGTACAGGACCTCTAAAAAGCAATGGACTAACAGTACACTGAGTCAGGGCCTGTTGGTGATCCAATAAGACATGGATCACTTATGTTTCAATTAAAAAAAAAAAAAAAAAAAAAAAAAACAGCACAGCCACTGAGCTTATTGTAGGAAATCAATGGTAGTTTTTCTTATTATTATACCTTCTCGCATCTATTTGAGAACCTGTAGCATTATTAAAAACAAAACTTTTTTGTATAATTGCGCATAGAAGTTCTATATAGGCATTGGAATAAAAAAAGGCTATGAATAAATAGGCCTGGAATAGAACAGCCTTGGTAGATAAAGTGTTAAGTAGAGTTTTCTTTTAATACTTCTTTTCATAAAGAAAACAAAAATTGTATAGCCAATGTAGTTTAGAGAAATGGAAAGATCAGTCACTCAAGAGGGAATGGAAGCCTAAGATAGATTAGTGTGTAATGAAGTACCGATATCAAATGTAGTATTGATACATTAAATGAAATCTTTTGAATGAATAGAAGCAGTTGGGAATTTTTGATAGCGTGAAAACAAATGGAGTGGGTGTAGCGTGGGTGGACGGTCCTCGTCCTTCCCATATTTAGACTCGATAGTGTCATCAATTTGTGGTGGGCTTTTTCTCAAGGATCGCTTTTTTTTTAATTAGAATACGTGCAACGGATGCGTTGTCACGCAGCGTTCTTTTATTTTGTTATTGTTTCTATATAATGATATGTACTGAATGTTCTTTTACCAGAATTGATAAACTTCACCAAGGACAAGTAATGCTCAAGTAAATCCAAAGCAATGTCTGAGGCATCCATAAGCTTATTTGGTTCAATAAGAGTACACAACTCTTTACTCTGTACGCTCTCTCCCACTTTAAATACATGTTTGAATATAACATTATTACTTTATTATATTAATATATCTACATGATACTTCTACATTGCAGAAGTATTCAGAGAAATGGTGTTTGAAACAATTCTGCGATACTTTACAAATGGTTTCTACTACATTCTTTCACCAAGAGAATAAATTCTTCATGGGCATTAATTACCAGTTACTACTACACAATTAAACGACAAATTGAAACTAATAAAACAAAAAACATAAGATATACAATTTAGAGAAAAGGAAGACAAATAAAACATTGAAATCATTATAATTAATAGTGTGTTAAGTGTAAAGGGGTATAAATAATGAAATTTTGGATAAAAGTGGCTATTATACTTGTAGTATACATGTTTTATAAGGACCAACAACGCAAATGATTGTTTTGAAGTTGCTCATCAAGAGAGGGAAGATTATGTTCAGGTTAACAAGGGTTTTGGAATACATTTGGGCTTATAATAAATTATAAAGACTGATGAGAAAAAGAACAACAATACATTGAAAGTATTTTATTGAAAAAGGTATACAATTATTATGTAAATGATCTATACTCTACTGTTGCATTTAATTTATTGTACTATTACTCTTGTAATACATATTTTCTTATACTATTAAAAACTCATTTTTTCATACTCGTACATAATTAAGTATACTATATAACATAATCACAGCTCTGATATTAATTTAATAATTAAATTAATGGCTATTTAAAAAAATTATTTATAGTTGAAATTTTTCTCTTTCATGTTAATCGCCATTTGGTGGTAAATAGGGCGAACTAAAATTCGAAGTTTAGTCAACGCCTCTATCGGTAAAACGCCCAAGTTTGTCCTCGAATAGTTCCCCTTGTCAACGTTAGATGGCGCCATTTGTTTGTTAAAAAAAAAATAATAAAGGATTCAAGGGTTGCAGAATAATTCTCATTTATATTTTAATATCACAATGCTTGTCTACTAATTTTTTATAAGATATATTTATTTCTTATATTAATATAAACAAATGGCTCTATCTAGCGTTGGCAATGGGAACTATTCGAGGACAAACTTGGGCGTTTTCCTGATAGAGGCGCTGACCAAACTTCGAATTTTAATTCAGGTTGTTCACCACCAGATGGCGATTAACATGAAAGAAAACAATTTCAACTATAAATAATTTTTTTAAATAGACCATTAATTCTTACAATATATTTAAAATACACACATACAAATGTAAAAACAGATATATCCATTCTGCATAATTATTATAAATACATTAAATTCGTTTCAAATTCTCCTTGAGTATAAAAACACACATACTTCCGAGCAGTGAGAATCTTTTGTAAATCGCCTATTTGCGTTATTAGAGTTTATCCAAGTTTATCTTTCGCTTGGATTTACTATAGAAGCTTTATAACCCTCCTTTATTATCCCTAAATCATCTCCAATTACCTAAGCTCTTATCAAACTATGAGTTTTCTCTGTCTATTGTTATTGTTATTATTGTCAGAAAAGGCGCGCATCGTAGAATTTGTATCACTTGTAGGAATTGAAATTATCCAGTCGTTCGTTTAAAATTAAATGCAATGTAACCCGACCTAAATTTCTTGTTTACAGTTGAGAAAAACGTGTAATTTATCGATTTCTTACATTTATTGCTAAAGCGTGTAATCAACGATTACCCATTATGTTCTAATAACAAAGTTGTTACATTTGTTTAGGTTAGTTTTATTAAGGTATCGTCTGCTCCTCGTACTACTTGAATTATTTTTCCAGTTAATACATACACTTTACTTTATATCAGTTTTTTAACTCGTAGATCGTGTTACAATTCCTACAATTTAAGTAAAATGGATCTAGACAAAGACGAGTTATGTCTGGAATTGGATGCTGAAGAAGATGCTCTTCTTAATGAAGCCATTTGTATGAGATCAAGTGAGCTTGATAAAATAATAGAGTCAAATAAAAATGTTGTAAAACCTAAAAGTCCTGTTAAAACTGAACCTGTGGAAAATAATTCGTATGACAACAAAGATCAGAAAAAAGAGGAAGATACCAATTTAAATGTACAAGATAATAAAGTCAAATGCGAAGAAAATAAACTAGCTAATGGGAATGCCATAAAATTCGAAGATAATGTAAGAAATAAGCCAGAAGATTTATATAGTTTTCGCAAAAGACCTGGAGAAAAGAATGTATATTGCGAAGATAGGAAATTTTTACGTACTAGGCGTAACAGTGATTCAAGTACCACTACAAATTCTTCTGACAGTAGTAGAAGACGCATAGAATACGAAACAAATCCTAAAATATTAGCACATAGGCAAAAAGAAATAGATTATGGAAAGAATACCATCGGATACGATAGATATCTTGAGGCTGTGCCTAAGTAATGATTTTATATGCAAAGATATTATTGATGGGATTTTGAAAAATTTCTTAATAATCACATTATATATTTGTAAATTCATTTCAGAGATAAGCGTACAAGAGAACACCCAAGAACACCTCCAAAGCATATTAAATACAGTAGAAGAGGATGGGACGGCATGGTAAGATTGTGGAGGAAGCAACTTCATCAATGGGATCCTCCACAAGATAATGCAGATTAAAGTAGTGTTATGTTTAAACTTTGTTTCATTACATTGATATGTTATGATAATCTTTACAGTTCTATGTTTTTTACATACATGTATAAAATTAAAACATTCTAGAATTAGGTGAGATCTAGTATAAATTTTGGTACATTCTTACACAGTGTATTATAAAAGGTTTGAAACACATAATACATGTAGCTTTAGTACATATAATTTTAAATTACTCTCGTTTGCTAAATCGAAAATTTAAAAAATTTTGTGACATTATGATGTCTATATGAAAATGGATAACCATGGCAAAATGAACTACTTCCAGGAAGTTTATAAATTTTTTGAATTTTCGAATTTATAAAAAAAATATTACAAAACAGTATTATTTTCAAAATCATTATTTTTTCTTCTATTGTACATATTGAGTTACATTAAATACACGATTTAGTTATTTACAAGTGTACTTAGTTCATTTAAATGGTATAAAGTGAATATCACTTGGCATTAAATTGTGATTCTAATTTTTGTAAAATGGTATCCAGTTTTTGGTTGGTCCTTTGCTCCATCTCATCGATGCTTTTCATCACTTTTATTTCCATATCATGGAATTTATTATCAATATAAGTCTTAAGTTGCGTAATATCCGATACAGTCTCGTTCTTAGTACTGGTACCGAGCGCCGCCTCATTTTCAGTACTTTCTTCGATACTTCTATTTTTCGATGAATTCAAGATATTCTTATAACACGATTGAACATCAATGGAAGCATCATTTTCTTTTGTATTAAAATTTAGCTTAGTAAGGAAATTTTTAATTATTTCAGGATTAAAAATATCAGTCGGGAAACTCGTAGAATCGTTATCAGGCTCTGTTAAGTAGAGCTTTATACCATATACCCACATACCTAAAGTTTTGCTCTTTATTTTTGTAAACTGAAATGGAAAATTCTACTTTGAGTACCTTTTCTTGAAACTTTTAAAACTATATTGCGTGTAATTCTTATACCTTAATGCTAGCTTCTGTAGCAGATGGAATAATTGCAGTTTCCGCGATGTAAACAAAGCTATCCTCAAATTCATCCTCGAATTCTGCAAATACTGTTTTTTCATATTCACCAAATTCTTTGAAAAACTCTAACACGTAGGCCTCTGACACTACAGCAATATGAGATATCCTTTGACGGTTAGTCAGTTTTATATCCAGCACACATGGTTCTTTGGATTCAACTGGTTGCAATAATATACATGTATCCAAGGAAACTATATCATCGATATTAATCCTGTAATCAAAGTCAGATTGCTTTTTTATTGAATATGCTTAAAATGAGATGTTGATATATTTTCATTACTTCTCAAGTTTTTGAGACGAGGCTGCTATGGTGAAGGCATCGTGAAACAGTTTATTATTGATCTGCCAATTGCACGAAATTTGTAAAAAATCCTTGTTTAGCAGTGAAGAAGAATTGTCAAGTCCTTCATTGTTCGAATGTTCCATCGTACATAAACAATAACTAATAGATTCCTCTACAAATCATTGAATGTTACAATTGCTGCACGATTATGTTTGCTATTTGAATAACATCGTTTAAAAATATATTTAAAAGTAACTTCAATACTTGTGACATTTACGAAGGTTATGTCTATTTATAATCGAACAAGACGACTTTTCTAAAAAATCACATAATTCTTTATTATCATAGTAAAACTGTATACAGTCAGTAATACTTGTATTTTAAATACAGTCAGTAGTAATTGTACTTCTAAGCATTGTTATCGAATGCTATTTTATGCTATCTATTTGATACTGTTTTTGTATATACGTCAGTGGTCAGTGTTTCTCAAACTGTAATTTGTGGACTTTTGAAACGCGTTGATGGAAAAAATGAGGCATAAGAGGCAATAAGCGAAATTGTAAGTATAATTAAAAAAACACAAAATTAATGATTAATGATTAATGATTAAAGAAACACAAAACGAACAACAGATAAGTGATAAGGTGATAAGTTTTTACCCAAGTCACATGGTTTCACTACAGCCTATCATTTCGCCAGTAATTGCAAAGAGAACGAAGTTTTAGGAACGCTGCGACGTTCAATAAAAACTAACCTTTCTCTTCAGTGGCGCGAAATATTTCGCTGCTTACTAAATGAAAACGTAGGGAGATAAAGTATTAAGATTTCCAACTGCAACTGTGTACGGCTCTCAACGAGCCATTTTTCAATGAATACTAATTTCTGATTCTACAGTTGAGAAATTATCTGTAACTGAGATCGTTGAACGACAGAATGTGGTCGTGTAAAATTTTAAATAAGGTGCTCGTACGATCGAAATGTGTGACAGGTGGTGGGGGTTTACGAATCAAGCAGTTGTGCCGGAGTATTGAGCACAGATCTGCGCTGGTTAATCGTGTTTCTCTTTTACGCGACTTTGGTTCTAAAACAAAAATGTCGAAATACGTGATTGTTATGGTACGCCATGGAGAGAGCGAATGGAATAAGTTGAACCAATTCTGCGGATGGTACGATGCCAATTTATCTGAAAAAGGTGAGTGATCTTATGATGGCAACTCTTGAGAGTGGCTTCAAGGGCAAAAGGTCGAGCTGATTGAAATATCATAACACGCTTTTTAAGATCTATCGATGCATTTCGTTATCGTGTCCATGAAACAGTAAATAAATACTGTAATTTTACACTTATAGAATAACAAGATATAACCTTTATTTTTTCTGAATTTAATCCCTTCAAGCCCATGGTTAGATGCATATCCTTCTTTCTTAAAAACACATCTCTATTTTTGATTCATTCAAAGAATTAATGAATTCCATTCCATAATAAATATTCTATAACATGTGATCACAATTCTAGGCAGAAAAGAAGCAGAAGCTGCAGGAAAGGCAATAAAAAATGATGGTTTAGTCTTTGATGTTGCTCATACATCAGTATTGACAAGGGCTAATGACACTTTGGCAGCAATTCTTAAGGAAATAGGGCAAGAGAACATTCCCATTCACAAAACATGGCGATTGAATGAACGTCATTATGGAGCTCTCACTGGATTGAACAAAGCTGAAACAGCGACCAAATACGGAGAAGAGCAAGTACAAATTTGGAGAAGGTCCTTTGATACACCACCTCCACCTATGGAACGAGACCACAAGTATTACGATGCCATAGTAAAAGATCCACGATATGCCAATGAACTGAAAGAAGAAGATTTTCCTAAATTTGAATCTTTAAAATTGACGATTGAGAGGACTTTACCATATTGGAATAATACTATTATTCCACAGTTGAAGGAAGGAAAGCGAATTATCATTGCTGCTCATGGAAACAGCTTGCGTGGAATAGTCAAGCATCTGGATCGTAAGCAGTTATTTTTTCAAAGAAAGGAAGTTTTAAATAATTGTATATTAACTCCATTCCTTTTTCAGAGATAAGCAACGAAGATATCATGGGATTGAATCTGCCAACTGGTATTCCATTCGTTTACGAATTAGACGAAAATTTCAAACCAGTTGTGTCTATGAAGTTCTTAGGCGACGAAGAAACTGTCAAGGCTGCTATAGCTGCAGTTGCCGCACAAGGAAAAGCTAAGTAAAGCCAAAGGTGCTTATAAAATGAGAACTCTATCTGTGCGCGTATATGAAAACTATTGACTAGTTTCTAGTTTCACGTTTATTGTTAATTTCAATGTTATAAAGCATACTCAATTGTATGCTTATAATAAAACAAAGAAACAGATTCAAATACAGTCATTATTTTTCAGTAACTGTTAAAATGCATTGTAATTTATTAAGAGAAATATTTATTGAAAACCATTATAAGGTGTGATGAAAGAAGTATAAAAGTACAAAGATAAATCTAATCTAATTATTTTTCCTCCTATGCTTTCAAAAAATATTCAAATTTTAATTATTAATAAGCGAAGTAAGTAACAAAAATTGAAGTGTAAAATGTAGTAAGTTTTGATGCATGTTGTACTAATTGAAGTGAGCGAAAATTAAAATCATGTTGATCATTCTTTAATGCAAACAAATATTGATATAACATAACCTATTTTATAATTCGAAAAGAATACAAAATTGTATCGAAATGTGTTGACAAATGAAAATTCTAAAAATATATTTTCGAACTTAAATATCAGCAAGCAAACTCATAAATATAAAAAATTCGGTAAGAAAACGATATTACAAAAATACCTCGGCAGATTTATTTTTGTTTTTAGATTATTATCTTCTATAGAATAATAGTGTTGTAATATAAATAATTTATTTAAATCGTGACAAATAAAAGCGCCATCTATAACAAGAAATGAATTATTAAGTGCGTTGTGTAGGTACTTGATTTGTTGGTTGACTTTCCATTTTTGACCAGATAATGCTGAATCATTAATCAAACAGTCGTTCGTATCGAATGACACGACAATCATTTGAACTTTATTTACAGTGATTAAACAGTGATTCATTCCTGATTGAATACATATCGAGATAATTCTAACCTAAATGTTACAGAAAAAGATAGTATTTATTTCGCTGTAATAATTCTATATTTCGGAGGAGTCAACATTGTTTAGGCATGAGACGGGTCGACTTGAAAGTCGTGTTACTGGGTAACGCGGCCGTAGGGAAGACAAGTCTTGTGGAACGTTTCGTAAACGAAAGATTCAATGAGAGTCTTTCCTATCAAAATGTAAGTGTACTTTATAAAAAGATACATTACATACTAGATTCTCTTTTTAGGTATTTACATTATCAAGCAATTCCTATGATTCTTGTTAAATTTTACACTAAATAATTTGAAACGAATTTGCATCAAGTTTTTGTAAGGGATGCGAAAGGGTCGATATTATTAAATTTTGTGCAAATTGTAAAAACTTGGGTCGATCGAGAGATAATACTAATTTAGGCCGTCTTGTTTCTCTTAGTCCGCGGCATGGAAGGAATATTCTAAAATAAAGTTATTAAGATTTGCGCTGAGAATCGTCTAGAAGGTGCATCGTAAAACAAATTAACTCAGTTCCACTTTCCTTAGACTATAGGCGCTGCGTTTGCAGCTAAACAAATACAACACGATGGGAACAAGTTTATTATGGGAATATGGGACACTGCAGGCAGCGAAAAGTAAGCATTTATAACTCAGTTTCTTTTAATTTCTCATTGTTGAATTTTGTTGCTAATGATGTATATTCTTGTAGGTATGATGCAATGACTAGGATATATTACCGTGGAGCAAAAGCTGCTGTAGTGTGTTACGACATTACGAAATTAAATACATTTCAGAGGGCAAAATTCTGGGTAAGGGAGCTCAGAAGTGTTGAAGAGGATTGTAAAGTATATATTTGTGGTACAAAAAAGGATATCTTAGACCACGGTGCAATTCCATCACCTGAAATAGATGTTGTGGAAACATATACAACAGGCATACAAGCTAAGTTCTTCATAACATCTAGCAAAACAGGGGAAAATGTTGGTAAGAATATACACACACATGTTAGACTTGCATCGATACTATAAATCGTATATATTTATTAGTCCATTTTTTTAGCTGAATTGTTTAATGAAATTGCACAAGACTTTATGTCCGACCCAGTGAATGTACAAAGTATAAAAGAGACAATTGATGTAATCGAAGAGCCTAAGAAAACACATTGTTGTTCGTTTACGTAACAAAATGGATATTAGAAGTTACTATAGTTCTCTTATCTCTCGTATATTATACCGCTCTATGTAAGTGAATGTTGTAAATGCAGATCAATGTGCAATATACTTAGTCAAGATACATACTTGCACGTACATGTAAAGGAAACTTCTACCCTTGAGATCTATTTTTAAATATACTTATTTTACATTTTTGTAATACTGTTCATACTTTTTTTTTTTTATGAAGCATATACCTTTGAGAAAAATTGTGGTAAATATAAAGTTAGCGTATTACGATCCGACAATACACTTTTAAAAATGTAATTTTCAACCTTTGTCACGACTAGGTCATGGACAAAAATTTATTAAGTTATAACACATGGTGTTACTAACATCGATAAAAATGTGAAGTGCAAGTATTCAAATTTGCCTTATATTTAATCCAGTGCCTTTCTTTAGTAAAAGAAAATTTATTCCAAGATAAATCGCGGTCCCTTTTAAGAGCTATAATAAAAGATATTATAAGGAACAATGTATTATTATTTTAAAAAATAGACAATTGTATTCGTTTTTATTACAGTGGCATTACCTTTTGTTATAAATCTCTATAAATAAATGCTTTGCTGGTGCGCTTAATTGAGCAATATGACGTGTTTGACGAGAAACGTGTCCGTCACCAATATTTAGTTTTTAAAACGTTACGGCGATAGGATTTCCCTAATTTTCTCATAAACGCCAAAGAATACGAATCCGCTAATGGTAAAGCCGCCCACTCTTGGAAGAAAGCCTGCAAAAAGCCTGGGGACGTTAGGCACCAATTATTATTTGCGTAACAATGATAATTTTCAATACAAAATTTGACAATGTCTATACCCTCTCACGCCACAACTTCGATAAACCTCCTTCAACATTATCGATATTTTTACTTCCTCTTTATCTGCCGACGTATTCGACAACATTATTCTAGTTTTTGCAACGTCCAAAGGCGTCGTCACAGCTGCGGATATAGCCACTACAAAAAAAATCAATGATTACATAAATATTTCGTTGCGGCGTTTATAAATAGGTTATACATTAAATGCAATTTTTATTTTTTCTACCTGATACTGATCCACAGAAGGCACCTTCCACAGGTGTACATTCGCGGCCCGCTTGTCGTGTCCAACAGAGTTTAAAATATTCCCACAGGGGCATTTGAACGAAACCAAACGGTAAATCGCGAAGCACGGTGCTCCCATAGCCACGGTATAAAGTTCTTAGTGCTAATCTTTGTCTATCGTGTAAAAGCGCTTGTTTTCTTTGTTTCACTACTTCTACTGGGACCCGAATAAGGCATGCGACCTGTTAGTAGAATCTCAAATCATATTGGTGATATAATTTGGTAGATCGTATTTTTAGAAAATTGAGCTTCAACCCTTCATTGTATTCGAATTAAAAAATTTAGAAAAAGAAAGAAATGTAAAACTATGAAATATCCTGATATTCAGAAGGACTGCTAATTTTTTTTCTTCGTGAACAATCCTTGTTAGGATCTAAGCGTATATAAACAAATTTTACCATTTCTCCAAACGACGCGGCGATCATATGTATAAACGAGTGATACTGTTGAGGTATGTGAGGTTGTAAAACTTCTTTGATTCCGTCGTAAGTTATAAAGAATATGGCAGCTGCAAGTAATGTGCTTATTAGTACGAAATTATTTTTGTTGATTGGAAAAAGTATGATTAATCGGAATTTACCGGATGGGGGGGATCCTGCCATCACAGGACCCAATCCCCGATACAACCGTCTAAAACCGCCAGATTTAATGAAACCATGCTGGCTTTGCAAGCGTGTTTTAAGCGTATCCAATGGGAAAAATGTCAAGTCGCAAACGGTTCCTGCGAGGGCACCTGACTGTCGTGAATTGAAAATAATATTTTAATATGCATCTGCAACATGATTCACGCAGGAATCGCATTAGAAGTTGCGGGGTACGATTAAAACTATTTTTTGACGAGGTACCTAGATTCGCAAGGTCTGTTCAAGTGAAATATTAATTTTATTTGCGATTTAGAAAACTTTCTTATAAAGTCAATGTTAATATTATTAAGTACAATTGCTTTGTTGTCACATCTGTACATGTGAATTTGATAATTCAAAGTTATGTAAAGGTCAACATATATCTACGCGTTTAAATTCTTTTTTTTAATTAGCTACATTACTGCGTTAGTAAAAATGTCGGTAATCTTAAGATATCGAAAAAACATGGTGCTAAAAAAATTATTTCTTTGTGACAATTTTCTTTCATAATAATTTTCGTACGTTACGTTAAGAGGAAATTATCTAAAATTAAAATTACTTTAAAATATCTTCGTAAAATCCAGGACAGAATAAGAAACGCCTGTTTTTTTCGAGAACTTATGTACAATTAACATTAAAATTTTTGCAATACTGATATATTTCCACCTGAAATAATTTTAAGCAAGCGATAAACACTCGTAGAAAAAATTCCACCTCAACATCGAAGTCCGGATTCTGAATAAAATCGTAAGAAAATGATCACTGAATAATCTTCACGAATCTACTGACAACGAAAAAAAAACCTGACACGTGGATTAGTGATAGCAGTAACTAACACGCGTACAAATCGATCTTATACTAATTACGCAAATTTGAATTGTTTACTTACGATAGATGATGTGAGGATAACATTTATCGTGTCTGTGTTCCCCTCGAAATTCTTGTCGTGCAACATTTCTGGTTAGTGTTATAGTTTCTTATCGCGTTAACATTTTCAAGACTTGTGAAGCATACTAATGAAACGATTTAAACGTGTCGCTAAATTAATAAGTTAAAAAGTATCGTTCGAAAGATTAACCATTGTAAAGAGCTTTTTGACAAAACGTTTAACACGATTTATGGGAAGTACAAGTGCGATATGTGCTTTAAGATTTTACGATTGTTCGTAGACGTTAACGAAATTGCTACGCGTTATCAACGAGCACGTGTATTTATTATGTAACGACATCACAAGTTAACCGTCGTTTACTTTCGTTGTAACCAGTTATAACTGTCGATACCGTAGCTAACCGTAGTCCACCGTAGTCTGCTAGCTCGTACCTAACCTAACCTCGTACGTTACGAAACCGAACCAAACCGAACAAACCACTGTCTTATTATAGGTTAGGAGAGGCTTTTGTTTTTTAGGGCAATTTCTCACTAGCGAAAACACAGAAATAGACGAAGATGCGTGAGAGAATATTACTAGACGCGATATATTACATATATATAGGGGATCACGACGCAATTACGTCATGAAAGCCGTTGGATTCAGTATGAGGAAATTCTTGGCTTTTCTATTTGCTGTATTCTGGTCGGTCGGGAGCGCGAAGGAAATTTCCGAAAAATGATCAAATTGATGTTTTAGGTATCATTAAAGTGTTCACATAACCTCGAAATTTCGTTGACACCACTTTGGGCGGGAATCTCGAAAGATTTATACTTTCGCACGATCGTCCAGAAAAATGTCGCAGACCATTTTGAAAAGCAGCTTGGAAAATGCTTCCTTCAATATTGTGTTTCAGGTATTTTACCAACGTAACGACCGTTCGAACTATCGTAATTATTTCATGGCGAGAACTGTCGTTTCGGTTTCATTGAAAAGCTTTATTTTACCTTTACAGCAAATCCTCGACTTACGCTATTTATTCATTTTAAAGATTTCCGTATTAAATTGTATAAATCCACTGTATTTCTAGGAAGAAAGATCAGATATGGTTCAAGAATAATTGACACTATTAGAGAGAGGGGAATGTAGATACTGTCAAATAATTTTTACTTGCGAAAAGTATTAGTTGCAAGCCTTGTGAAATTTGACCCTGCTCTGATTCTGCCTACAATACATTTGGTGTACTATCTTATACATATTCTATTATAAAAAAAACAAAGAAACTTTATTTGGCAACTCTGTATCAATGATTTTATACAACCCAAAATTGTGTAACTGGAGGACTTACTGTAAAAGCAAACAATACTAATATTATCGATATTTTAAATTACTATATCTAATTACTGATAATCTGGAAGAATTATTTCTTCAATATAATAAATCTCCAAGGAATTGTAACATATAGTAATTATAACAATTTTATTTGTAGATCCTATGTCGAGGTGTCACGTTTGTTTTAAATGCTTTTGTTGTCCGACACGTGGGCCAAGCAGTTCTGGGAGTTATAAATGTTAGACTGCTGCTGCTGGAATCAATGATCCTATTCTTATCCAGAGAACCATTCATGAAAGCATGTTTAACAAACACAGCAGAACATAATTGGGCCCAAGTTGTTAATTTATTATGGATGACGTTAGTTCTCAAAACAAAATAATCCTAAACTATATAATAACACTTAATAACACTGAAACACACTTTATAATATTTTTACAGGGTTCCTATTTGCTTTCTAATGTCTGTAACTTTTGGATATATCTGGCTTTCTATCTTATCAACAGCTGAAGCATTACCGCCATATTACACATTTGCAGTTTGGGCAGTTGCTTTATCTTGTATTATCGAATTGTCATCTTTAATTGTACAACTGGTTGCAAGTGCATTTTTGTTTGTTAGGCTGAAAGTAAGAACTCGACTTAAAACTGTTTGAATTGATTCTATCTATCCTGTTGTAAGAAATAATTTTTTTAATTTTTTTAGATTATACTCGATACTATCATGATCGCCATTCGTACCATGACGTTTGTACCATTGATACTTCACAATCCAGAAAATGCGTTATTCGCATTTGGCGCAGCTCAACTAATCGCGGCAATATTTTATACTACTAGTCACTATGCATATTTTCATTATTATATTAAAAAAATGAATAAGTGTAAGTTAAAGAGAAGAATGTCGATAAAAGACAATAGCGACGAATACGTCGTGAGAGAATTTCCATTCGAAACAGTAAAAGACTTTTTGCCTGGATATCTAGAGAACAAAGTATGTATTAAAACGCATCTCGTATATATAGCGCTTGTACAAATAGTTATCTTTTAGGAATCGTACTTAGATAAAAAATTGACTATCCTTACATGGAGTTTCTTTAGACAAGGAATTTTAAAACAAATTCTGACTGAAGGAGAAAGATTAATTATGACAGTAATGCCAGTATTAACATTCACTGAACAGGTATTTAATTACAGATAAGTATTTAATTATCCTTCTTGTTTAAAAAATTAACACTGTTTTCGTGTTTCTAAAGGGAACATACGAAATTGTGAACAATCTAGGTTCTCTAGCAGCAAGATTTATTTTCCGTCCAATAGAGGAGAGTGGGTATTTCTATTTTACCCAAATGATCAAACGTGACAAACCAATTAATGATCAAAATCCTGTAAGTAGCTGACGAGAGGTAGAAATACGATACACATCATTATGGAGTAATTAATAAAATATGTGCTTTAGGTAAAAATTCAAGAAAGCGTAAATGTTCTTACACATTTATGTTCAGCCGTCACGTCTATCGGTTTGGTCGTTTTGGTGTTTGGACAGTCTTACTCGAGCACTCTTTTATGGTTGTACGGCGGTGCAAAGTTGACTTCGCATCTACCAACTCTTTTAATGCGAGCGCATTGCTTGGCTATTCTATTGTTGGGAATAAATGGAGTAACAGAATGTTACACGAATGCAACAGCTGACAGTGCAACTATAAACAAAAGCAATTTAATTATGATTTACGAGTCGATCGCATTCTTAGGTGCATCGTACTTATTTGCCATTTGGTTTGGACCAGTTGGTTTCATCCTTGGAAATTGCGTAAATATGAGCCTAAGAATTGTCCACTCAACCATTTTCATCAACAGAAGATATAAAGATACGATATACCGTCCATTACGTGGATTAGTACCAAAGCCAATGTTTTCCGCTTCTCTTTTTATAGCAGCTTTAGTCACCAATGTGTCTCATGTAAGAGGATCATTCCATAACTTCCCAAGTATTATTGGAAAGTGTTGGATTAACATTTTAAACTTTGTACGTTTCAGACTTACTTCTTCCCTGACGATAAAGTCTTACATCTAATTATCGGAGTAATACTGTTTATAGTTGTACTTGTGTCTTGGATCTATGAGCATCACGATCTAATTAGGCTCGGTACAAACAAGTGGTACGAGCGCAGAAATAGACACAAGAAAAGCGACTGACCTTAACTTTGTTGATGATGATGGTTTATTGATATTTACATACAAATTATTTACAAAGGTGCTGCAGTGCAGAACTAATGTAAACCTTATAAAATTTAATAATTACATATTTTCTATACTGTTATAGTTCAAATCAACCAAGTGTAAGCTCCTTTATCTCAACGAAGTTACATAAAAATTATTTATTCAGAGTTTATGTATATACATGTATATACATATATATATATTTAACAAGATAGTTCTAAACATAATGGACTTAGCTTAAATATAACCAGTATTATTAGTTCGAGTAACAGAAATTATTTTACACAGAGACATCCTTATAAATTGCACCTACAACAGGACCTTGACGTTGTATAAGGCATATCCTACAAAGTTATTTATAATGTTTTTCGTATTTATTATTAACTACATCCTTCTATTTAAAAAAACTTGTTCAGTTTCAATGTTGTTTTAATAAATTCCTCAGTTAATAATTTAAACTTAGCATCAATTTTCTTCCAATTACAAAGAATATAAAATATAAAAGTATAAAAATTTGTCTTGTTACCTGCTATCATTCTGAAGACATATGATTGGAGCAGACTGTTTGGGCTCCAATTTTGCAACTTGATCCGCGATAGCTGCAATTATTCCTGCGCTCTCTGTAGATGCATTCCCTTTAACTAAAAATATTTGTATTTTATTATGTTATTTTATGTTTATATTGAATTGGAAATATCGTTTAAAAGAAATACCTCCTAAACATAATCCTGCATGGTCAGCCAAAACGCAGCCAATTATGCCATCAGTATTATTTCTATAAACAAGATTTGTGATCATTTAACAGTTTTATGACAATATTGTTCGTCAACTGATACAAATTTCAATAGAATCCGATGCATGCTAACAGAAATACCATGTTATACAAATGTTGACATTGTGAGTAATAATGTAAACAACTATTAATATGCTTCTCCTTCCACGAGAGTAATATCTATTCTTCTATTTAACTTACACGTCATCCAGCGTTTTTTCTAAGTTTTTCTCCATGTCTTGTTTGTGTTAATAAACTACTTTCGACAAGAATTAAATATTTACTGGAAGCAATTCGATTTGACGTATCTGTCACAAATAGTCACAAACGAACTATTAGGATTTGTTACGTTTACATATAAAAACCAATCAGAACTATGCCGCAACAGGTAATCATATTATTCGATATAGTGTTCGAGAATTTACTATCGACCTATCGACCATATACAGGGTATGCAAGAAATAAGTATTAGGAACAAAGGATGCCAGGGCTGTAACTAATTGTAAGATTAGCCTTGAACTTATGGAAAAAAAAATAACAAAAAGCAAAAGCAATAGTAGTTTACTTTGGATTCTTGTTTAGGATTAATTTTGTTAGATACATATTTACATTGTAAGTATAACTTACTGTAATAAAAAGTAGGTATAGGAAAATAACTATTTTATAATGAAGTTTTCTTATATTGTCTCATCAAGGGTTTCAAAATATCTAATTACGCTACTGATGTATATATAGGTTCAAAGATTGAAAGCTGAGATGAATTTTGTATACTGTGCAATTATAATATGATAAGAATGTACACAATATTGTCAGTAAATGTACTTTTTGTTTATTATTACATTCTTTGGGGTTATGTTCAATTTTCATATTTACAATGTCACAATCTAGTCGCAAAATATGAATATTCATAACAGTATTGTTATTATTGTTTCTTATAAGCAGTACAGAAGGCCATTCATTAGCATAGAGTATAGTGATAAGGTATTTCGGCAAAGATATTCCAGAGGTTATCGTAAAACACCTATAATGGAATATTTCATCCATTATCTCGATTCTTTCGAAATTCTACAACGCGCGTTAGAACTTTGAACATAAACACGTATTCAAATAAGGGTTAATTATTCCTTCATTTATAAATAAGAATAGATCATATCACGAAGCGCTGTTATTAAGATTAACTCGATAATTTTATGAATTATTCCTTCGTGTATAAATAAAAATAGATTATGTCATTATAATAATATCGCCTATAGGCGATTCAACTACCTTTGTTATAAATTGTGCAAGAAAATTGCATGCAAGAAGACGAAGAGGATCTTAATCTATTCCTGTCTATCCTTCTCGTCGAACTTTAATCCTACATTCTTTACAGTTTATATTCAGTTTTAGTCTTCGAATCAGAGTCGCAAACTTAATTAAGTCAACTGGCCATACAGCATATGAAATATTACAGGAGTTTTTTTTTTGCAAAATGCGAAATATTTAATGGAGTATCAAAAATTTCATAACAACGTTGCTACAATGTGTTTTTGTTCGCATTCGTGCAAACTATTGCTAAATATTATGAAATCGTCGCAGGAATGTATTCAAAATACCTCAATTCATACCTCAATATTTTTCATATACAATTACGGATAAAATATCTTTATTTAATTCTAGCGCATTAATTTTAGCAAACTTCGATACTTTTGCTCGACTTTTCACGCCGTTGAATTAAACTCGTAAATAAGTATTCTCATTGTAATATTACCTCATGTTTTACTACATCAAAATACCATGTTTATTCGCGAAAAGAAACTCTTTGCGTCACCCTGTATAAATACTATCACCTCGTAAGCAAACTGGACGACGTGACTTCTACAGTGACAATCATGGCTGGTAAGTGTGAAGATCCACTTTGTTTGCTCCTAATTATTTTAAGAAATACATGTAAATATTAGCGAAAATAATACATGTCATCTTCAATTTAGTCGTTTAATTTAGCTATCTTTTACGAGAGAATAGAAATATCGCTCCATTTATTATAGTATTAGATTTGTATAATTTATGAATGCTGTTCTAATTTAAGAGAAAACACCGGAAAAGAAACGTCTCGAATTCTGTGTACTTATATCATTTTCTCGTGACAACGCGCGGCAATACTAAATTTGTGATTGTTCTGTTACATGAATTAAGAGAAATACAATTATAAACGTGACGCTTGACACGAGTTGTGATTGCATTAATTGTGACACCTGTTACGTGTGACAAGTAATTAAATTGTAATGTTTTTTTTGTGTGTTCATTTGTTTCGAAGCAATGTGTCAAATTGGTCTCCCTTGTTTCTCCCTCATCGTGTGTGACAAATGAAGTGAAATTTGATATAATTCTCATTAAGTCACTTTTAATTATAATAACTAATGTATTGCAACGATAAATTTATATCATAGTGTAAAGATACGAGTGTAGATATTTGAATATGAATTGTCAATTGGATTGCTATGTATAAACAATTCGTTAGAATACCTTTTTTGAGTCAAAACTTAAAGACCTTCTGTGCATGCTTTGTAACAAATTCTTATATTTATAAAAGTTCTCTATAAGTTTTAATAACAAATTTTAAATAAATTTATTTATTTTATTTTACAATATTTATGTTATAATTCTGTACAAGAATGAATGAATTTCATTGATTTTCAGAAGATAATCCATTTAACAACATACTCAAGTCCATTAAAGTTGGATCAAAGGAATACAAATACTATGACGTCACTCATTTTGGAAAGAAATATGGTAAATATCTATGAATAATCGAATGCTTTAGAGCATTTGTATACACTGACCAGATTAAAGAAGTATAATTATTATGTTCAATGATCTGTGTAGACAGGTTACCATTCTCGGTTAGAGTTCTCCTGGAAAGTGCTGTTAGGAATTGCGACGAGTTTCAAGTAAAGACATCTGATGTTGATAAAATATTAAATTGGGAAGTTAACCAGACTCACAGTGAAGGAGTGGAATTAGCTTTCAAACCATCTAGAGTAATATTACAGGTGTGTATAAAATTATTACAAATTATATTTAATTAATTATAAAACATAGATGAGTCTTTAAGTTACATTCAAGTTAACGTGCATTTTAAATTACATAAATTATAACAGGATTTCACTGGGGTGCCAGCAGTGGTGGATTTCGCTGCTATGAGAGATGCTGTTAAAAGATTGGGAGGTGATCCAGATAAAATAAACCCTATTTGCCCGTCAGACCTTGTTATCGATCATTCGATACAAGTTGATTTTATTAGAAGGTAAATTAAGCTAAAAAAATTTTCTGGATCTAAACATAAGTTCATTTTTTTTTTTTAACAAAAATAGAGCAATTATATAACTACTTTGAATCAAAGTCTAAAAATAGTTATGCTTCATTTGAAATTAAAATTAGCAGAAAGATAATGCGTTCATATTCAAAACAGATAGTAGTTGTCTGAAGTAGAGAAGATAAGAGTTTTGATAAGGATCGCATCTTTCTTCTAGCAACGACGCTCTTAAAAAGAATGAGGAATTTGAATTTGAGAGAAACAAGGAACGTTTCATGTTTTTAAAATGGGGAGCCAAGGCATTCGAAAATATGTTGATCGTACCTCCAGGAAGTGGAATAGTGCACCAAGTTAATTTAGAATACCTAGCCAGAGTTGTATTCAGTACCAATGGCTTGCTCTATCCCGATAGTGTGGTTGGAACAGACTCTCATACAACTATGATCAATGGTCTCGGTGTACTAGGATGGGGTGTTGGAGGAATCGAAGCTGAAGCTGTTATGTTAGGACAAGCGATATCGATGTTACTACCAAAAGTTGTAGGATATAGATTAGAAGGAGTTTTGAACCAGTACGCTACTTCGACCGATCTTGTTCTCACAATCACGAAGGTACAAATTTTTCAAGTACAAATAAAACTCGCACCTGGTGCAACTATTTCTCAACAGATTTTCTCGTGTACTTGCAGAATTTGCGACAAATTGGAGTAGTTGGGAAGTTTGTAGAATTCTTCGGACCAGGTGTATCTCAGCTAAGCATCGCGGATCGTGCCACGATATCGAACATGTGTCCAGAATATGGCGCTACAGTTGGTTTCTTCCCAGTTGATCAGCAGAGTTTAAATTATCTGAGACAAACAGGTAACGCTGGAACATTCTTAAAATCATAGTCGAATAGAAAAAAGAATTGCTTATGAAATTGTCCTCTACAGGCAGAGATGAAGACCACATCAATCGAATCGAGAAGTATTTGACCACCATACGCATGTTGAGGAACTACGACGACGAAAGCCAAGATCCCAAGTTCTCAGAAGTAGTGACGCTGGATCTAAGTACCGTGGTGTCCAGCGTGAGTGGTCCAAAAAGGCCCCATGATCGTGTATCCGTGGTAGACATGAAAAGTGACTTCAAGAAATGCCTTACAAACAAGGTAAAAACTATTTAAAAATTATCATATAATGTAACATAAGAATTCGACATCAGCGGTGCAAGCGTTTAGCGGTAGTGCAAGGTACCCAGGCGATGACTAGTTAGTACTCGTATGGGACAAACATAACCCAGTGACGATCAATCATATCGTCAAACGGGATTACGTTCATCCCATCCTGTACTCGGAATATCAACAAAAGTGCTGTTTTCCAGTGTTTTTCATTGTTACAAAGGTGTTGAACAAAAATGAAAGACTCCCAGGTAACTACTGCTGTGATATGAATTTCTCATGGCACACATCGCAGCAAGAGTTCCTCCAGACTCTTTCATCCGAAAGCTGTGCCCTGTTGTGCATGTTGAAAGCAGTTTTGCAGACATTGGAATCCCATGGAACACCAGAAACGGAAAGTTTCCAGTCAAATGTAGACAAAATTCTCCGTTACCTTCCTTGGTCTCTGTACGACAGAGTACGTTGAGTCCGTGATGCTATGTCTCGTACACTTTGCCTTGCTGATCTAGCTTTATGATCTTTCGATTCACCATACAGTTAGATCACCAAAGAAAAATAAACGGGACGTTTGAGAAGACATTGAGGCTCGATGGTCACGTCGATGCTGATTAATCTCGGCATCGGGGACGAGTATTTCGATCTAGTCACGACTTTGTTCCAGCGTTTCACTAGACGAATACTTCGCCCCTGATAACAAGACGTCGAATATCCCCGTGGAGCTTGATGTTATCGCTGAACAGGGGCAGACATTGGATGAATCCTACCCGGTGAGGCTATAATTCCACCCACACCGGACGAGATTTCATCCGATAGCAACCCCCACTGTAGAATATCTCCTTCTTCTTGAGTTCTTCGACTGTGGGTTGCAGGAAGGACGAAGATCTCCGAAACTTGTTGAGCAAATATCGAAGAACCAAAGAAATTTGTTTCTGAGAGATGAAACTGTAGCGAAATGACTAATACTAATTCTGTTCTTAGAAGAACGTCGAGAATACAATTTTCACGATACGTTAAACTTTAAGCACTTAACGAAATACTAAAGCAGAAACGTGGAGACCCGCACTCTGACTCCGATCGCGACGATAACGAACCACTCGCACTGTTAATTGTACACTGATGACCTTCCACGTTCGTCGAGTCACCTTTATAGGGTTCCGGAGCACCCCCCACTCCTCCAGTACAGCGGTGCATCCTGACCAACCCCGGTGAACGTTCTACAAGTTTCCACTGTATCATCCGTGTCCAGGTAGTCGAGGATTTTCTATCCCAAAAGTGTCTAGACGCTTAGACAATACAGTAAACAATCATGAAATCATTGTTTACAAAGACAATGTTGTTGATTACATGGATCAATCTATGAACTAGCTATGTGCACACAAAGAAAGACTAGAAAATAATACATGAAAATCAAACGATCCGTTGGTAGATTATTGTATTTCAACTGCGAAGCACTGACTGTACTTTCAAATTGGAAATGGTAATCGCGCGAACGTGATAAAGCAGCAACGAGCGCTTGTGATTTTAAAAACAAGAGATCGATCGATTTCTATTGAAAGATGTTTCAACATCGGAATCGCGTTACTATGCTATCACGGCAAGGACATTTGCTGAAAACTCATGCACGTGAATTAGAGAGCTAACATTTCTTCTACATCAAATCCAATGTTCTCTTCTTCGAGTATATATTATATTTTGTTACTATGTCTGATAATGAAGTATCACTTTATATTAAATTATTTGGATACCTGTTCAAAAGTATTGATACGTATCAATTACACACTGCTCGTACTTTGTATCAATTTTCAACAGTGTTACTGTTACGATATGTACGTGTACCAATGCAATGCGATTACAACTATTACAATAAGAAAAAAACGTATACTAAATGTTCTCCGTATTAACATCTATCATAAAATTGTTAATCTAGGAATGATCCTCGACGAAAGAAAATAATTTTGTATAGTTAACGATGATCGATCGATCTTTAATTTCGCGGATAACTCAGGCCACTGTCTTCAGCGAAGCCAAGAACGTCGTGCAACCTCGCTAAAATTGCTGATACAACAGCCGTTAGTTTTGCGAAGCTCCACACATTTTGTTGCAAACTGTAGTCTTATATACAGATATTTGCCATGCTTCGTATTGCAACGATTGGTCTTGCTATCAAGTTACCACCATTCCTAGCGACTTTTTGCAATTATAAATTTCTCTACGCTCGTTTTCGCAATTATGAACCTGTACGCTATTACAATCGTGAATCTGTTTTTGCAATTAATATTTAAAATTTTAGTGGGGTGGCAGATTTTTTTTCTAGCGTCTCTATGATAAATAGCCCATCGTCGCGAGGGTTTCCTCCTTTTCAATTGTATCTATTTCCGCAAAGTTTAAAGAATGGAGAAGTAACAGTGCTCGACGGTTGTAGAATTTATGAAAGCAACCCTCGGCGCGAGGAAAAGCCCAGACGATGACGTCGAACGTCTAATAGTACAAAACAATGAGTATCCCTCACAGGCCAGGGTTTACCCTTGGATATTTAGGCGTCGTCTTGGATTGGCTTATCTTCCAAGAAGCGATTACAATACCTTCAATAGCCTTCCAACGAGTTCTTAAATGAATACTGCAATTTACCAAGTATTGGAACCTCTGAAAAAAGGGAAACAATTTTAGAGTCTTGTACAAGCCTTTATCTACGTTCGGTTGTCTGGTATGAAGATCTTCAGAATATTCTGACTATATATACATGTACATATGTTTTATTGCAATTAAATAGACTCTTAATTCAGAGGATATAAAAATAATTATGTCGCCACAGCGAGCTTGTGCTTTGAGTATTGAATGTTGAAACAAACGTAGAACTGCTGGCCAGTCATGCGAAAATGCTTCTTCAGCGAATCATTTGTTGGATAATGAATTCTAGATGCTGAAAGTTCATTCACATTCTTGGGTCGTCAAACTGTTCTGAATGAAAAATTTCAGGTGTCTACTTCGTGAACTTTTCGATTAATCTTAACTATAATTTTCTCTTGTTAGATTTACTAGTTTGTAGTTCGAAATTTTGTTAAACGTTTGAACCTGTTCTCAGAGTTTTGAATAGCTGTATTAATTACAGGGGACAATAAAGGATTTTCATTTTCAGGTAGGATTCAAGGGGTACGGCTTAAGCCCCGAAAAGGTAGATTCCGTAGCTATGTTCGAGTTCGAAGGCAAGGATTACAAATTAAGACACGGCTCGGTGGTTATTGCTGCAATTACAAGCTGTACTAATACTAGCAATCCCAGTGTCATGCTTGGAGCAGGTAAATGAGAACGTTTAGGATCTTTCTTAGATGTATAATATAGAATCTACATTCCACGTGTGATGCGACGCCTCTTAAAATTCATTTATCGTTAAACTGAGGTGTAAAGTCGAATGAGTATTGTTTGAATTTTAGGTCTTCTTGCAAAGAATGCCGTCGAGGCTGGTTTGACCGTAGCACCCTATATAAAGACATCATTGTCTCCTGGATCAGGCGTCGTCACTTATTACCTGGAGGAAAGTGGAGTGATTCCTTACCTGACCAAATTAGGGTTCGACATTGTCGGTTACGGGTGTATGACTTGTATCGGTAATAGTGGTCCTCTCCCTGACGTCATCGCCGACACTATTGATAAGGTAACAATATGACTTCTCGTTTGCTTCAGTCGCCCTATTCTTAAGTTTTAATTTTAATCACATCTTGACCTCAACCGCCATTACCTTCATTTAATCAGAACGAACTCATATGCTGCGGCGTCTTGTCTGGCAACCGAAACTTCGAGGGTAGAATTCATCCTCATACACGAGCAAATTACCTGGCGTCACCGTTGTTAGTAATTGCTTACGCCATAGCTGGAACAGTGGACATAGACTTCGAAACGGAGCCACTGGGTAAACAGACGTCTTCTCCTAAACCATGATGAGTCATTGCTGGTTTATAACAATATGGAACATTTTTAGGGCGTCGAGGGGATGGTACTCCGATATATTTACAAGACATCTGGCCTACGAGAGCAACTATTCAAGCTGTCGAACAAAAATACGTGATACCAGCTATGTTCAAAGAAGTTTACAGCAAGATAGAGGTAGGCAGCAACAGTTGGGCAACTTTGGCAGCCCCTGACGGTAAACTGTATCCGTGGGATCCGACTTCCACCTACATCAAGAATCCACCGTACTTCGATAGTTTATATAAGGTTCGTTTAAGAAATTTAAGAGAAATATTAGGTGTAAGTTTGTTTTATAATAAATAAATGATTTCGATTACGTTCAGCAACTACCAGAATTGAAACCAGTGAGAAGGGCACGTGTTCTTCTCAATCTTGGAGATTCCGTTACGACGGATCACATTAGTCCAGCTGGTAGCATCGCGCGTAATTCAGCAGCGGCGCGATACCTTGCGAGTCACGGGTACGTTTGAAATTAGAAGTAATATACAACGGCCAACGTTTCGTATAATTTAAATATAAAAAATATAATTTGTCATGAATTATTTTTGCTTTTATTTGTAGATTGACGCCGAAGGAGTTTAATTCTTACGGGTCGCGTAGGGGGAACGATGCTGTGATGGCGCGAGGCACATTCGCTAACATTCGCCTGGTGAACAAGTTCGTTGGAAAACCTGGACCACGTACTATTTACATTCCTACTAACGAGGAGGTTCATATGAAACTTGTAATCAAGTAATAATCTACATATAATATGTACGATCGTAATTGCCGATTGACTTGTAGATGGATGTTTTCGACGCGGCTGAAAAGTATGCAAACGACGAGACGCCATTAATTATACTTGTGGGTAAGGAATACGGATCTGGATCTTCTAGAGATTGGGCCGCGAAGGGACCGTATCTTCTGGGAATTCGAGCTGTTATAGCAGAATCGTATGAAAGAATACATAGGTAAATATATATTTTCTAATTACGAAACTACGCTAAAAACAATTTTATTCGATATCGTTATGTACAACCTTTGGTGAAAAGGTATCATCGAAGCGTACAATTATTGAGAAGGTTCTGGAGAATAAGGATATTTTATTGCTGTTCTCATATTTTTGCAGGTCAAATTTAGTAGGTATGGGTATTATTCCGCTACAATATCTACCTGGGCAAACTGCAGAGTCTTTAGGATTGACGGGGCTGGAGTTATACGATATAACGATTCCTCACAATTGTCAGCCTGGCCAGGTCATTACCGTTACCACGGATAATGGCAAAAAAAAGTTCAATGTAATCGTACGGTTCGACACCGAAGTAGATTTAACGTATTATAAGAACGGTGGCATTTTGAACTACATGATTAGACAAATGCTTTAGGGGTCGAATGAGTTGCGGAATACAAATTACGTTATTGCAAGAAGTTACTTAATACTTAATTTTGGGTTTGGATTTGCAGCGTATAACGTCCGAATATATCCATATCCTACATAGTGAAAGGTCATTATAACGAATACGGTACTGTTACTTTTTTTTAAAATATATAAAAGGACGAAGGATTAGAGATAATAAAATCATGTTGGATAAATATATTTATTTTTGTTTGTTACAAATTTGTCTGGTTGTGTTACATTAAAATTTTGAAAATTATTACTATTGAAATAAATATATAGAAGCTTCGTGTATTGACCAAATCGAATTTTTTATATTTTATAGGCGTCGTTTCTAAGTAAGTCGTGAGAAAGAGAATATTTATTAACGTAATAAAGTGTTAATAATTGTTTCAGCATGACTTACTTTATAACCTACTATTGAAGTTTCCAATACTCCAAAAAATTATTAAGTGTCTCGCTATACTCGAATCCTAGGTTATCGTTTATTTTGTACAATTAATATAACAAGATTCTTTTCTAAGGATTCACAATTAACAATTGTTGGTCCATTCTATACAATCCAGTCTGGGCTGGTCCTGTTCGCCCTTATTTGTTCGTATCTAAGAATTTCTTTATAATTGGTTTCTTTGTAGGAATATCCTGAGAATGTAAATTCAACTAAATGTTGATCTGTTGCTCCGTATAAGTGAGTACTGTCGAAACTTAGACAGTAAACAGGACTTGACATTCTGCAGAGATCCATGAAATAAACCTGAAAAAAATATATATTCATGTATACAGTATTATATAACTATCAAGTTAACTATGATTATCGTTAAAAAAAATGTTCAACTACTCACTTGTACATAGCTCTTCTGTCTTTGATCCCAGAGAACAGCCTTGCAGTTAAATTGAGATCCCGTGATCATGCTATAGTAATAATCTGACGATAAACAATATAAAGTTGCATCTGTTGGATCTGGCCACGAGTATACACATGTTCCAGTCCTGAAGGAATATCCATTAATGAAATGAGATTATAGAATTACTAAAAGAGTGAATTCTTAATTGACATTCTAAGATCCATTTGAAAAGTTACCTCAGGTCCCATTTTCGAACGTAAGTGTCATACCCACAGGTAAGCAGAGTTTGTGGATTATCCCAAACCATGTCTAATATCCCCGCCCCTCTTCGCCAATTGTGTTTTAGTATATCAGATTGGCTGTAACTAAAATGTTTTTGTTATATTATTGGACCTTTCATGTCTGAAAATATATAAAAACACATGGCTGTATATACAACACACATTTGTCGACAATTTCCTTGTGCTTAACGTAAATCGTAACGCACCATTCAAGATCAAATATGTGAAGCGGTGGACAGTCGCTATTTCCAGCTGAACCCACGGCAAACTTTCTACCGGTTGGGTCTGCAGAAAGAGACCACACCCTGTCAGTAATGTTTATAGTTGTTAAAGGTACATTTAGGATTGTCTGACCAACAGGTCCCCAAACCTAAACATCGATATTTTTTAATACCACGCAACCTTAATAATTTTCAATGTTCATTGTACAAACCATTAGATATTATTTTGTATCTAACGAAAAATTACCTTCACTGTTCCATCACCAGAGCCAGACATAATCGCATCGCTAGTCTCGTCTATAGCATTTATATCACAAGTATGTGCTCTGTCTATACTAAAGTAAAAGTCTAAATATTCGTTGCATCTTGATTTTGTCCAAAATTTTATACTTCCATCTCTGTAACAAATTTATAACTAAATGACAATGCACACTTGAAATTTGTTTAAAATTTTTTTAGTGATGTACAACTTGATTACCTGTGACCAGTTATGATACATTCATTTCTGACGATAAACTTGCATATATCGCTTCTAACATTTTCTCTAACTAAAATGGGTCTGTTTTCATGGAAAGACTCTGAACGTCTCAGGCCACACAATTGATTTCCGCCGCTCCACCACAAAGTGTCCCCAGTTAATTGAATCCATGGCATGAGCTTTGTTTTCTGCGAGAAGAGGACTTTCTTCTTGTATCTGCCGTATTGCCAATTGTGTGATACGTGCCATTTTGTGCGTAGACATAATAATGGATTACACCTATACAATCGAAATCATTTTCATATAATAGCGAGTGTTTCAATTTTAGCTTTTCATCGGAAGGTTATAATAATTAATATTCTAATCTTTCCACTAAATATTGTTTGGGTGGAAAAATAGAAATAATATACTGACTGTTATTTCGTTACAAAATTTCATGCTTTTTTTCTATTAAATTAAGTGTAAATATGGATTCTGTTTACGTATTTGTGTAATAATTAAGAATCACCTTGGAGTTTCTAGATGTCAAATACACATTACGATATACATACAACATTTTATAAGTGAATATATATCACAGTATTTGAAATGGATAAGGATGTACAAAGGTAGATACGTCGTCGAAAATACTAATGATTCCGTTAAAAATATAATTAAAATATCAGTTTTTGGATAAAGAGTAATTATAACCTAACAAACCTGTCACGAAATTTTCTTGAAGTTTGATTCGTCACAACCGGCTGTTTGCTCTTTTTAACCCAAAGCGTTTCTCCGCTTATAATGTCGTAAAATCGAGTGCACACTTCGCTGAGTCGCACCAAATCGAATGCATGACAATAATCGAAAATTAATATGAGAACATCAGATGGCAAGGTGTCCAAACGCCAAGCATCTGTCATTTTTCTCTCGCCAATCACGTGATAACCGCGAACATAACAGCTGTTAAGTTTTATACAAACCGTCACGTGCGATGGTTTCCCTCTTTCTCCCCAATAGTTTAAAGTTTGACATTTTACGGATGTGGTATCATAAACCATACATTTTAAATATTGAGAATATTAATTATTCCTTCCTAATAATCGAGTGCAAGAATATTAAATTAAGGTATACGTTTCTTAAAAGTATATCGTTATCTTTGAATAAATTGATTTTAAACATTTGCTTGTCAATTATTATAATGTCGTGTAAAAAAGGAGCATCTCGATTTTATAATAAAAATGCACACTTTAAACATTATCATAGTCTATTTTTATTTTTAAAACCATTCTGCTTATTTGATTCATAACAACGTGTACTATATAAAAATTGTAAAAGTGATTTATTAGATATAAAAATATTTACACTGTAATTAAATATGTAACAATGTAAGTTAAGCATCTATGTGAGGAATTTCATGGCAAATCGACCACTTTTTTTTGTTTGGCTTGGAATGACCCATATGTATATTTCTAATGGAAATAAATTCGTTTTTATTTTTGTCATACAATTATTATGCTTCTGCGACTACGCATTTGTCCTTTGCTTCTTCAGGCGTTTTCCATTCGACGTTTCTTCTCGTGTCTGTAAAAAGATCATGGATTATAATTAGAGTGGTTAATAATCAGAATATTTTTAAAATGATCAAAGATTTAGAATAATCGTACCTGGCGTCATATGTTTCAAGTATGCCACGTGTAAAACAAGATACATAAAGGCAGTTATAGCAGCAGTGAACGAAAATATTCGTAACGTTATTACGCCTCCAAATATTTTGTAGAATATGCCACCTATCAAACTACCTATCGCGAAACCTGAAACAGATATGAGTAATAAATGAATAGAGAGAAATGCGACAAATAATCTTATCGTTATATTAAACACATTGGTGCGTCTATTTTTCAAAATTTAATTACCAAAACCATCATCCATGCCAGCTACGATTCCTTGAACGGTAGCTGACGTGCCAGTTGGCGCGACCTTACTAGCATATGCAACTATTGTCGTATAACAAAGTGCATACGTAGGTCCTTGCATAAATAGTTCTATCGGAATTATCCACCATGGCGTAGACGCCAAAGAAATTAAACCAAGACGTATAGCGTAACATACAAAGCAAAACGTAAAAGTATATCCGAATCCTAGCTTCTTTAAAATTTTACCTGTTAAAAGCGTAATTATTTATTGAAACATTCTAACAGCGTGAAAGCAAAGGAAAAAGACAAAAAGTTTACCAGACAAGGAAAAAAATATTATCTCGCCGCCCAAAGTTTCCGCGGCAACTATTAAACCTTCTATTAATTTAATTTCATTCATATGACCAGTTGTCATAGCTAAATCTTCTAAGTACCTGTTGAAAACATATCGTTTCTATGTGAATGCGATTATACAGTAATCTGTGTTTCTGCTATTCTTCTGTTATCCGTTTTACGTTTTCCAATGTATTTTAATTGTTAAAAGATATTTAGTTAACAGTTTAAATAAATGTATACAAAATACCAAAAACTAAACAATACAAACGTAACAATTTACCAAAATAAAAAGTAAATTATAAAGCTGTCTAGAATGCCAGCAATCGTCGCAAAGCAGAGAAATATTATTATATGCTTCAATTTTAAAAGCTGAGACACGTCTTTTAATATATTTGTCGATCCTACCATAATTGGCAGCTGCAAGAAATATCTTTGATGGATTACAGGTGATTAAGAAAGTTGATAGAACAGTCTGTTGAACGATGCGTGAAATACTCACTTTTAATTTTTTACAACAGAATAGATCGATGAACGAAAACACGAAGACCAATAGAAATGCGGGTGTGTAAATTTTGATTATTTCTCCTTTAGACCAATAATCGACTAAACTTCCAGCCAAAGAGGCAGTAATTCCGAAACCTATTGTTCCCCAAACGCGTTGTCTACCATATCCCATTTCACCACCTACGCCTGTAAGTTCATTAAATTAATAGAAAAAATAAATAATATTAAACACTAAGTACAGAGCTATATTAAGAATGTAATTATGCAATACCTAGTATATCGAAGCAAATCGCATCGCTTATACTGTTGCTTACATTGAAACCAATATTACCAAGACACATCAAAAAGACAAATCCCCAGAAAGTTGCAGATGAGTATAGACAATGTTTGTCTTTGAAATCATCACAGGTGACGTTACAGTTAGTACTTTGTGAACAATATGAGGTAGAATTTGCATTAATTAAACATGTAGTATTCGAGGAAAAGCTTGCTTCCCCTTTAACAGCTTGAAATAGTATCGTTGTAGAAAAGTGTTCATCTTTACATGTCCAGTGGCACGTTGTATTCTTTGCTCCAGTGCATAAATCTGGTCTTGAAATGTCCTTAAATAAGTTAGGAATCAAAGACGTTTAAGAAGTTTAGAATTCACGTTTACAAGACTGTGAAAGCTTACTTCTAATGAACAATGCGGTAAAAGGTCACAGGATATGTTAATAAATCTATGATCCGGTAAAACTGGTCCTGGAAGTACTGGTAAGAAGCACATACAGACGTAACAAGTGCTTGTTGCTGCTAGTAATGCTACAAAAATTGATTTTTTCCAGGAGTCAAAGTAATCTACAAGAAAGCCAAAGGCTGGCTTCGCGATTAAAAACAGAATCGGTAATACAGCTGTGATGCTGCCCATGACTAATGGGGATACACCGAGCTGTTTACCATAAACTGGTAAAAATGGAAGAATTGGACCCATTGCTGAAATAAAAAGTATATATTATATGTAACAGAAGTGACATCTTAATGATAGAATAAAATTATATTTACCTGCCATGAAGAAAAAGTAATGTGCCTTTATAGGCAACTGTTTGTAATTCAATTTCATTTTTTTTATAATTCTAGAGTAACTAACGCATCGCAAATACTCCAATTAAATCATATTGACCACTTTCAAGGAGCAGGGTCTAAGCAAAAATTCACATATCACCATTTCCTAAAATCAGAACACACTGGTAAGTTTACTGTTGATCGAACAAGTGAAAGTATTGGATTACTTCTTACATGGTAATGTAAATTGTGGTTATATTAGAACATAGAGGAGATGGAGATTAATTAAGATAAGAAACACAAGTAAATCAAAAGTGCGATACCATATCGTTTGATATAGTCCAAAAATGGAATTCGCAACTTTTCTATATTTGAAATGTGTCGCCTAGTTTATGTCAAAGATGTGTATCTGTCATTCGAAAAAATTTCGAAATTTTTAATTCACGCGAGTTTAACGTCATCTTTGTCGTTTCTTGCTTCCCGTTCTACAAATAACCAACGACCAGCTTTTCTGCGTACTCGTTATCACACACTCGCTACGATGCATCTTCATTTGCGCGTTACACTTTTTTTAGATTAAAATAAAAACTTACACGGGAAAACTTATTCTACTACGTCAGATTAGATAAATAAAAAAGGGATCAGGCCAGTTCATGCATTCTCTGACAGTTTCATGTTGTCAAACTTTATAAACAGTAAAAGGACGTTTGCTATCTTCATTTTACTGTTTATAAAGTTTTAAGGCCGAAATTGCAAAATCAGGCCTTGGAGTCGCATCCGCCAAAGTGTAACGAATATATTAAAACCAGAATTATTAGAAAATATTGCTTCTTTGCTTCAATATCCTGGAAAAAAATCATGCTAGCCTAATCGCCCTGTCCTCGTCTCTCCTGCAATTGTTGTATCGCCCTCTCTGTCCTTGTCTCGGAGTTTCCTACTTTTTCCGCACCTATCGCTGAAATCAACTCGGAGGTTGGCTCTGGCTCCTGTGCGCTTTTAAACGTTTTACGCAGTCAATTTTAAGTTTTGACGTTCTCGTAGATAAGTTTACGCTGCGTAAAAAATTCATAGAAATTTCTGACTAAATACAAAGAATATTAAATCGTCGAAAGTAGTAACGGAAGTATTTGATCATACAGCGTTGGTTTGAGAGATAATAAAGGAAGTAGTAGGCATGATCGGCTCACGCTACAACGCCCCTATTGATGATTAAATTTAGCTCGATCGTAAAATGTTTACGTTACACGAAATACGCGAGCGATAAATTCATAAAGAACAAAGGATACCTCATTAGGAGTTGTATATATTTTTTTTCTTGATACTATTACAACTGTATAAACAACGATGACCACGACTCGATGCGATTGGAATAGAACGATGCTGCACGCAATGACAATGATTCGTTTGCAATTGTCATGTCTGACAATTGTGGCATCAACGAAGTAATTTAGTACTCATTGACGACTCGGTTCTCTTCACGAGAAGACTTATACATAAGAGAAATCATGATTGCAAGATGAACGTTACAGGAAACGCGGGGCGATATTAATCTTCGCGTTGTCTTTTAATTAACTCCGTCGTAATGGAACTCCTCGTACGTGCGCACGTCTAACAAACACGTTATTTAAAATAATTGTTGGTTTGCCTAAGAATCGGATTTTAATTATTCTAACGTTATCGTTTGGAAAAATTCAATATATTGCAGACTTGAAAATTCATTGAAAATAATAGTACTGTAGTGGATCAATTTTAGAAATTATTAACAGGTTTGAACAGACGATCTAAAAGCGATCCATCGATCCATGGAATCTTCGAAAGAATAATTTTATTTTTAGGTTATATTACTAATTGGGGGGTTAAGTTTGCTTGTGTTGGTTGCAGTAATCAAAGAAAAGCGCTGCAAGTTATCGCAAAAAAGAAAGGATTGACTACTTCCGTGCATACGACGAATAATCAGAACCGTGCTATCGTAATACTGCCATTTTGCATTGAAATTGTTTTATTACGATACATTGTAGACTCATCGGGAAAATACGCAGAAAACAGAGAAGAAAACGATCGTCGCGACAATCTATAACTCATCGAAATGATGTACACATGGAAAGATAAATGTTTTCCATGCGGAATGTTCTCGCGTTCCAGAATATTCTTTTTGCGCATTATGACGGCAATAAAGATGTAAATCATAAATAGCTTATTTCAGACCCTCGAACGTCGTGTAGAATAGGTTTCTGGACTCTATTGTTTCGAACAGATAATCCTGTGGCCATAGTAAACTACCTGATACGGGATTAACACCCGACCAGGGATGAAACATCCGAATGGTTTTATTATTGGTATATGTGTTCGTTACATAGATTGTACTGAACATTGAAACGAAATAAAGTGTGGGCTTACTCACCTATCGAATATGAAATGCTAATGTATTCAACATTTGCTGAGCAAGATCTGCGCATCTTGTAGTCGACAAAAGCCAGACAAAAGTATGTGTGCATATGTATTGTGTAGATGAACATCTACTAAAAATAGAATCATTCGACTAGAAACAGGAGACGATCTATCATAATAACAATCTTTATAATGCACTTGATATAATCTAATATTTCTATAATATTGCAAATAATAGGTTGGTCAAGAAATATATTCTCAATTTTTTTCTATGACCTTTCTCCATCTTTTGGGCGAATTCATAAAAGTCCTCATCAAGTTAACACTTTACCGACTGGTAAACCGATACTTTATCTATTATATTGATCATTGTATGAATTATAATATATTACATAAATATCAATCAAAAGACGATTCATGACAGATGAAATAAAGATTGAATAGTACCAATGTTCTTCAAATAAAAAATATTACTGAACGATATGCCCAATCGCTACCAGTCGGTAAAGTGTTAATAACCATTCGAGGTACAGCGAGACATCACCCAAAATCAAACAAACATTTTAATCTAACCTAACGTAAGTTATCATACGAATAAAGTTGTAACACATGAACAGTGCTTTCTATACCCTAAACGTTAAACGCAACAAGTGTTTTCATGCACGGTTAGCCGTACGCTCCGTGATGACGATTCGTTTCCAAAAGCTTTCGACGAATTCGTCGAACCAGCTCAACGGACGTTAACGTCGTCCAGTGTGTACGCGCGTTTATTTAATCCAGCATCGTTAGATTCAATCCAGTCGCCGCGAAGCTGCGTGCGATGAAGACACGTTTAACCACCGCGTGGAAATTCCCCCTCCAGTGTTTGTTGGTGTTTGTCGGAAATGCCATGTGGTGAATTCGGCCGAAAAGTAGTGTTGTTACGCTTGGAACCTGTTGACTGGTTGAATTAAAAAAAGCTCGACGCCGCTGAATCATTCGACTCGTTTCTCGTAAATCCGTCAGTCGATGATACTCCTCTCGAGACCGCTGGCCGCCCCTGTCCTTCTATAATTCTATTTTAAACGTCAGGAGACCGAAGTGCAGCGAACTGGTTATGGTACGGAAGAGAATTTTGGGGCTGGAGGTACGTCGGCAAAGGATACTAAACCGCATGCATTATATCAAATTAAACGCGTAGACAGTGTCGTGACGTCGTGTGCTCCGTTACGCATCGGATTTTTGCTTGACGAGTGTTTTCAAGGATAGGCGAAAGTGATCGAGACAGTTGCATCTTCGGATTTCTTAAATCAGTGGCACAGCCAGCAATTCTGAACACTTGCGTGGAACCTACCGCTTATAATGGAATCTTTTTCTCGAAGTCGAAGAATGGTAGCAGTAATAAAACGTCTAGAAGATGTGTAACGTTAACGTGTCTAATGTGTTTCAGACATAAAATGAAAATTGCGATCAAACGTAACTAAACACTGTAGCAGTGAAATTAAAGCTTTCACATAACCACTTGTGAAGATATAATTGATTAGCGAGGCGAATAATAGAAAATTTGATAGCTTTCGGAGTGACTTCGCACCGAGGAAGTGTGATAACACAACAAATTAATTATTCAGCGTTTTCGTCGGTATATATGTATAGCCAATGAATCAAACGAAGAACGTGCGTCGGTAAGAGTGAGAAGAGAAGTAGTGCTTACCCCGCGAGTTACAATCGAGCGATAACTGTGATTCTTGCACAATGAAACTATTTCTACATTCTTTTTTCACACCGACTCTCGTATGAAATATATTCAACCAGTGATAATCGCGAGTGAGGCTTCGGTAAAGGGAAAAAGGATTGCAAGGTTAAGATTTTTTCATGAAAATCATGCGGGTTGAGTGGACAAACATTTTTGGTGTCCACTGGACGCTGAAAATGTACGCTCGATTATTCACTTTACTCATTTTCACTGTGCTTTTCCATCAACATGCTAACGCGGAGGAATGTAAAGATTGCAAAGAAGACCTCGTATGTGAGTGAGAACATTTTACTAATAATAGATGTACGTAGTTTGCTTTAGCATTATTTATATAGATAGATATAAATATATGTTAGATATATTATAGTCTAGTAGTAATAGTCTATACATAGATGTTAGACTGATTAGAACGACGCGAAAAAATTAGTGTAAATACAGCTGCATACGTTTATCGATCGATGATATGCACGGGTAGAACAAACTTAAGTAGATTAATTGCAACTTATTCTTAATTCGTAAACAAATGAGAGTTACGAAAGAGAACTAAACGCTTTACTTTTATTGCGATATTATATTAGGTTGTCTCAAAAGTTTCTTTCGTTTTATTAATAATTAATAAATACACAATATTTTATGTTTTATGTTACATTACAAAATTGTGCACAATTCATTTCGCTCTATTACTGTTATAGCATCAATGTCCAAAAAATTAGATCGTCTATTTATATAAATACTGCCACAGAAAATAATTGAATGCAACTCACGAAAGAAACTTTTAGGACAACCTAATGCATTCCACTTTGAAAGGTCCGATAAAGTCGACGTAGTAAAAATTTTACCAATTGAAACCCATAATTTCTTAGCAGTGTTACGATTTCCAAAATGATTTCCCCCGAATCACCGAAAATGAAACTTGCAGTGAAACTGTGCATAGTCGAGACCGCGCACACGGCAAAAAGCATCTCTAACCTTTGCTCACAATTGGCGACTACGTGGCGTGTAATAAGATGTGTCGTAAAAACCGACAGGTGAGTATGAAAGTTCAATAGGAATGCCGTCAAGGTGTAGAGCCTAGTTTAGTCGCGTGAAACAAATATAGCGATCTCGTAAGAACGATAGCAAGGATGGCGGCGCCCTTGAGCGTAGGATGTCAACAGTTACGATTGGCTGTGATCTTTGCTGAACGTAAAAAGTTTAAAGTTTAACAAACCCAGAATCATGAATTTGCCCAAAAGACGATGAAAGATCATAGAACAAAATGGGCAATATATTGTAAAGTAAATACAGGGTGTCCTAGAAATGTTGTAACACCTTGAAAGAGGTGGTTCGGGAGGTGATTTGAAGCAACTTTTTCCTTGGCGAAAATGTTGTCCGCGGCTTCGTTGAGGAGATATTAACGGAAAACACTGACCAATCAGAGCGCGTGTATACCGGTGAAGCGGCCGTGGTAGCGAATGAGCGCAGCCGCCTAGCGCGTAGCCTACGCTCCACCGGCATACTCGCGCTCTGATTGGTCAGTGTTTTCCGTTAATATCTCCTCAACGAAGTCTTGGACAACATTTTCGCTAAGGAAAAAGTTGTTTCAAATCACCTCCCGAACCACCCCTTTCAAGCTGTTACAACATTTTTGGGAGACCCTGTATTATTTTTCTCGAGTAGAAGATACGCGTGGTTACTCAAAAAAAAAAAAAAATAAATCATAAACGTACGACGTTTTGCTAAGGAAAAAGTTGTTTCAAATCACCTCCCGAACCACTCCTTTCAAGGTGTTACAACATTTTTCGGACACCCTGTATATTGTAAAGTAAATATATTTCGCGTTAAGATCCGAACGGACTTTCTGGCCAACCCAATATTTATTCGTTCCCAAAGCAGAATTTAAAGGAAAGCTTGCAATAAATTTTGGTAATCGTTTACGGGGAAGCAACAGGCCTCCTTAACGATGCGTCGTAAAAATATTGCCGTTCTAACGGGAATACCCGAATTACGTAGGTTGAATTGCCTGCGGCAGTTGGCTATGGGACTGGCCGATTTTACTGTACTGGAACCCGAGGACCTGGTCGCCGCGTCTGCGTACAACGAATACAACGTCGTAGTCACCAACGAACTGAGACTATATGCAGATGGTAATTACAAGATAAAATCGGGCCCGAGAAGACCCCAAATCAATAAATATAAATAAATATAACTATTCTAGACATTATAGAGAATCATGGTTTGCTACATTGTGTTTCTAAGAACATTGTGTTTATATTGAATAAAAACACGGTCAAATCGCCGCGCCACGGACACTCTAATCTCCCCTAAAGTCGCATGTCAAAAAAGAAAAGAAAACAGATTGGCCAGCTTATCCGAGTTTGAATTCTGAGATTGAGATTGCCTATTGTTTGTTGATTTCTTAGAAAAGCAACGGTTCGAGATGGTAGTTCTAGTCAACAAGGACGTGAAAAGCATATGGGACGTTAAGGCCAGAAGGTTCTGCCACCCTGGACATGACTCGAGCGACGGTTGGACTAAGGCTTTCTCCACGGTTAATATTTTCATGAATATTCTACGGAATATGTCTGGTGTAAATGTATCCAGCCAATTAGTTGTTAAAATTCAAAGGGAGATAGAAGAACTCTGTAATTGATTATTTTCAGCTTGTTAATGGACCAGATAAATTTTTGTTTGCCTTGGATTGCTTTGCTTGGCGTTTGGCGCACCGACGCGCGGCAATGCTTTGAAACAGTGTTTGTCAAAGTGGAGGGACGCGACCTTGAGAAAGCGGCCTCGCAAGGGAACGTCACATCTGTGGGGTCGTGGATTTACATGATGATTTAAACGTTTATTCTATAGGTACCAAACATCATAATCCTCGAAGCTTTTGTAATAAATATGAATATTGTCAATGTAGAAGGGAGAATGGGGACATCTTACGTGCGTGTATGTTGCTATAGGAAGCAGGCGCGAAAGATAAGTTTTAACATAAACAAATATAGATAATTCTTGTATAACTCCCTTTATCTCTGAAATCGCACACCTGTTATCTTCCTAGATAAAGACTTTATTTCCAGTTAATTAGACCGTATCAATTATGGTTCTAAAACAATTTTAAAAACTGTTACTTAAGTTTTAAATTTTAATAAGGATTCGTGTCAATATCCAGGTACACTTGATGCAACATCTTCAAAGGACCCTTTCAGTGGCCTTATATCAACGTTTCACGTCTCTCGTACTAGATGGCTTTAAGGGATAATCAAGCATGTACATTTACACTAGCCATACCACAGAACAACACTAACTCTTTCCACAACACTAATCTGATGATATTAACGCACCTCTGTTGCAGTACTTCGAGAAGTGGATAATCCCCAGGGAATGCGACGCTAACAAGACGTTGCTGGAGAACAGAGTGAACGGGGTGTCCAATTTTTTCGAAGCAGCGTGTATCGCTGGACCATGGTCAGCGGACACAGAGTTGGACAGTAAACTGAGTACGTAATCGACGAATACAACGATCGAATAAATATTGAAAGTGTATCGATGGTTCGTTTTGCAGAAGCGAAGTACAGAAACCTTTGCGCCGCGTGCGACAATCCTGTCGGCTGTTACTCGAGTGATAAGTACCACGGCCGCGAAGGAGCTTTATTGTGTCTCACTGATAACGCGGGAGACATCGCCTGGGTCAGATTAGACGATACTCTTGCTCATTTCAAGGTTAGAGCATCGAGAGTTAACGCGATCCTCGAATGGAATAGAACAATATTTTTTTTTTAAACATATATATGAAATCATAACTTAAATATATACAGTACGTGTATAGTTTCTTAACTAGTTTGTTTCGACTGATAGTAACAAAATACTGTACACAGGATGGCCAAGCAGATAAAGAAAATTATAATTACCTCTGCCCCGACGGTACAACGAGGCCAATGAAATTCGACAAGCCGTGCGTGTGGATCTCGAAACCATGGCCTGTGGTCATCGCGAGATTGTTAGTACAGACATTGCATAATTTATCGTCGATTCCGCTTTTGATACGAATTTAAACTGATTTTCGTGTTCCGCTAGGGAGGTGGCAGAAGAGGTTCAGAAGATGATGGGCGAGCTAGACTTAGCGAAGTTCAGCTGGATGTTGCGCAATTTGCTGGAGAATTATCACCCGACGCCAGTGAACACCGAAACACTGGAAACTCCAGAGGATTTCCTGATAAAATGTAATTTTACATTGTCTTTATGTTTAAAATATTGAATGCTTAGGGACTACTCGTTATTTTTAAAGATTGAGAAAGAACTGTAGTTACTCTATTTCTTCGATTGGTGACGTGGTAACGGAGACGTGCGATTAAATGAATCACGAGTATTAGCCACCTGCAATCTTGATAAAAAGGTAGCAGTAGAGCCTTGGCAAGCGTAAAGGACAACAAGTAATTATCCTCTTATGTATTAATCCATACGTGAATCCGCTTCAGAAACTTTTATCAAGAAGAACTTGATATTTAGAATTAGTGTACCTTAGTGTTTCATATGTATCATATCTAATCGCGTTTGATCACAGTTCCCGGTTTCCTGGGAGCCAACAACCGTGCAAGCTGTCGGCCATCGAGGAGAGTACAATGGTGTGTTTCATCCAACTTGGAGGACAGAAAGTGTCGCTGGCTCAGAGAAGCCTCCTTAGTTTACGGCGTGGAACCAACGATTTCCTGTAAACAAGAGCCAACGAGGGCATCGTGCTTGAAGGCGATAAAAACAAGAGAGGCGGACATATTCGTCGCGATGCCAGAAGAACTGCTCAGCGCCAGAAAGTAAGCAAAAATTACTGTCGCGTGTTTACGGAAGGGAAAAAAAGGGATGTTCCCCGTAGTGTCTACACTGTCTGCAGTGGTGTTTCAGAATGGGTTTGAAGCCGATCGTGCAGGCGGTAGTCAAAAAGAATAACGAGTTCAACAGAATCGCGGCGGTCGTCAAGCAGGATTCACGGTTCAAGAGTTTGAGGGACCTCAAGGGAGCCAAAGCATGCTTCACGGGATACAGAGATGTCGGTGAGGATAACTGTTCAAGAATCCCTAGTTATACTTTCTTTAAGCTTTCTTAAATTAATTTGAAAAAATTATTTTTAAATAATTTTCTATACGGATTCCTTGTCTCCGCAGGGTGGAATACCTTTGTGTCAGCTTTGAGGAATATCTCAATTGGAAAATCTGACTGCTCGGATGCACGGGTAGTTGGAAACTTTTTCGAGGAGAGCTGCGTTCTTGGGTTGAACGACAGCCACGCGGAAATTCCTCGTAATTTATATTCACTGTGTAAACAGAGTAGGTGAACGCGTGCTGGTGTAATCAGAATAAAACTGCGATTGGAATACTAACTAAATAGCGAATCGAATTTATAGCAGGCAGAGTCGGAGACGATTTAAGCGCCTTCGATTGTTTATCTTCTGGCCTTGGAGACGTAGCTTTTGTCAACCTGAAGAACATCGAAAAAAAGACTGGTACAAATTCCGAACAAATCTATTTTTATCGTTATAACGTTTTTATAATAAAAATCATAGTATTTTAAACCATTTAAGACAAAAAAGAAAATGAAATTAAGAATTTAAATTATTGTAGGTAATTTTAACTCACAAAGTCGCAGCGATCACGGGACCAATAGTTATCGAACGCTATGTCTGAGGGAAACAGATGCTGATGAGGATCACATGTGTGTACTTGCGTGGACGCCGTTAAGCGCGGTAATCCTCTACTATACATACGATTACGAAATTATCAAACATCAGTATGGAATTCCACGCTATTTTCAGGTTGTGGCGCATGAAAACTTGACGTCATTAAGACGCGAAGAGATTTATGCGATGCTACTGGAGATGGACGATCTGTTTGGAGTCACTCTCAAGGGTAGAATACCAGCGTTCTCTATGTATGGACCGTACGATTCAAATTACAGCGTCATCTTCCCGGTACGTAAAAATATAAATCATCAACAGTGGACAAAATATTAATCTTAGCTCTCCATCGAATATTAGTTAAATGAGAAATTTATATCTACGAACTAATACTTAAACATTGATTCGAATCAGTAAAAGGAAACATCGTATTCACAAATACAAATATTATTCTCAAAAGTAAAAAATCACAATGTTACAAATTGATATATATAGAAAATTACAAAAACAGTTTCAATCCTCGTCGGAGGTGTTGCACATGCAGTCTAAAGGCCGCTCGAGGATGGTTACTTTTTCCCAGTATTTTTCATTTTGCGCTGCTCCGTAGTAAACGTAACCTTGACGGCAGAAAGCCCAAGGGAAATGCATGCATTTAAACGAAACGTAAGGCTCGCCCTTCGCGTTCAACGCAATGGCCCCTATATCCGATTCTCCAGTTTCTGCTTCGAAGTTTTCTAGTTCCGCGCTCACGGAATAATCGATCGATGCGTCTCGAGGCAATCTTTCGATTATTTTTCGCGCGGGGGCATAGGAATAAATGTTTTTATCGTTTCCTGAAACGGAAACGCAGCCGTGTTCATCCGCGTAGACGCCGCAGCCAAGCACCGTACCGATCGCGCTCACTGAACCGATAGGCTTTCCGAGATCTCCCGCTGTCGATGTACCGCTTGCGAGTCGTCTTTTTCTATCGTATGCGACTACACCAACTGCGCTAACCTGGAGAGTTAATATTTATATAACTCATTCTTCGAAATCCTTTCTACCTCTTGCACTAAGGAAATCTATCATTGGTTAAACATTATTTATTCTTTTCTTAAATACACAAAAATTGCAAAAATTGCACAAAAATTCGTGAAACAAGAATACAGGGAATCAAATTTTTTCGTGATTATATAATATCTTTTATACAGGATTTTATACAATCAACAATAAAAATAAATAACGTTTCTTAAGATCAATGAGTAACAAGTTTTTTTTTCTGTACATGTAGAAATAATATTTGGAATCTATAATAAAAAAAAACCTTGTGCGACGAACAATCACATTGTGACCCAGGCTTTGGTATAGCGAGCAAAAAAATATATATCATTGCTCGCACATAACATTAGCTGAAATGAATAAATGTTGTTCAACTTATTCGAATCAAACAGAACTTTTTTCTTCTGTCATGATTTCTGGAATACTAATCTTTATTTCAGTAGTAGCAATTCGTAACGAACTCGATAAAGTAATGTCCTTTACTTTGCCACGGTAATTCATTTTCATTAATTTTACAGTAGAGAAGATACTTTCACACAAGGAGGTAGACGCGAACATGGAAAACATTTTTAATCCAACATCGTATAACCTCGGATACTTTTCTGGAGTCAACAATTTGAAAAATTCTTCGCCTGTTTCTTTCCTGTACAAAAAGCATGGATCTGTTTGCAGGTCGCACAATTCCGATTGTAAATCAATGTTTTGATTTTCAATTGAAACATGCATGGGATCTGCAAACAATTGTACCTCGTTCTCTATAATTTTAAAATCGCTAAATCTATTATCAAACTCTTCTATTAACTCTAATACATCAGTTCGAAATTCCGAGAATTTCATTTCTGGATTTTCTTCCTTAAGTTGTTTACAATGAGGAAAGTGAGACAGGATTTCTTTTCCAAACTGTGCCGCGAACAGTTCTAATTTCTTTCTAAATCCATTAATATTTCCGACTAAATGGACAATACTTTGTCCTTTCTCCTGTAATTTTAGATTCAATTCATTAAGATAGAACGATATATCTGTCAAATACGCTAATCCACAGATAAATTCGTGGCTCTGTAATTCTTTTCTTATGTCAACTGTTTTACTTTTCAGTTCAGCTGCTAAAAATTCATTCAATTCTTTTCGAATAGCAAAGAAACGTTCTAATAATTTCCCACTGCTAAGCCAGCAATTTTCTGCGTGCAACAACAAATCGTTGGATGCAGCATTCTTCTCTTGCAAATACGATTTTAATTTTTTATGTTGAATCGAGCCTCTGTTACCTCTGATAAGATTAGTTACTTTAGTCACGAGATCTATTATGGAACGTAATTTCGACGACTTTGCGTATAACACATTTTCGTGTATTATACAATGAAATATAGGGGAATGTGGTACATTGTATTTTAATAATTTAACTATATCTTTATCGGTGTCATTTATACTCGCTGCTGCGTCGGTTACGATACACGTGCATTTCGTAAAATCCGTAAATTTCTCTACTTCCTTTCTAAAAGTATTAAAAATGTATGTACCCTCGGTAGTGCTGTTCAGTGGGGCCAAACCGAGCAATTCCTCGTGCAATAAAAAATCTGATTGCACGGTTCGAATAAAAATCATAAGGTAGGCAATATCATACAAGTCCGTACTTCTATCCAAGCAAAGGGAAAAATATTTACAATTCTGAATCAAATTACGAAGTTTCTTTACTAGATGCTTATCGATGTCCATAAATCGTCTAGAGATCGTTTGACGGGACAAAGGCACTGTTTTGAACTGATTCACCGCATCTGTATTTTGAAATGCCTCAGCCATGGCGGTGGTACAAGTTTTAATCAATTTCCCGTCGCCGAAACTCTTTTTGCTACGACCGATTTCCCACGCGACAGCGTACGACGCCGCGATTCGACTCTCGGTGTTATCAATATTCCCAAACGATGTACTAGGCATCGATGTGCTCGTCAATGTTGCGGCTGGCAATGTTGCACTCGATAATGTTGTATTCAACAATGGTGCATCCACCAACGGCACATCTGTCCACGGTGCATCCATCACCGACGTACTCGCGGTATCAGATGCAGAGTACTCGCTCGCGTTACCATAAGGTTTTTTATATACTTCTAGCAATTGCCGTTTCTCCTCCCTCGTGTATGCTTTATACTGCTCGGCGTGAAACCGATTGTAATGCCGCGCGATATTGAACACTTTACTCTTTTTCAATAGAAAGTTACATATTATGCATCTGGCGCTTTGATTCTCTTTGGAAAATAAAAAATCGGTTTCCCAGTTGCGATTGATCAATCGCGTTTTACCTAGGTGGGCCTCCTTAGGCATTATGGTAACGATCGTAGGTGCTTAAAAAGTTTTCGTTAAGGTAACGAAGAGAATAGTCGATATAGCTACGTGTTAATCGCTGTAGCTTGTATTAATATATGTACGGAGCTTGTACTATAGCTATGCATTAATTTCTTTGAAATTGTAGCGAGGAGATTAGAATAATTTCATTGTTCGTTACTTCATGATCTGTTTACGATTACTACAAAGTGTTCTGAAGCAAATCACTCGTAAAAGAAGAGTGTCTATTGTTAGTTTGCGCGGGAATCACGCTCATTGGCTGTGCACCTTACAGCGTGGTGCTGACCAATGCATACTGCTTATTATTATCATTATTACAGTATTCGTATGTATACTGTTCATATATGTACAGAGGTTGTACTATAGTTATGTATTAATTTTTTTGAAATTGTGGCGAGGTGATTAGAATAATTTCAGTGTTCGTTGCTAAAAAGTGTTCTGAAGTAAATCACTCGTGAAATAAGAGTCCCTGTTGTTAGTTTGCGCGGGAATCACGCTCATTGGCTGTACACCTTACAGCGTGGTGCTGACCAATGCATACTGCTTATTATTATTACAGTATTCAAACGTCCATCACTTATTTTCATTTCTCACTTTTATCACTTCAGAAAGCATCTGAAAAATAAAACAAACCTGTAAACCAGTCGGTTCGTTCAGCAAATCGTCGGAGTCGATAGATAACGCGCAGTAAGGATTAGCTTCTTCTCCATCGTCGGATCTTATTAGGACGCAATCAGAATCGCATTCTTTCGTTTGTTCGTTTTCATTACAGTCCTTTACGTTCGTTAAACTCTTACGATCGGTACAGTATTCGAAGCCTTCCTCGCCTAAATAATGCGACGACACGGATTCGTACTCGTTTAAAGTACCAGGCGGTAAAATTGGTATTCCGTTGTCCAAGGCGAACTTCTGAGCTCCGTTTTCGACGATCAGAATGTGCTCCGTGTTTTCCAAAACTTTCCTCGCTGCGGGCGATTTTTTTCGAATTAGGAGTAGAGTTTAGTACAGAGTCATAATTTTCGTAGCGGATGAATGTTCAATCGTGTCGAATTGTCCACTTGTGTCATAAAAAGTCTCATACAGCGAAGCGTAGTCAACGATACACTTTATACTTTTACGAGAAACATAAATCTAGCTTCCTTTCGACAGGGTATTTACGAATTCGTACTATGCTCTCACTGTGTATCGTTGAGTAACGAGGAATGTTTCCAAGTCGCTACAAAAGTCGCAAGTCGCTAAGAATCACTGTTTAGGACGAACCTAGGGCGATGGGATGTTCTATGTCGCGAACAGCACCCACAAATCCAGCGTCGTTTATCGTAACGAGACCGGCGTCCGTAACTACTTCGTCGTTAACGTCTAAAGAACCTCCTTTCGCGCAATTGAAATACGGTTTGCTCTCCATGTAAGAAATTGCTCTTTCGACTGCGTGCACTGCTGATCGACCGTTGATAAGATCACTGTAGGCTTCGACTGCTGCATTTTTAACCTATACAGGAACGTGAATTCTTTCTTTATTCTTATATCCAGAAATCTAAATGCACGAGCATTCTAGCTTCGAAAATTGTGGATGTAATCAAATTGACATCAAATTGTACAACAAAAAATACAGGATTCTTACGATCCTCTGAATGATAACTCTAACTAGGTTATCATAATGAATGTTTATAAACTAAATTATTTCATCGATAAATCGATTCTTATCGTTAGACTGTAGATCTTTGTGCAAAATAAAATATTTTCGAATGTACCTACAAAAATTGAACCTAACTTAGGAATTCATTTTGCTTTGCAAATATTACGATATGAACTTCACTTTCAATGTATTTTTATACTCTTGCATATTCTGTGCATTTTGTACTTTATTGTATATTCAAATTTCTTATAAATGCATAGAGATCCTCAATACTTGTATAATAGTATTTTAAAGAAAATTTTCCTAACCTCAAAAAGCATTCGATCGCGTTTCTTCCGTGGAATTTTGCCCGCGCCTCCGTGTACTACTATAACTGGATCCACATGCACGCGTGGTTTCTTTTTCTCCGATTTGACCTCGGTGCTGATCCTCGCCAAAATCTGATCGATCCAAGAGCAATAATCGCACATCATAAAATTAAAATTTCTTTTGAAATTTTTTTTAACACAATATACTATAAAGAAATGCAAATTATGTAGTAAATTTGTTATTTGTTGACATTCATTAAATCAATCTATGATACAGATACAGAAAAATATTATCAAACATCAATTTTGAATGATAGTAATCAATAAAGAAACAAAAGCATTGCATTAAAAAATTATGAATGTTCTTTTTACAGGATGAAACGCAACATCTGCAAGTTGATGCTCACCAGATGCAACATGTACGTAGTTACAATGACATTGTCAATGATATTATTAAACAACCCACCTGTGGCAGCGTAAGAAATTTCAATCTTCATTATGGTAATACGATTTTTGTATTTGTTACAGTTTATGTTTCGAGTAAATTAGTATATATTTAATGATGAATGTTCTTTTATCATTTTACCATTGTATAAAGATTTGTACACACAATATCTGAATATAGCGATATTCGATGTAATAAAAGTTTATTATGCAGCAAGATTTTTCTGAATAGAATTCATATATTTCTTTATATTATAAAATCATCGTTTGTATACAATTCATGGACGGATTCATGTTTGTGAATGTGAATAACGTGCAATAAATTGTAGTTATTTTGTACATATCTGGTGTTTCAACTCATTAAGTTAATGGGTTTAATGCAAATTATATACTTCTGAAATACTTTTAAACAGATCAGTACACCTTCTAAGATTTCCTTGTACTTTGCAGTTCCATAATATTAATGAGAATATTACACTTCTATTATTGTGTTGAAAAGATTGTCTTTAACTAACATAAAAAGTCAACATATAAAATCATTGGAAGTACAAACAAATTCAATTCCTTCGAGTGTTTTTCATTAACGATTTTAGTTCAGTTATAAAATTGCGACGTATCGCATGAAAGTGTTCAATTCCTGCAAGTAATCTTCTTTTTTCGAGTAACAAAAATTCGTTTTTAATTTATGTATTTCTACGTTCCCTGATTCCGTCCCTAGGGCCTGAAAAATAAGTCAAATATATAAGTTAAAAATACATATACATATATGTATTTTTACATTACAATATACAAGACATTTAATGTACCAGATATTGATGAGACATGTCTCGTTCGGTTTTACAGGATGATAGCTGCATACTATTTATAAATCCGCATTTTTGCATACTCACAGAATACGTCGAGTAAATATCACTGTTAGTTAAATCCCATATATGTATTCTAAAATATCAGTATTCAAAAAAGTTGAGTTCATTTTCTTTTTATACACATTTTCTCAATTAGCGTTGACTCCACTTACCGCGAATTATTGTCCAGTACGAAAATTGTAAATGGTTTTGACTTTGACCATTGCACCGACTTAATCGTATGTATATTGTCTTCATCCCTCAATTGTAAAATCGGTTTCTCAGTATTCAAGGAATGCAATCGAAGTGTACCATCGTCGCAACCAACCTACGATAAAAAGAATTAATGAAAGATATTATTTGTTACAAAACATCAATCTTAGAAAGAAAATCTTACCAAAAAGAAAGATTGATCAAATGGGCACATGTCTATACAAGTTACGTTTCCACAGGCACCTGAAATATATTAAATACGATGAGTTAATGATATGTAACTTGGAACTTGTGAAAGTGTTGTAATGACTTACTAGTATCCAATTTTTTGTACATGGCAGGACTAGCTTTGTTACCAATACAAGTAGCATGCAAAACGGTGCTACCGTTAGTTGCGATATAAAGATTATTACTATCAACGCAATCCACATGCATATCGATAAATGCAGCCGCATCGATCCTTCTAAAGTGGTAAAAGAATTCGATGAGGATCGTTACTCGGTGCACGGTATACAAATTGTTATACAATATTTACTTTTTAAGAGTATCAGATTGCAAAAGAAGTTCTTGACTTTTAACGAGCCTTATACTACCCCAATACGACAGCCCTAAATCGTCGACATTTATTCCCATGCTGTGTAAAACGCTCCATATTATAAGAGAACCTTTTTCATTTAAGCTACATATCTATTATGTTAGGTAATACAAAATATCAATAATTCAAACATTGTTAGCATCAATTCATAAAACAGTATAACACGAAAAATTCCAACAAACCTGAATGGGTACAAATTTATTGTTACATCGTTCTAACGATTTTTCTTCAATCTTAGACAGTATGCGTATCGTAACGATTGGTGAATCGTGTATGTTTGATTCTATGTTTGCAGCAGTCGTGTAAGTAGGCGTTCGTATCGTCCAATTCAGTTCGTTGGCTGTATCGGTCATTTTCTGGTGCCACATTTCATCTTCCTTTAAATCCCACAGACTTATCGAGCTGTTATTTAAAATATTTGTTAATACTTAGCGAGCTGTTATTTAAAATATTTGTTAAAGGCAAAAGATATACCCATCTTGCAGGCCAGCAAATACAACATTGTAATTCGTTAAATGGAAACAACAAGCGGTGATAGGACAGGTTGAGTAAAATAATTTCATCGGCATCGATGGTTCAGAAATACTCCAGATACATCCAATGCAACAGTCAGTTATGTAGTCTTGTTTGTTAGAAGTCTCAATTTCCTGTTTCAAATATAATCGTAAAATTGGACATAGTTCTTCGATATATATATAACTAGTCCTTACCTCTTCAGTCGAAGCGTGAATAGTCACTAACACCTTGTTCAGAACTTCTGAATAATGAATTATCGTTACTGCTCTGCCAGCCAGAAATGTTACCGAATTTACAGAAAGCTTCACGACGCCGTCGCTGAAGGGTACTTGTTCTTCGTTTTTAAATAAATTTCCACCAGATCTTCTTTCCTCTAACAGCGATAACATTATTTTTCCAGCGCGACTTAAAAAGTCGCTTAATCTTAGTACATCAAAAGTTGGTCGTGGTAAAAAGTTCATAGTTTCTTCCTCATTATCATCACCAACGCCGATTTGATCCTACAAGTTTTAATATTTATTCAGGTGTAATGTCTTAAATGCCTCATCTTCTATTTAAATATTAGGGTGATTGTATATACCATTTGAAATAAATTCAAATCTTCTTTAGTTTGTAAATTGCTTCTACAAGTGATTGGAAACTGTGTCCACTTATTCTTAAACATAATTTTGTCCGTTTGTGTTTCTACGTCGATGTTATCTTCGCCAGTCTGTGTAGATATCTGTAATATTAAACACGGTAGTTAAAAACTAATTATTATTATTAAAGCATTGCTATTATTAGGTACTACTCGTACTTGTTGAGTATTTAATTTTCCATAGTTTCTAATAAATTCTTCGTACGGTATAGGCGAACATTCCAGAAGGGACCATTCCATGACATCTAGTTTTATCATTTCCAAAAGTTCTTCGCCTCTGCTTAGACTTTTCTTGGATTTCTAAAAGCATATAACAGTTATAGATAGCGATATAAAATACATTTATCGAACACGTATTACCTTTGCTCTTTGATTCTCTTTGGTCTTGCGAAAGTCGATAAATGAGATCTGTGAAAGCGGCGGCGATTTTGTGAAATCGCCTGAACGGCTATCTTCGAAACCTTCATCGGTAGACAGTGGTAATGATTTACTTTCGGATAATCTGTCTTCACTGTATCATAAAAGAAGTACTTCAAATTCTTATTAAAACACTACACCAATAACCATCCAGCAATTGTGTAAGCATTTAATAATGAAACGATACAAATGGTACAGAAAAAGCTGTTTAATCATCTTGGAATTTGATTTTGCTTAGGACAAACCTAAATGCTTTGTTAACTGGTTGTTTTAATTCGATAAGAGAAGCCAGCTTCGGGTCATTCGCAATTGCTTCTACTCTTGCCGCTCTTCTCCTAGCTTCTGCGAGTTCGTAATGACCAGAATCGTGCATATGCTCTTCTTCCTTTTGCTGTTCAGCGTTATTCACTACTTTGCGCTGCGGTAAAATTAAAATTTAAAATAAAATATTGCTATGATAAAGCAAATAGTAGTACCTGTTTTGTAGTGTGCAATTCGATAGGATCCAATGGTGGTAAATTATTATGACTGCTGCTCGATTCTTCGCTCACTTCTGATGTTTCACTATCTGTGCATTCTTGAAAATCAGATTCATAGTCCTGAAAAATATCTCGAGTTTATTAAATCTTGCACAGACAGTATTCCATTTTATTACCAATATCTTACCTCAAAGTCATCTTCGTAATCGTATTCGTTTTCTATCTGAGACATTTCTGATTTATTTTTATTATTCTGATCCTTTTGCAAAGAATCTGATCTTGGTTTGGCAGAGTGTAATACTCTCACTTCGCTTGGACTCAATGTTCTAGATAATTTGCGTTGTCTAGACTTCATTTTTGAATCACTTTTCTCTGATGCTCTTGGATTTGTCCTTGCCATCGCTTTTTCTTTTAATACAGAGTACGTCTCTTTATTAACTGATTTACTGTTAAGTTTGTTTGTAACAGATGACGGCACAAAGACTGTGGTTAATCCCCTCTTCTCTGAATAACTGCTTTGTATTCTTCCAGACGATTTACTACTTTTTGTTCCATCACTCCTGCTTAATTTTCTTGTAGGATCAGATGCTGTTTTAGATGTTACAGATGTTTTGGAACTGATATTTAATTTTGATGTGGAGGATGAACTTTCTCTAACAGATTTATTTTGAGACAATGCGGTTGATCTTTTTGTAGTTCCTCTATCAGAACTCACATTTTGTACTAGTCTTGAATGTCTATCACCTTCACCCCTTCTTTCAGAGTGTGCAGACTTTTTCATCAATTTCAAGTCCAACTTTTCAGAGCTTTCCGACTCTTTGGTAGAAGAGGAACTTTTTGATTTGGACTTGGTGGATTGGTGCGCATTTTTAGTGATTGAAACCTTTTTAATTGCTCCCTGAAACAAGTAATGTACAATAAGCATAAGAAAGGTAGAAGAGTCTACTTAGTCGCGTTCTTATAATAATATTTATTATATAAATTATAAAGGATTTGTTTATAAGATTGTGAGAGACTTGGTAAATATTTACAAATCATATTTATGTTATTGCATTTACGTGTCGCTATCGCAATGTCTAAAAAAGTCAATAGATTCGAGGTTGATGATTTAAGTGAACCTTGAAGTTGAAATGTCAAGCTGTTGAAACTTTAATCACGGCTCGTTAATATAATGAAGCATGTATATTAACACGAGCAAAAATGGGATAAACAGCGGGAACAAAAAATAAAAAATATTTTTGTCGAATACTATGAAATATTACCGTATGAGACATTATTCTCTTGATTGATTGGTGTTGACAGTTACAATACCACCATGATGTAAACTACTATTGTTACTGTTGCAACAGCGCTACTCGTGGCTTACTATTCAACTATATACTGTCAATAATGTTTAGAAATTGATGACTGTGTTATTTAATATTTTTGTATAAGTATATTATTGAATTATTCCTGAATAAAATTATTCTATTTTTTCTAAAGAAATGATTAAATTAGAACATCCCATCAAAAAAAATCCTTCCTTCTATATGTTTTATTTTTCGATCAAGTAAATATTATAAAATATGCAAGATGATACCGAGAAGCAGAGGTTGTAAGAATGAAACTGTAAGAAAGGGAAGAATAAAGACACAGGAAGTCAGGTAAGTTTATCAATTAATAAATTAGTTAACCATTGGTTAACTATATTTGTTCTTTTGTAATTTAATGAAACGATGAAGTATGATCAAACTATTATTTTTACTTCCTTTCAAAATTGCCTATAGTATTATTTAATTTAAAAATTGTATACATGTGGATATCTTATACTATTTATTCATCTTTTTTTTTTCTTTTATAATTCTTTGTATATTAATAAAGCAATAAATCAAACTGGTAAATAGATTAGCAACTCGGGAACATCCTGAACGACAAAACCAAAGATCAACCGTGTCCGAATTGGTGTATAAATATTTAAGGAAGATGTCGTATCCGGATAGCGTTCGAAAACAACGTAATAATGCTTGCAATAAATTTCAAAGAACGAACAGAAGAAAGAAAATCATTCATCCCAAGCATAAGTTATTTCGTACAAACGCAGGTACAAATATAAAAGAGGCAAATGAAATTGAAACTAGCAATAGGGAAAAAGAATTTAGTTGATGAAAATGACAATTTTAGATGGTCTTAAATGATTGAGAGTAAATTATTGATAAAGAGCATGAGGAACAATTATTAATTAATTAATATGTTGAGAATTTTTTTCTTTCATGTTAATCGCCACCTAGTGGTGAATAGGGCGAACTAAAATTCGAAGTTTGATCAGCGCCTCTGTCGGGAAAACGCTCGTTTGTCCTCGATTAGTTCCCATTGTTAACGCTAGATGGCGCTATTTGTTTATATTAATATAAAAAATAAATATATCTTATAAAAAATTAGTAGACAAGCATTGTGGTATTAAAATATGAATGAGAATTATTTTGGAGCCCTTGAATCCTTTATTATTTTTTTGAACAAACAAATGGCGTTGACAGGGGGAACTATTCGAGGACAAACTTGGGCGTTTTCCCGATAGAGGTGCTGACCAAACTTCGAATTTTAGTTCGGCATGTTCACCGCGAGATGGCGACACCAATCACCATTAGGAACCCTGGGGCAGATTTTTTAAAATAATAATTATAAATGCAATTCTTGTAAAACACACATTTGAGTCATGAATTATAATTTTTTAATTTTAAAATTTTTAAGTCAGCGTACTTATTCTTCATGTATTTTAACTCTAGACTTAGAGTGTAACGAGGCAAGGAGGTTTATTCGCACGGCACTCTCGTTTGCCATTGATTCTGGATATTTAATCCCCACTAATCGAACTGGAAGGATTTTAAAGATTTCCTCATCCCTAAAGTTAAGTCACCCTTTCGACGAATAAGAATGAATCTAAAGAAGAACAGGGAAAAACACGTCGTTGTGATACTACTTTAATTGATGAAAATATTTATTTAACCACAGGACTATTTTTATACACATATCACTTCAAATATTTATAATGTATACATTTCTTAAATTTAAAGCCAGATGAAACACAGTTACAAAGAATATTTTAATTTTAATGTCTTATACAAATTTCCCAGAGTACTCGATGATATAAATCAAAATGTTCACGCCTGTAACTGCTTGAGAATTCATTAAAAATTTATTTATTCATAAATCGTCGTTTGCCTCGTCGTTTGCATTCCTCTTGGCAACGTTGGATCCACCTTTCCAGATCTTTTTTGTGTTGATCAGATATTTTGGCTCGAGTCTGACCTCGAGACTTCTCGAGAACGTTGTGCAGAACGTCAGATACCGTTTCATCTGTCAGAGAATCCTTCTCTTCTCTAGCTTTATCAATAACAACCGTCTTATCTCTCACTGTCGTTGCATTTAGCTTACTCTTCCCTGGATCGTTCGTTCTTTCCTTTCTACCTCGATCATTCGTTCCTCTTCTCTGTGAAATATTCAGTGGAAGATTTCCTCCTGCCCCAACATACATCTCTTCGTGTACTTCATCTCTTCCATTCCTTCCTGTACTTCTTAACGTGTCAAATGGTTCCACCTATATGCAAAGACGTGCACAATTTATTTATTATTTAATCTTCACGAGGAAATCTTATTGGGGAATGAAATTATTATTTTACAAATGAAGTAAATAAAGTGAACAGTTTCATCTTACGTTCTCGTCAGTCGTACTGCAGGAGCACTCTGGATTATCTTCAAGAAAGCCATCTTCTTCTTCATAGTTCTGAACAGCGTTCCTTGTTTCTGGACTTCGACGTTTCCTTTTAGGTGCAGATTCTCCAGTGGTGGACGACTCACAGTCACAGCTGTTCCCTTCAGGATTTTCAAGTTTTCGACGTTCTTGAGGATCTATCGTTGAACTTACTAAGGGGCACTTGCCTTGATTTTCAGGGGACGTCGTTTGATTGATCGAGATGGCGGCAGGACCCACCAAGTGGTACTCGTTGTCCAACAGTTCCATGACGAATCTGTAATTAGAGTAAAATGGGTCAATGGTTGACCTGGAATAATATTTTATGCGTTTATGATATAAATTAATATCGGGTTGTCCGGAAAGTCCATGTCGATTTTTGATAGGTGGTGCAGGTCTGATTATGTCGAAATGGCTGAA
>NC_071979.1:29193127-29264084 GCF_026283585.1 Hylaeus volcanicus
AGGTGGAAAGGTTGTGGAACGAAATGGTACCTATGTAATTCAATAAACATATATTACAATTCAAACGTGTTTTTGAATGTTTCTTAGAAATTGCCACGAACTTTCTGGACAACCTAATATAATAAATATATGTAGGAGTCTAAACGAAAAATAAGGGGCACGAAGATTCGAACCCACGATCCTCGGATCTACAGTCGACCGCTTTATCTACACGACTAATCCCGTCCCCTTCGATTCGTGTGTCGTTTGACTCCTTATTCTTCAAAATACATTTAATGTATACTATGTATATTTTTTGCATCTTAGAATACACTTGTAGAGCATTTGAAATACAATAAATTGAAAGTTCGATATTATTGGCATCATTCGACGTTTCTAGTGTGTAAATCATCTCTCTATCTTTTTCAAGAATCTGAGAAAGCGTCAACGACTGCAATGCTGCAGTAAAACTTCTCCAGGAAGGCATAATTTACGCCTACGAGTCCCACAGGCTTATCTACCGCAAAAATCTGGCCGGGTGAAAGCCACCGTGAACTCAAAAGTGGACGCGACTCTCACGCGTCCGGAGAATATCCTACTTTGCAGCAGTTTCTTCGAGGATACATCCGATGCGCCAATTATTCTCGAAACAGCTCGATTTTAATCAACTAATAGAACGCTTAGTTTCGAACATAAAAATTGAAAAGTTAGAAGTTCATTTCAAAAAATTGAATTTCAGGAAAAAGAGCTTTTATGTTTTCAATTTTTATCTCTGAAACTAAACGTCGCACGAATAAACTGTAAATACAAAAAAGTTTCGTCTTATCATTCCCTATAAGCTGATATTTTTTAAAAATTCGATTGTTCAACCGTTGTCTTTTTTTTTCTTTAAGACAACAGCAACAGGATCAGAGCACTACGAGATCCCAGGAAAAAGGTCTTTTAAGTTTTCGATTTTTATCTCTGGAACTAAACGTCGTACGAATAAACTGTAAATACAAAAAAGTTCCGCCTCGTCGTTCCCTATAAGCTGATATTTTTTTTAAAATTCACCCTTGTACGCCTTTTAGAATTTCCAGCAAAAATATCTCGGTTCCCTTCGAAAATAAAAACTGTTATTTCTCCATCGTTGCAGTCCGGTTGCATCAGAGTGGAAGCGTTACAATTAACGGTCGGAACTGGAAACGGAATCGATAGATGCAACCCGTGTCTTCGAACGAGATAAACGGTTTGCAGTTGCCTTGAAACGCGATCGTGTCTCACGCGAGACACAATTTTCGCCTGCAACGGTGCTGTTCCGTCGCTTTTCACCTTGACGTGGAACTAACCCTTGGGAACAGACCTGTTTCAGCGCTGTTCGCACCTGAGCGTAAAGGTCACCGTCGTCGCGATAGTTCGCCTCGATATAACCGACGATATCGTCCGGCGTGGAGGTCGGCAGGAGTCCATCTTCTTCGCGCTGCAACGATCGCATCGCCTCCATCACGCGCAACGAGAATCTGGAAGAGTTCTCCGCTAGACGTAGGCACTCACAAAATTTCTGTAAAAGATCATTGCGATACATTATACAAGTAAAGACTAAGTCCAAGACAGGATTGACTGGATAAATGCAAGAATGACTTGGCGCTCGGGGAGCGAGTAGTGTAATATGATCCTAAACGATTGATACGCTTCTGCCGACTGGATGTTTCCTCGGACCTCTTTTTCTTTCACTCTCTGTTCTTTTCTACGTTCGACGCTCGACTCGAGCCAAATGTAAACACAGAATATAAACATCGACAGGATAAACGCTATGTTTGGGTCCCAGTTTTTTTGCTTTATCCAGTCTTAACTGTTCAACACTGATTTAAGTGAGGTACGAGAATTTTCTAACATATACGTTTCTACATAGAGATTAGTCTCTAGTATTGGCAATTATACTTGGCACTATAAATTTTGGCAATTTCCAGGATGATTGTCCAGGCTGATCATAGTAATACAGAGGGTGAAGTAAAAAAAAAGAAATAGAAAATTAATTCTTTCTTAAAGCTTTCTTAACAATTCTTTTTATTTATTTTGAACCTCAGGCTGCCCTGGCATGCAATCCGACGAGCAAGATTCCGAAGTGCTGTCCTTATTGTCTTCCTCCAAAATTTCCTCGAATAATTTATTTGCGTCTTCGTCCGACATTCCCTCGTGTCCCGAGGTTTCCATACCTCGTTGGACCTCCATACTTGATTGAACTACACGATAGAGTAAAGAAAATTTGGAAGAGATAACCTTACGAGTGCCAAACGTGTGAAGTTGGAGATTATGGTCGTGGTATCTCGATATTGATTTTCTCCGAAGAAAGCATCGCGATAACGAGAATGCCACTTTTCAATTCAGACTAATTTAGCAGCGGTTCTACTTGAAAAATTCCAAGTGGCCGTAATGGCGAACGAAAATGGCGGGAAATGTCGTTGCTGCATTCCACACATGTTTGATATATTCTAGATTTATTCTCGATATATTCTTGTAATAATACATGCCATAAATACATAAAACCCGCAATTTCGCGACTTCTAATTCATGCGCCAGAGAATCTGACGATCGACGCCAGGCGCGGAAGGCTAGATCCTCCCATTTGTTAAGAGCCCTATCGGATCCATCTTGCTCTCCCATTACATGACCGAGGCAGTTCCCTCTGTAACTGTGTTTTCCGCGGCGGTGGTATCGATTTGCGATTTAAATAACGCCGCGGAAAGGCAGTGCGTGGGTGGGCGGTGTGTTGAGTCGAGGAGGAAAAAAAAAATAGGAGGAGCGTTTGATCGTAGAAGGGAGGACGGTTGACGTAAAATATTAACAAGAGGCTAGCGTCTGAACGATGCCCGTACGCGGAAGCGTTCTGTTCCAATGGTGGATCTAATACTGCTCGTAAACTGCCTGGGAATTATCCGGTATTCGCCGTATCATCTAATAGTACCATTTGGATATGGAATTAATGGAATTATTCGACGTTTCTCTTTCTCAGTTGAGCGATGTTTAACTTTCCAAAGCCTTGTTCTCTCCTCCATGGAATAGCAAGGAAGGTCCTAGCGTTTAGGGTACCAAGTAGCAATATAGCTGAGCTCAGTACCCTCTAGCCCCCCTATAGCTGAGCTCAGAACCCTCTAGTCCCCCCTATGGCTGAGTCTAATAATTTCTAGCCCCCTTATATAGAGTGTACAAATTGGACCTGATTCGCGGTTCGCCAGTGCAGTATCATCCTTTCGCTGGAACGCGATTCTTCAACAGCCGGGACTTAATCATTTAAGGTAGCTGGTCCCGCGGGGAGGGGGGGGGGCATGGAAGCCGTGCGCAGCCCTCTGGTTCCCAGGCTGTCGGCAAACTGTGGCTTACCGCGCCGAGCACGGTTCTTATCCGCACTCATCCGAGTAATTCTTGGCGGGCTGACTGGTTGTTGTTATCGGACAACAGGCCAACGCGCGTCTAACGGAAGAGCAGAAAAAAAGACGACGAGCACGGGATCCTTAGGTTGGGCTTGGATAGGAGGTAGGTTTAACGCCAAACCTACGATCTAGGGATACCTACATTTACGAGATACATTTGAATCTATTTTTACAAAGGGCTAATATTAAAGACACTTTATTGAATACAAAAATTTTTGTTTGTTTATAATTCATATATATAATGTATACAGGGTGTCCCGGGCGATTCTACGTAAAAAATTGAATCGAAAATGTGGAATAAAATTTTCTTACGATGCTTTATTTTCATACAAAAAAAATAAATTTATTTGTCGACATCTCCACCATATCTTTCAGACGCTTCTTGTGAATTTTACTAACCGTAAACCCCGTGAAAAATCTCTCTCGCTTCCCATTTCTACCTCGCCATCCTCCTACCGTTCCCCAAAGACGAGGAATCGCAAAACCAGTTGCGTAGCGCGCTTCAACAAGTATTTTTAACGTCGAACTTCCGTCCCCCGCTCCGAAAAGGCGATCAGCACGAAACGGGGATCACGCACAACACCGTGTTACCCCGGTTTGTACACCCGAGAACGACAGCGCGGAGAGGGGGTCGCGTGACCCTTAATTCTATCCTACGTTCCCGTTCGCAGTCCTCCCCCTCCCCCGCCCTTCCTCCTTCCACCGCCCCGTACCCCTTTTCTTGCGCGCAAGAGGCACGGATTCCTTGCACCCTCGTCCCACGAAGTCACGAATCGCGCGACGCCCCCGTTGTGTTTCACAACTCGAGCAAAGTTATCTCATCAAGTCGTCACGAGGACGCCCCCCAGCCTCCCCGCCCCGCCCCCCCACTCTTCATCCTTCAACCGTTCGCCCATCCCTTCTTCGAGCATTTACCGCCAGCTTGGGAGCCGTTGCGTTGCAAAAGATGCGATTAAACTTTTCTTGCCTTACTCCGGATTATTTACGATCTCCCCTCCCCCCTTCCCCCCCCTCCCTCCCTCCCTCCCTCCCACGCCCTTCTCACTACGGTTCTTTTGAAGGTACGCTCGGTGTCAGGTGTACCGATTAGTTCCCTGGTTTTTTTTATGGCGCCTTATTTAAGCTTCTTTTCAGCCTTATTTTGGAAGGATTCTCTTTATTGGGAATGGGGCGTAACGAAATAATAGAATATTAAATTTATTAATTAATTTGGGTGTTTCAGGATTAGCGTAAGAATCGGAGCTAGGTGGTAGGTGAGACGATTCTGAACCATAGTTTCCTTTGCAAAAATGTCGGACGGTGCTTCGTTTTTGAATTATCAACGAAAAACCGCCGACCAATCGCAGAGCCCGAGTAGCGCGCGCTTTGCCGCGAGAGGCTCGCGAGAGCCATGACGCTCCGCCCACAAATCGGGCCCGCCTCCCGCAGAAGAGCACGCGCTACTTGGGCACTGTGATTGGTCGGTAGTTTTTCCTTAATAATTCAAAATCGAAGCAATATTCGATATTTTCGCAAAGGAAATTCTGGTTCCGGTTCTTACACTGATTCTGGGACACCCCGTATTCTGAGTACATTTATTTTTGTAGTAAAATAAAATGTTGAATTATAGTAAGTATTCCGACGCTCTTAGACTCTCTTTATTCGCATCGCTGTGGCATAAAAATATTAACGAACGAATCATATGATTCAGAAATATGCTTTTGTATTTTTATATATTCTGCCTCATCCTTCGAGGCGAGAGGTTGCAACTCTGGTATACATTGAACTCAAACATACTTTGTCAAACATGAAGAGAAATTTTTTAACGCCCATGAGTGATTTCTTGTCGTCCGTATAAATCGTTCTCCACATGTGTCCCAGCAATTCTTTATTCGCTCTCAGTTGTCTACGAATAAAGATTCGTTTATATTCCTCAAACCCTTTTATTTAAAAAACACAGTAATTACCAATAACGACCAATTACAGTCCAATTACCAATTGCACTCTTCTTGGAGATTATAAATTCGAATGACTAAATTCCAACGGAATTCATGAAAGAATCTATACGCGTATCCAATACGAAATATGCCCCCACATAATAAGTTATGAAGAATGTAAATAATGAAATTGCGCCGTGTGGATTCAGTGCAACAACTGAATCGGTAGTTACGCCTTCGAATAAACAAAGCTTAAAAGTAGGAGGCTATCGGGCGCTGGTGTGTAATCCGTCGTTTCCAGGACGGCGATTAGGCAGATTACCCTGAGGTCGCGCATCGTAATGGGGATTGAAGGGGTTTCGGGGCGCGTCAGGGGGCTCAGGAGGTCACATGACGTGATGTCACGTTACCCGTTGGCCGCGGACAGGTGTTTGGGTTCGCACGAGCAGCCCGTGCCCATCGCGGGGGCGTTCGCTATCGCGCATCGAGCCACATAATGATAACGAGCGTCCGACAAAGCGACGAGAACGCGGCTCGTAATGTCGAGACAATCTCGCTGATTGTTTTCTACCTCTGCGGGAAGACCGTGCTCGCCTTCTATCTACAGGGCTGCCAAAATCGTTCTGTCCTCAAGTGCTATTATACAATGCTCCTCAATATTAAAATCAATGCTATTAGGTTGTCCAGAAAGTTCGTGGCAATTTCTAAGAAACATTCAAAAACACGTTTAAATTTTAATATATATTTATTGAATTACATAGGTGTCATTTTGTTTCACAACCTTTCCATCTTTTAAGGGATGTATGGATATTATTTGTTTTCAACCACTTCGACATATTCAGACCTGTACCATCTACCAAAAATCGACATGGACTTTCCGAACAACCCAATACTAACATGACTTACTCCTGGAAGCTAAATCTGAGGACCCTGGAGTCTCCAGGCTTCAGACACTTCTCCAATCTGTCTCCTGAGTAGTACAAATTAGTATCTAGATTCCATATATTTAAAAAATTGTGTGCTCAACCCCTATTACACAATACTTCCCAGTACCAAAATCTCTAATTCCAAAGATTCCTTAATTCTAATAAAATAGCCTGTTCTCCAATTAGTACCAACGAATATCTATATATTTACTTAAGAATTGTTTAAATCAGCCAAAATGATTCATGCCCAGTCTTTAAGTCGGTCTCCGGTGCACCTGGCGAACCTTACCTGTTCCAGCAAACTGTTGTTCCTAAGACACCTGTACTGCGGCCTCGTGAGATCACGGCCACATGGCAGAGGCGCATCACCCCTCGCTCGCTAAATTAGATATTACGATAACAAATGGCGTTATTTAACCCACCGGCGAGCTACTCCCCCGCAGGTTAAATTCGAACGGTCGGTATAACCCGAATTGCTCGTCCCATTCTGGCACACGATCGAGGACATGCTACGCCCGTAAATCACCGTCGCGCCTGCAAACTTTCTTCGTCAAGTTATCGTTCCGCAACCTAACATTTCCTGCCCGCGAACTGGAGAAGAATTCCCAGACGTTTCTATCGCTCGTTTATACTATTGGATAATAGTGTTGCATCGAAGATGGAGAAATTAATGCAAGATTTGCAGTTTAATGGAAAGCTACGCTATTCAAGAGTAACATAGGCTGTGTTTCGTTTTGATACAAAAAATGCGTTTTCAATTTGAGATCTAAACATTTGTAAATCGAGTGGGAAGAAAAGCGTTGTTCGGTTACTTTATCGGCGCACGGTGCCCAAATATACTATGGATGCATTCTTGCGTCGCTAGGAGGCTACTGATCGGCGTAGATGTTTCTTTTGTTTTTCTTTGTTCGGCATGGCTGACAGTGGTTGACGCGCAGTGCGACCAAGTGCGACGAAACGAGTCATATACGTAGAATAAGAATAGTATTCCGGTGTACAGCTAGTACAACATATTTTCACGCAAGAACCGCTTCTAAATACACTGATGGAAGTCTGAGCCCCTGTTTCCAGCCGAAGAAAACTTATTTTTCGCTCGAGGATCAAAGAACACGGAGACCAAGTTGCAGAGCCCCCCTCGAAACGACCGTTTCACCATTAATTATCAGTCCTCGAGGGTTGCAACATTGATGATGTCGACTAAAAACAATTTCAAGCCCCAGACCAGGTCTCATCAATGTTGCAGTCCCCTCCCACTGTTGACCGTCGTCGTTGGTTGTCGTCTAATTTGGTTCGTAATAATTACCGTCCCCATTAAACATTCGCGGACTGGATGAACGTGTCAGCTGTCGTTTGTCCCAGAGACATTAGAAACACGTAGCCGACTTCTGTCTGGTCTGGTGCCGCAGGTGGAACGTTCTTATTGCGTACGCGAAGACCATAAGTGCGGATAGCTTATTAGTTGCACATAGGGACGAAACTTCGCGATGAAACTCTGCGGAAAAGTCTGGTGAATTAATGTGTTTCCTGAATTCGATAAAAGAGAAGGTTCTTTCGGATGGTTCGTTGCTCGGAGATAAAGAAGGTAAAATGCTGCAAAATTTTCAGTTGTTATTTAATTTTTCGTTGCGTTTCTTTGAATATTCAAGTTTCGAGAGTACACTCGTACATACGGACACGCGCACACATAATCTGATGCTCGGTGGCACGTGTTCGTTACCGGCCGTCGATCACCGAAAAGCGGTGCCATTTGTGCAAAGGCCTACACAATTGCCTCGCACAAAGATCCAGCTATAGGATTTCAAGGATTTCAAGCAATCGAAGCTACGGGAACCATCTCTATTAATAAAAACACCGCAATCGCAAGGTAAAGAAAAACCTCTTCTTTTTACTGTTAGAAAACTTTCCGAGTTAGAAGTGGTCGAAAACTTGAAGCTTCTTGCGCAGAGCCACCAATTCCCGGAAACTTCCACAAACGAGACCAGCTGGAACAATTTTTGCTGATCCGAATCTTCGTCGGTCATGCAAGATACGAGGAGCGACCTATTATAACGGCAGATCGAAGATTAGGGTCGTGATACGACCGGAGGGTGGAGGAGGGGGTGCGAGCAATTGTTCTTCGTTGGTTCCGACTGACATTCTCGGATTGGCCAGACCGTCTGGCTTCCTTGACCACTCGAAACGTGTGTTGACTACTCACCCCTAACGACTCAGGGGCGGAACGATCGTTCTGCTCGTCCCTGCGCACGCGTCGAGGGGCGGGAATCACCCTGCTCGGGGACGAATTGGAAATTCTTCCGGAGGAACGGTATGCAGAAGGTACCACGTGACGTCAGACGTCAACAGGGTGGACTGGAACTTCGAGTCTGGAAGTTTGGAACCAGTTGGTTTCGAAGAAGCGTCGAGGATCTCGAAGACATAGATACTTCCGGTGATAACTGGAGAAACTTGTGAAACATCTCGTTCACCTTGAAAGTGGCAGGGTAACGCGCTGAATTCAATTTTCAGTTAATCATCTTTCTAAATGTACAAGATATATTTTCATTGAGTATGAATTTTAATAATTCTCTATGATAAATGAACTCGTGGGTGTATAATAACAAAAATCGCGTCGAATTAAATTTCTCGATAATTATATTCGTGAATCATACTCGTTGAACTATTTTTAAAGAAGCAACTTTGAGTACGACTTTTAATAATTCTGTATAGTAAAAGAATTTGTGAGTGTATAATAACGAGAGTCAATGTTTGCTAGTTCCAACACAAGTGTTATTACGTACAATATCGTATGCGTTACTATACAAGTATCATTTATAAAGCTATCAGTCACATATTTCTATACATTCAATTTTTGTAAATCTGGAATTTTTATTACTAAAAATTCGATTAAATTCGATTTAGGTAGCAAAATTCGCGTGGCCTGAGAAACATTGATCGTTAACAGCAAGGTTCGTCTCGACCTGGACCAGGAGGATCGATAAGGCGATGACGTCGAAGAGGAAACGTCCTCAGCGCGACGAAGAATGTATTTTTTATTTCAAATTGATTGGTAATTAGTACACTCGAGGTACACTCCATAGGACAAATGGAACCCTGCAGGAGTTTTCCTGTGCGTCTCATCGACTGTTACGTTCGGTTCATAATTTCTGCGTGTTCGATGCGTTGATAAGAGAACAGAGTAATCCGATATTGACTTCACGTGACTCGATCAGTGTCCACGAGTTTCGCAAGGATTTCTCGAAGGAATGAGCTCCCACGCGCATGCAAGGACGATTTGTACCGGAAGCACAGTGTCCGGCGCATTCTCTGCGTTGCACCTATTGAGGAGTTACAACCTCTTCGGACCCACCTCAGGTACCTGCCTCGATTAAAGTCGCACGAAATTAATTTCCGCTGGCACAGCCTTCCTGGCACGAGAATTTACATAGCTTTGAGACCTCGAAGAGTGAACAAAATGAAAGTGTCGAAACACGCTTATCGTTTCTTACAGAAATTACGCATTGATTTGTATTCTTATTTTCAATCTTTTACCACTGAAGTACGTTTTTGTCGGCATGTGATTTTTCTGTTATGGTCACTTTCACACCACGCTGCTTTAGCGAATAAAATTTATCTATACTGTACGGTGTAAATAAATTATATAAACTAAACGAGAACCTGTGATGTTGGAATAAATAAATAAAATGTATAAATTAAATGGAAAGCCGTGATGTAAGAATAAACAAAATATAAATCGAACGAATAACCGTAATAAAATACTCGTAATTAAAATATTCGAATATCGTGGATTAATTTTATTTGTTTCAAGTAAAATAATGCCCCTTTAGAGAAAGTAATAATTACATTATGCAATTATAGAGCGTTTGTTCGAATACGTGTTGCTGTGTACTGAAGTCACGGATAAATGAACAAGTTGGTCGACGTGATACTCGAGTATGGCCGATTTTAAACTCGTTCGCAAGTCCTCCAACAGCCGTGATCGTCTAGTGGTTAGGACCCTACGTTGTGGCCGTAGTAACCCAGGTTCGAATCCTGGTCACGGCAATGTACCAATGGCACATTGTCACGGTGGAGGTTTCATTTTTTTTTTCTATTTCAATTTTACCCAAACGATCCTTCTACATTTCTCTGCAAACTTGGTTAATTAAACATAGATTGAATAAATTATATTCGTCATCTTGTTTGTTTAATCTCACTTTGTATTTATATTTGTCTCGTGTTGTATGAAACTCTTCTTTTACGCTATTTACACTATACAGATACATATTGACGAATGTATTTTTGAAAACAATAATTTCCAAAGGATAGCTTTATCATTTTCTTTTTAAGACAATTCTGTTTGTATACTGTAAAAGAAATATATAAATATGTATTCTTTACACTTTTATATCATTTATTTTTGTATGATGTTAAAGAATAAAATTTGATCACGATAACAATATTACTTTTGTTTTAAATTGATTAAAACTTTATCTTTGCCCCCCCCCCCCTTCTCATTTTACTGAAGTTAATAGCAAAAGGAAACGTGAGAATGTTTTTATAAAAATTAAATTCCGTAGAACACACAACGAATCGAGGAAGATTTCGCGAGGACACGCGATGTTACTTATTTAATGCTGGAGGATCGATTAAGCACACGAATTCGCCTAACGTTACTGAAACTATTATCCTATTAATACGTGTAATTAAAGTATTGTTAGAAACTGACTTAATTACAAAGGATTTCAATCGTTCGTTTTCAATCATCAATAATTTCTGTTTAATTATTCAATTTTCTTTTTGTGTTACGTTTACTAATATTGCATAAAAAGACTGTGATCGTTGAAATTATTAAATGATAAAAAAATATATCTTTAATAAAGAATTTACCCCTGGTGGGACTCGAACCCACAATCCCCGGTTTAGGAGACCGATGCCTTATCCATTAGGCCACAGGGGCTGTGAAGTTGAGCTCCTTCAAAATCAATGTCATACTACTACGACGTAATAAAGTTGTATAATATTAATTATTATATTCTGTGTTATACAAATAGACAAATCAAATATTTCGCAGAAATGCGAATTATTATATCTTTCATCCCTGTAATATATACATCCACTGTATTAACTATTTGCAAGATCAATTAAACGTTCACGATTACAGAAATATTTTAATACATATGTAAAATAGATCACAGTAAAAATTAAGTAAAGTGTATTTAGTAATGAATTTAATAATGAAATTAATAATGAATTTGTAGACTTGTACAGATACGAGGCATGCAACTCTAGAGACCACGGCTTCGGGGATCGTGACGTTCTAAATTCTAATACACCGGACACCACGATCGGTCGTACGCCATCACCATTGACACCATCGTCGCTGACAGCAACGTTTACACTTCCGGGATCCTTGCTCCAGCCTCCATTTTTATCGACTGTGCCACCCTTAATGCAACCCCTGAGCGTGCCTCAACCATTCTCGAACGTAAATACGAGTAAGTCGATCCGTTTTCTACCAAATTAAACGACTAAAAATTAAATTTATCGTCTACAAAAATTATTAAATATTAAAAATGTTGAATTTCAATTGCCTCGGTGGCGTAGTAGGCAGCGCGTAAGTCTCATAATCTTAAGGTCGTGAGTTCGATCCTCACCCGGGGCAAATTGTTTTTGTTACCTCGTCCCAAACTTCCTGTTTCTACAAGTGACACAATTTTTTACAATATTTCCACGTATATTGCTCGAAGGAAACGTTTAAGTTATCGTTCCAGTCGTAAAATGAACAAACTATTAAACGTCTTCGACCACCGCAGATAATTCATAACTAAAATGTAACATTATTTGGGAAAATCCCAAAAGACTTTTTACTGTTTATAATTTGTTCAAGTTATAACTCGGTTAACCGACTGTCGGTAAAATAGGCATGGTAACTCGTCACCTTCTGGGCTCGAACGGGATCACGAACGTGCAGCGACGTCCTAGAAGCGAGAAAAAGCCAATTCCTGACAATCAGAAGGACGAGAAATATTACGAGAGACGTAAACGCAACAATCAGGCCGCGAAGAAGTCCAGGGATGCTCGGAAAATTCGAGAGGACCACGTATGTAGACAGATATAAAACAATTTTCAAGCGTCTTCTGTTTTCGCTACATTTACCAATTCTTAAATCGATGTCGCATTCTAGATAGCGCTACGAGCGACTATGTTGGAGCACGAGAACGCAATTTTGAGGGCGCAGATAATAACACTTAGAGAGGAAGCGCAATCTCTTCGACATATGTTAATTAAACAACAAAGGCCGGCGTTGCAGACCATTCAGAATTCATTCTCGTCGATAACCCCTATTAAATTATCGCCGGCACAGTCTACGCCAATTTTGGATTGTCAAATTTGAAATGAGCGTTATAAAAAAAAAAAAAATCATAATAATGGAAATTAGTAATTAAAGTGGTTGGTCAGACACGTTTCTACTAGTCCAGAGTGTTACGATAACGGTTTCCAAGTTTTATTTATTTATTTGCTCGACAATGGTCTGTTTCACGATCAAACAGATATTCGGTGGTTGTCGGTAATTTATTGTTTAGAAGAAAATTTTTCTAACACTTTTATAGGACAAATATTGACAAACATGTCTAAGAATATATATGATTATTATTGAATTCAGTGTCATCAATGAAATCAGTATAAAACTAACATAAATGTACTAAAGAATACGTCGTAAATTTGGAGGCACGTGGCTGTAGATATTTCACGCTAGAATTTTATTTCCCTAAATTATATAGCGAAATTAGTGTAAATAGCGAACGATGTATCATTTTGTAACTATTGGTAAATAAAAATCTACGCATCGTACAAAATAGTCTCAGTGTTACGTAATCATTATTTTAAAATAGATAACATTGAATTTGACATTCCGAATACTTCTGGTAAACAGTGGTAAACAGAACTTGCGCATGCAGGTTGGTATAAAAATAAAAGTCCCATCGTAATCTTGAGCCAAGATTCCTGAAATACAAATTCCCATTTCAGTACACGATATATAAAATAGATTGCAGGCTGAGATAAAATAATATTTATAAAAATCGCAAATACAAGTATCGCGGAACCATTGACACAATAATTTTTCAATAATTATTCGAGAGTATTTCAAGATTTCTTACTAGCTTATCTTTTTTCTAGCGTTTCGTTGCACAACCTGTAAAGTTGAATACGTATCTCGATATCACAATTAGTTAGTTTTTCTTAAAAATGAAAACTAAAGGTTAGAGTTACCTTCTTTCTAAATGGGGCTTGTTATAAATTTTAACACGGAAGTTTCGATATAACTGGTTTCGCCATTGCTATTATTGACATTGCTAACCAGATTTGTGTTGGCCGGCCTGCAACCGCGCCTTCCACGGTAGTTCCAAGCGAGTACCTATACAGGGTGTCCCAAAAATATTGGAGGCCCTTGAAAAGGATGGTTCGAGGGGTGACTTGAAACAACTTTTTCCATAGCGAACATGCATCGAGCTCTATCCTAACGTTAGGATAGAGCTCAATGCGAAAATGTTGTCCGCGGCGAGATATTAACAGAAAACCCCGACCAATCAGATCGCGAGCATGCTGGTGGAGCGTCCGCGGGGACATTTTTAGAACACCCTGTATACACATACATACGTAAATAATCTTACATAGCAGATAGCGCCGTAAGTCGAACAAACTTGATATTTGACTTTCGTTTGTTGAATTTGTTTATAAGTGCCCTATAGCTATTTTAATCGTCAATGACAAGAAATGGCGCATCCGGGTGTAGTTTTTCTTCTCGGTATTACTATAGCCACTGCCTTGTATTATATGTTCACAAGTGGAGAAACAGAAAATCAGGAACCACATAATAATGGCCACAGAAGTACAAATACGAATACTTGCTACGAACCTACCAATAGGTGGTCCCCTTATGATCGCAAGTGAGTAAAAGCTCAGTTGATATTCATTAAAAGTTTTGCTTGATTCCACTGCGATACCCTTTTTCTGTTTTCAGTAATCGTTCCCGTCGTCGGCGTACAGAGGATTCCACTTGTTCCATTTGTTTAGATACATTAATACAAGCAAAAAAATTTCCATTACAGCCATGTGGTCATGTATTCCATAAGGAGTGTATAGACCAATGGATGCAAGCAGCATCGCGAGTAAGTTGTATATTATATGAATATAACAATGTTACTGTGGATTTACACAGATGCAAACAATGCAACAAACAAAATATTCTGTTTCATTTTTACTAGTGCATTATATTTGAGATATTTTACAGCGATTGTGCCCAAATTGCAGAGGTCCCGTTTTATACAAGTGACAAAATTGATACGAACAATATTTTCATTAATTTCACTATGTTTTTGTTGAGGTTACAATATACATACTAGAAAGTGTATTTGTACTGTAGTTGAATTTGTTTTGAACATCTTTGATCAGAGTCGATTGTACTTGAAGTATGAAATAATTGTTTAAACTTGAAATGTTAAATGAAAGGACTGCCACTTTCCATTCTATGTAAGGTGAAATTCTTTGTTGCTCTTTGGTTGAGACAAAATTTTTGAGAAGCAATCTTGTTGCATGCCTTATCTTTTCGACATAACATGTTTTATAGGGTTGTATGTATTATACTATTGATTTAACGAACTATATACTGTTTTCAAGCTCATAAGAAATAACTGTACAGTACGCTGTATATTATAGTTTGGTATTACTGTAGTGTTTCAAATAATGCAGTGCATAGTAAAGATTTCGTAATTTATATACAATTCATAAAATTTTTCTTTCACCTTATAAGCAATTCGTGTAGGACAATATTCATGGAATCATTTTTGCACGCGTAAATTTAATAACGTTTTCATATAAAATTTATAATGCATTTCTAATTAAAGGAAGTGTAACTATTATAGCCCTCTGGAAATACTCAAATGTGTACATGTATGTTTTATAGATAATAATTTTTTAATATTTCATCCCTTTTATTGTATTACATCAAAAGTAATAATAGAAAGAATGTTATAGTACAAATTCGTAAAACATGGCAAAATAAAACATTGAATATATACAGTGGCTTATGAAAGTACTCAGATGTTTTCAAAGTAAACATTTAAAGTTCAAAACTGTTAAGTTGCAATACGAACATTAGATCACTTTTATTATAAGCAGTCGCATATAAGTGCCAGGTTAAATTCAAAAAACATCTGACAATGTAAATAATCTTTACAAACCATTTCTTCAAAACATTGTTTGCACAAATGTTGCAAAAGTATTTGAATGATAAAATTTTCCATTAAACATTGCTTTAGTAGCGATCGATAGCACCAAAGATCAACACAGGAATTGACAGGAAATTAAATAATTTTCTTACGAGTTTGAACGAAGCGGTAAAATAACGAACGTGAAGGTTTGAAATAATGTAAGGTATACTGTTACTGAAAAATGATACACAGTAGGAAATGATACTTTCAATATGTGATAAATGCTCACAGTGGACCAACAAAATGATAAATCTCAATTACTCTATAAATATGTTGTGAATAATTAATCATTCAAATACTTTTCTACTCTTTGTATAGTTAAAGTTTCCAAAAAATGTTTCGTAAGTATAGTTTATATCCATGGATATATATATATTTTTTTAATTAACAACTAAATAAAATTTCAATCATCGAAACTTAAACATGTATAACCTTGACACCTGTGTGTTCCTGACAATTATAATAACTTCGTTGTTTGCGGTACGAAATATTTGATTCAGAAGCATTCACATACTTCTGCAAAGTACTGTATACTCGATGGAAGAAATACAGCGAGGTAATAATAATAGCCCAGACAAAAATTCTATATATTTATTAAAAGATACATTTTGTGATTTTCATTCTTTCGTGTATTGCAATACCAACCGCTTAAGCATAGTATAAATAAGTATAAATAAGTTATTTACAGTTTATTCGTTATGCTATTACATATCATGCTTACTATTAAATGCATATTTTTACGATGCATTATTTATAATACTAATTTCCTATTACCAGGTTGGGTAATTATACAGTTTGAATGAAACTTTAGATTTTAATGATGTGTTGTGTTACAAGTTTTCAAGAAGAAACGGTATACTGTTTGCGGTGATAATAAATTAATACAAAAAAAAAAAAAAGACCGATGTGTCATGTAACTGTTTTCAGTTTGTCATTCACACGAAATTGTATAAATACTTTAAGTTTACGAAATCGGTAATTTTAAGAAAGTTCAAATTCTCGATAAGTGGCTCCTGATTCACTTATGCCTTTCATAAATTAGCTTTTAATGAATGTCAGGGTAGTACTTCGTTTGTATTATCGAAATTTTATTCAAGTTCATCTATTATAGTACGTAGGATTATGACATCAAATTAAAATCACTTTCAAACGAACGACAAATTTGTATGGAAGTGCTTCACTTAGCTTCTAAGTATCAATCCTTTGCGGACGGACATTTGAGACTATACAAATCGCAGAGAATTAATTGTTATCTATTTGTTAAGGAAATGTCAAGAATTTTCCGACCAGCGTCCAAAATGGTAAAAGTTGTCTGAAATATTTAAACCCCTGTCCGCAAAGAGTGAAGTGGAAAATGTGATGTTTGAACCGATAAATCGACAGCTTTCACAGTAGCGTATGAAATGTATTATCAAAAATGTAAATTAGACTATGCTTTTATATGAAAAAAAAAAAATAAAATACATGATTGAACTTAAACCGATGGTATTTTTATAAACATATTCGAATGATCGTTGCGAAAGTATCTTAATCTTTTCTTTGATTACGATAATTGCAAATTATTGTTTATAATTTTTACCGTATCGTGTTTTAACGAAGCAACACTAAAGTTTTCGAACACGATACAGCGAACGTCCTTGACAGTATAAAATTTACGGAAGAGAAAGTCGAGTCACGGTGAATTTAATAGTGTAACAGTAACTTTGTATACCGTGAATCGCTTACGACACCCACACTACGTTTAAAAATGATTAATAAAGACGGATACATCACGAATCGATTTCGATTCAGGAAAATAATTTTTTAAAGATAAGAATCTTTTTACAAATACGTTACATCTTTTTACAAATCGTGAAGTAAATCGGATAATTTCTACCATCGCTTTCGATTTCTAGTAGTAATTGTTGCGAAACGAAAAGCGTTCGACTTTCGAGTGGATAGAAGGGTTAACTCGGAAGGAAAAGATATACAGGATGTCCCAAAAATGTTGTAACACCTTGAAAGGGGTGGTTCGGGAGGTGATTTGAAACAACTTTTTCCTTAGCGAAAATGTTGTCCGAGGCTTCGTTGAGGAGATATTAACGGAAAACACTGACCAATCAGAGCGCGAGGATGCCGGTGGAGCGCTCGCGATAGCGTATGAGCGCGGCCGCCTAGCGCGTAGCCACGCCTACCGCGGGCGCTCCACCGGCATCCTCGCGCTCTGATTGGTCAGAGTTTTTTGTTAATATCTCCTCAACGAAGCCTCGGACAACATTTTCGCTAAGGAAAAAGTTGTTTCAAATTACCTCCCGAACCACCTCTTTCAACGACTTCCAACATTTTTGGGACACCCTGTATACTTGGAGAGGTTAATTGCGGAAGCATAATGGATAACGCGTCGTAACCCCGAATATAGTAATGCTTTATGAGTTGTACATAACAATTAGACGTACACGTGGATAACAATAGTGAAAGTAGTCCCTCATTATGAAATTTAGAAATTACAGGTTTGAAGGCCTGAAGGTTCCAATGATACGTATCGTTTGTATTCTTTCTCTATTTTTCACGCGAGCCTTTAATTTATTATTAAATAATAACCGACAGAAATCTTATCGTCTCGGAATTTTGAGAACGGAATGCTACGGGACATCGAAGAGTTTGGGTGTAAAATAAACTCGAAAGTTGTTTCGACTGCTATCGAGCACATAACGAGGTTATGACTCTTACCTGAACCAGGTTCGAGATGCATCTGCATGTGGGTGAATGTGGGATAGTGTGGGACGATGCGCACACAGACCCATCATTCGATAACCTTACCGAGTCCAGATGCAATGAAAGTAGAACCTCTCTAGGCTGTTTGTTTTTTCTACCTAAATCCATGTACCACATACCGAAACGAGAACTGCGAATGAACAGGTTCTGTAATAAACATATTATGTTATTGTCGGCAAACGTTGGCGTCGTTGCCCATAATCGACGTATGTGGCGCCTGATCCCTGCGTTTCTCTCCCATTAACCTCTGCGTCCAAGATTTACGTACTCCTCGAAGGATAATTAGATAATCGGTTCACGTAGACGAGAAGATTGCAAGTATCAGATATTAATTCGAAGCAACCTATTGCCCCTATTGGTCTAACCTATAAATGAAGACGTATCGAGGGAATGGGCCCTTGAATGGCCCATGTTTTTTTTTTCAATTCGTGATCAATATTTGTTATCAAAGCAAAAGATATATGCAACATTATCGTGGTAATTATTAATTACAGCAAAAAGATTAGTACGAGACTGGGCCCCACTGGTATGGCTGGCACCTGGAGAACAGTTTCTGCCTCTCGGGGTACCCGAGTTCCTAGACAACATGCAAACCGACGATGACTACCTTCGTACCAGTATCGACGTAGGTAAATGATACATTGTAACGTATATGTATTTAAATGTTATCTCTTAACGGAAGATAATGGGTGGTCGATTCGTAGAAACGTTGTTAAGGAATCGATCCTCCTTCTTGTACGGTCGGAAGCCAGCGGATTCGGTGCCTGTCTACGCTGTGATCAAGAATTGCCTCAATCCTTTGGAGGCTTCCAAGGACGCGATAAAATCAACGGCGGCGAGAGAAGAGAAGAAATTATGGAAGAAAGGGAGCGAGGTGATGATACACTCGCGAAATGCGCTCGTGGTGGATGATTTTGGGTCGTCGATGATCTTGACCAACGATCTCCCGGGGAAAGTTTGGAAGAGCGACTCTAAACTTGGCGCGGAGGTACATATCCCTCGATGTAACCAATGAGAGTCTAATCACGTGATCCTGTTTACTTATCTCTGTTTCAAACTGAGCGAAAACTTGTTTTATGTTACCATAATATTAGGTTGTCCCAAAAGTTTCTTTCGCTTTATTAATAAGTAATACATGCACAATATTTTATGTTTTATGTTACGTTACTGAATTGTGCACGATTACATTTTGCTCCATTACTGTTACAACATGAATATCAATGAAATTAGATCGTCTATTTATGTATATAAACACCATATAAAATAATTGTGTGCAACTCGCGAAAGAAACTTTCGGGACAACCTAATAATTTATACCTATAAAGTGGACCTAACCCTTGAAATAGAAGCTGAAAAGTCTAATGAAATCCACTAATTAATTTAATTCTCTTCAATTTCTCAACTTGTTTATGTAACTGCTTGCAGAAAACCGTAGATTTCGAAAAAAAGAAGAAAAAAGGGAACAGGTCCCGGAAGCTGCGCTTTCACGTGACCTATTGGATGTTCTATCCGTTCAGCGAGGGAAAGGCAGTCTGTGTTCTGGATCTCGGATTTTTTGGTAGCTGGCCGATACCCACTGTAGGCGGAATGTGCCTTGGAATCCTCAAAGAGTATGGCAGTCACGTGGGCGATTGGGAACACATGAGTCTTTATTTCAAGGTAGAAGAGCCACGTGTCACTCTTCAAGTTGATACTATTATACCTATCAGACTCAATCGTTGTTATGTTTACCTGGACATTTAGTCATGCTGAACGTAGCGTAGTACGATAGCGGAATAACGTATAGCTTTAACACCTTTTCCTGTTTTAATTTAGGATGCCAGTCACCCTTCAGCGATGTACGTGTCCGCCCACGACGCTGGAGCGTTCTACAGATACGATCTACGAAGTGGTACCTTCGTTTACGAAAGTCAAGAGACGCGCAAAGGGATCTTTCAAAAGCCCATCTTCCCAGAAAGAGTTTTCACCGCTGGCGGTTCGCACCCGATACTGTTCAGCGCTCGTGGATCTCACGGACTCTGGACAGCGCCAGGAAAACACAAATTCGTCAGGTTACCCCGCTTGTACGACGAAAGCGGCTTCGGTACGGCTTGGCCGACGTGGAAGAAGATGGAAATGCTTCTGAAAGAGGACAATGGCATTCTACCGACTTGGATGACTTTCAGGGGCAAGTGGGGCAATCCCAAAAGCAATTGTCATCCTCTGGCCAAGCTTGGCTTCAATATCTGCGAATTCGTCGACGGACCCACCGGCATTCCCATGAAAAAGTCAAGTTTTCGGTGCTGACGCTAACAAGGTGACCTCTATCCTTAGCAAGGTCCAAGTTTTGTTTCTGCTCGACGAAAAGATAAAGATCTAATTCAACGTAACGGAGAAAGTAACTTCATTGTAGTTGCGAGAGTTTAATTGGCTAATTAACTTTTTGTCCAGCAGATTATATCAAGTTTAAAGGTATCCTCGACTCTGAGGATCCGGATGTGTCGGTTTACCCTCTGCATATTAATCATGGACTGGGTTTAACGCAGGGCAATTGACGGAACACAAGACGTTTGATTTTTCGTTGAAGTCGTTCGTTTTTAATAATTCGTTTTTAGCTTAGCGAGGAACTAGAAAATAGCGTCGTCGTTCGTATAGTTCGTTCGTTTTGATTGAATGTTTTAAAGCCTACGTTCGATGTAAAACGATAATAAAATACAATCTCACTTATTACAGGTAGATTGACAGTGATTATTAAAAGGTGTAGTAAACTTTATAGGCATTGCGTGATACGTACTCGTTGGAGAAGATAACAGTAGGCAAATGTGGCACTTAGCAGTTACTCGTAATTACATATACCCGGCTGCGATCCTTCGAGAAAGGCTAATTGAAGGAACACTTTAGCTTCTTGCGCCGAAATGCCATCGTCTCCGTAAAATCGACGCAAGAGGAGAGAGTCCCAGCGTTGGTCTACGCTAGGCCAACGCAACAAACTCGAGAGAAGCTCGTCACTGAACGTTGTGTACTTTGAAAGTTACGACGTGCAATTTTAAGGGGTGAAGTAGATTATGTTCATTTTTTCTTCTTCTTGGTTTGTCATATGTGGTTTCCTACGTTTAAAAGTTAAGACACGTGCATTCGATATCATATGTCTACTAAAATAGCGATCACCAAGATCCATTAGTCGCCGCGATTCTCTGAAGAATTACACGTTCAACGTTCGAAATGAGAAACGTTCTCGTGCTCTGGTTTCATCTCTTGAGAGATTCTTCGTCGTTAACCCGGAACGTGTGACGTTCTTCGTGAACCAGGACACTAGCTTTCTGTTCAAAGATTCTGTCGGCTTGGCATGCTCAGGGATGCTCTCAGTTTCATACCCAGCACCTGTGGAAAAAACACTCGACTCTTAGATATTCGAGCTACAGTAACGTATCAGCGAGATCTACTCGGAGACCTCATCTTCGTCCGGTCTCTCCACTCCGATACTGCGTATACCGTTCCTCAGCAACGGGGTGCCCTTGTCTTTCCCCAAGACACGCGCGTTCAATTGGATTTTTAGCGGCGTTCCTGCCTTGCAACACATTATCTCCACCTCCTCCTTCAGGATCTTCTCTTTGTACGCCAGCAGCGCCACCTTCAACCTGTTACAGAAAAAAGGAGATCAAATACAAAAAGATACAATCGACTGTACACTGTGTAAGAAAGAAATGTATCGTACCTCAGGCCATCCTTCTCTTGTCCCAAATCAACAATGTGACAATTAGGATTGTGATTTCCAGTGACTATGGCAGGGGCTAGTGTCTTCCCATCGCCATGTACACATAGATTCCATGGGACGGAGAAGTCCACGTGGTACCTGAAAAAAGAACATAGTACATTATGACGCGAACAATTAGAATTAATTAAAAAAGAAATTATAGCGATGCAACCTGTGATGAAGCTGCAAGAATCCAAGATGAACATCTATTTGTCCGTGTCGCTGGGGTTGTATCATAATATTATTGTCTTTCCCAAGGCCGCTTCCCCCACTGAAGTGCACGTGATGCTCTAAACATATTTAGTCAGTAAATAAATATACTCATATCGCGAGCTTGAAAAGTACTATATTATAACTTCGACTTTTCTCCTATCATCAAACTACTCTGAGATCTCTTTACAATTTTATGCAACAATGTTTAAACGCGTTCGTCACGATAAACGTAAGAAATTTTATTATAAAAGACACGTGGTAATATTATTTTTAATTGAAAATACTTTCTCTATTCTACGAATTGCTCGGGACAGCAATTTTTGTTAACTTGAATCGTAAAGATTTAATTTGAGCATAGAGAGAACACCTATATTATCGATCGGTTTGTTGTCCTAAGATTTTCGCGATTATAGATTATACGGTTTCGTTGAGAGCTCCTAAACACGATTTACGATTAGTCTCCTCTAGTTTAGAAATCAAGCGAAGTGATTTGTGTCAGTTGAAATCTCTATCGTCACGAGAATTCAATTGTTGTCATGTGTCGAGCTAGAAGCCAGACCGTAAATTCTCATCGCGGTAGTTTTACTGGACGATTGAATGAGATTTTGAAGTAGAATGTGTACAATTTTATTTTGGTACTTTCTTGCTAGTATCAGATTGACAACATTAAATATTTGGGTCGATTCTATAGTCCACACATATCTGAACACATTTTGTTTTTATACATAGTAAATAAAGATACTTAATATCTTTGTAAAAAATATCTATTATTTTTTTGGTTATATTTCCAGTATCCACGTTTTTCTAATACAAATTTCGTAATAAATAAACATTCTACAGAAGTTCCGTTATTATTGTAGTTTGAAATAATTTCGAAATTTTGAAAATTTTGTTTAATATTATCTCTCGAGTCTTCTTGATGATTTTGTAAATATTGCCCGTGGTACGATTAAAAATGATAAAACAGATTCGTACAATTTACTTGTTCAAGAACACAATAATTATCAAGGTTTCGCTGTTGATCTCGATTATCTCCTCGTTGTACTTTCTAATTCACTGATAATTGCTTCACGTTTCTATCTAGATCTAGAGAGTAACATATCAGTTGCAAACATAAGCATTAACATCATAATCTTTCAACGCGAGTACGCACATACTCGTGTCGTTGTACTTTGTCCTTACTATATGTATCGTATCATCGTGATAATTCAATAGAAACCTTGTTATTATGGCTGTACCGATAGAAAGTAAATTACACCGACACAAACAGAAATAATGACTTATAAGGAATCGCGTTAGTCGATACTTATTGCACGTAGGCGTATTTGACGAGGTTTCAAACGTCAGTCGGAAAAAATCAAGTTTTATAAATGTGTTGTACGTTTGTGATTTTTTATTTTTTTTTATTTTTTTTGAGTAATCACGCGTATCTTCTACTCGAGGAAAATAAATACAGGGTGGTCCAAAAATGTTGGAAGTCCTTGAAAGGGGTGGTTCGGGAGGTGATTTGAAACAACTTTTTCCTTAGCGAAAATGTTGCTCGAGACTTCGTTGAGGAGATATTAACGGAAAACACTGACCAATCAGAGCGCGTGGATACTGTCGGAGCGGCCGTGGTAGCGAAGGCTAACGTGCTAAGCGGCTGGGCTCATACGCTACCGCGAGCGCTCCATCGGCATACTCGCGCTCTGATTGGTCAATGTTTTCCGTTAATATCTCCTCAACGTAGCCTCGGACAACATTTTCGCTAAGGAAAAAGTTGTTTCAAATCACCTGCCGAACCACCCCTTCCAAGCTGTTACAACATTTTTGGGACACCCTGTAATAGATAATTGAAGATCGACCTAAATATTTAATATCGTTACGCGGAATTGTATACGCTGAAGCAGCTAAGAGAAGTATATCGATGTTCATATAAGCAGGCCAGGCTCAAGGGTATACGACGACTTTAGATTGCATTAGTTAATGGCGCCACTGGGCCGCATTAGTTGATGGTGTCCCGCCAAAATGTTTTTCGCGTACTATGAACTTTATAACTGTCGAATATATATGATTATTCGAAATATAATTAAAAAAGAAAACGTATACTTTTCGCAAGAATCCTTCACTGTAAATTAAAACATATCAGTAACGAAAATGAAATAGTAACTATTACGAAATTGATAAAATTGAATCGTAGCAATAAAATTGATAAAAATACAATCGCTGATTAGATCAGTTCTGGGTCGCGTACGCACAGAGTTGGAATCGTAGTATAGTACGATCGAACGTGTGGAGTATCATGGAAACAACGCGAACGCGGGAAAACGACGAAAAATCGAAGTGTCTGTTGGGAACGAAGAATGCAAAGTTCGATAGCTGACAAGTTCGAAGTGGCGCGCTTTCAAATGACCCAGATACGAACCTAACCTAACACACCAGCGACAAACCGGTCTTAGAAAATGCATCGAGATACGATTTTTTCAGGATTTTTTCCGAACGCGATTGTTGTTCGTTCGAAAGGTTAATAGGTTCGTGTGAGTCTAGCTTCGATAACCTACGAATAGTCTGGAAAATGCGGTCAAAGATGATGGATCTTAACCGCGATAAAATAACCTCGCGATGATCGAGATGGCAATAGCAGGATTTTTTAATGATTCGTTACCTTTATCTCCCATGTTTTGTAAGGCAATGTGGCAGTTGTACTTTCATACTACACAGAACTAATTTAATATTCCCTGGCGTAACGATAACTGTAACTACTTATGTGTATTGGTGCATGTGTCACTGCTGCATAGTATTGCAATGCATGCTTCCTATCGCATCGAGTGGTTCGGCGTCTCGACGCTGGATGCCAGCACTCTCCAGCGCCGACTGCGTGAATTTTTTTCATCGAAACGTTTCACGAATTTTTAATCTTGAGATCAATACTTCTTAGAGCAAACCTTGCTTAATTTCATTCCGCAGTGCTCCACGAGAAGAAAACAATCGAATATCAGATTTACTACGATGGTCTATACGGTTTTCTTTCGGGTTTGTTAGCGTTACTTCTGCACAACTTTCTTGTAACATTTTTTCTTGGAATATTTGAAAGTATATTTTTTAGGGGGATTCAAGAGCGCGTGATATAGTCGAGGTGACGCAAGGTCACAAGTAAGAGATTTTGTAGCTCTGTGTTTATTGTTATCTTCGAATGTGTACAAAGAAAAATGCATTATTTACTAAAACTATTATCTCGTTCTTTTTACGACATTATCGTCATATTATTAATGCTTATTTTTGTAGCATTACGTAAATTTGTTTCGGTTTCTATAATTTCTTTTTCATATCTGACTTCGCCTGATATTGTTATTAAATATAAATTTAATATATATTAAATATATATTTAACATATGTTAGTATTATTTTATAATGCAGAGAAATACCTATGGTTCCCTATACACAAATTTTAATTTAAAGTGTGTCTTTGATATTCTTCTTTAAAAATAATTTCCGTTAAACGGAAAATTACACGGAAACGTGATCAATTTAAATCTTCTTTAATCGAGTCTGCTATACATATAAGGCAGACAATTTTTTCAAGTGCAACATAATTTGCAGTCGATTATATACGAGCGCGTCGGTAGTCTATCATAAATTATCTCCAGCGTACTTATCGAGCTATAGATCTTTAAATGAAACACAATCCGCGTTGAAAATCATGCCAATGATAATCATTACCACGTTAATGAGAGACGGCGGTAATTCCTTTCAAATGGTTTCGTTGAATATGTAGCGAGCCATGAGTCACTGGGACATGTGATTTACAGGCATGCCAACCGTAGGTAACAATTGGCACCTCTCGAGAGGGATCTCAACAGGGATATTCATCTGTACATAACCTCATCGTTCCATCCCTTCAGTGATTCATGATACACAAAATAAATTGTTCTTGACGCCGTCATAAATATTAACGTTAATTTCAACGTATTGTTTATAATTCCTACGACTAAAGAACGCATTCATTCTTTCATAATATAACTGTTTGAGTCGATGATTAGATACTACGAAATCTTGTCTTTCATCAATCGATCAACATCCATTGCGTGACTCGAGTTGTCAATTTCTATTTCTGTTATTCACAAGTCGAAGAATGTATAGATACATAGAAAAAGAGATAACAAAATCCTTAGCAAAAATCTATACGTCGACCCTATACGATGTCCTATACATGTGCCTGGAAAATAAAGAGGTTTGAAAGTAACAATGGTAATAATTAATAATAATTAGAATAATTAGACTAAATAAATAAAATCTTCGCAAACGTGCCTACAAAAATTTAACCTAAATAGGAATTTATTTTATTCTGCAAATATTGTAACATAAACTTTAATTTCAATCTTTTTTATATTCTTGCATATTGTTTGCATTTTGTAGTATCATGGACATTCAAATTTCCTATAAATGCATAAAGATCTGCATTCTAGTAATAATAATAGTAATAAAGGTAATAACGATAGATGGAACTAATGATAATAGTTTACGTTGATTAACAGTGTTGCCGGCGTAATAACTTCTACTTGCACCGTGAGCACGCCTAATTAAATCGCATAATTGACTTTGTAAAATCATCGACGATCCTTCACCGCGAGTATAATGTTACTAACATCACCGTGACCTTCGTGCGCGCGCGCGCACAGGTAGAGGGGAAGCACAGAAAGAAATCACGTGCGGCGGTTTTCAGATCCAGAGTTGAAATTCGATCGATGCGTACGTAGATGACAATAACACGGGATTCGTCGGTTTTGATAAATTATTCATGATCGCCTCGGGCCACCTTCGAACGAACCCGTCTCCTTTTCGACTTTTCTCTCGTTCTTTTTTCTGCTGAAAAAGCATGACGAGACGAAGTTTACTCGACTGGCTCGAATTCTAGGAATTTGGATGATCTCGATTCGAACGAAGTTGGATGACCGATCACTCCGATAACTACTACGGGACGTTCCGATAATTCAAAATAAAATTGTGGGATAATAAATTTTTTCGGCATGCGTGAAATTTTTCTTTGAATTTTAATAAATCGTACCTGTGTTGTATATACATTTTTTGTTTTTATTAATATTGTGTTTCTTATTTGCATTTTGCTCTTTTTCTCCATTTTGACGCGAAAGTTTCGTTCATCACATTTACTATGACTTGTCATAACATACTGTAACAGTTAACATGGCGTTATCAAAGTTTATATTTGTGTCCCGTTGTGCTATTATCGGAAATAAGCGCAACAAGTAAGCTGCTGAATTGCAGCTGTCTTGTGAAAATGACCAACAGAGTTATTTATTATTATTTTTACATTTAAATCGATGCAAGCAATTTATTTGACCACTTCGACCCTTTCTCGGAAAGGTTAAAGTAAATGTTTTTGATTTCACGAGCAGCAGTCGATTAAATGCTAACTAGCTAACTACCATTGCTTAATGGGACGAGAAGAATCTCGATCGAGTGTTGTTTGTTATGTTTCTTAAACCGCAAGAGGCATTCTCGAGGCAGTCGAGAAATAATTTCCATGGTTAATTTTCATGTTACACGTCCAGGCAACTTTGGACGAGGACGTATAGATTACGATTATGTAAATAATACTGAAAAACGTCGCGAACGTGCACTATAATTGTTTACACGAGTTTGCTCAAACTGTTCAGATTCAACATTTACGATAGTTACTCGATACCGAAATGTTGTCATTCGATATTTCGGTAAAAATTGTCCGAGACAGATTATCATAATTAATCAACGGTAAAATAAATGGTACTATTATATTATTGTTACATAGTATGTACTATTGTATTACTTGTTGAACTATGAGCACCGATGTTTTTATTAATTAAATAAAAATGCCAAAGGTGTTTAAATTGTCTTTTCTTTATAACTTTACTTGTATTACTTGCATTACTTGTTAAACTATGAGCACCGATGTTTTTATTAATTAAATACAAATACCACAAGTGTTTAAATCATCTTTTCGTTATAACGGTATACTATATGAAATTATCACGACATAAACAACAAAACTAACTCCTTTATGATACTATTTTTTGATACGAATAATTTAACGTGCCCGTCCAAGACAAGGTTCAAGGCCAAGATCCTTCGCTTCGGAATGAAAAAAAAAATAGAAAAAGAAAAGAGAGGAACAACCGTAACGGTAATTTGTCAAGGCGGATGTGTTCTTCGGCATCTTTGGAGTTATTATGTAACCGACGAATGTTATGGTACGTTACCAGAGGCGTATCGGGTCGCTATTGCCCACGAAAGAAGCAATCGATGTACCCGAGCCATGGAAGGAGAAATCACGACACACACACACACACACGTCCGTGCGTGTGCGATGATCGAATCTCGAACTATAAAAACGGCCAAGGAACACTGGATGTGCATTCAGTTCTCAGTTGACATCTGGCCCGACTTTACCCCCCGATTACCAGCTCCAGAATAAACATGAAGACCGTCGTTATCGTCGCTGCCATCTGCCTCGTCGGTGCCATGGTAAATTTCTACGGCTTCCACTCGTTGTTTACTCGCCCTTGAACGGACTCTCGAAACTCCAACGGAAAGAACGAAAAGTTTCCTAATAATGGCTAGTCTTTGTTTCGCAGTTCTTTCACCTAGTAACAGTCGAGAATTTTGTATATTAAATTTCCAATGTATCGATTTTCCAATTTTCAAAAAATCATAGTCAACAGGCACGCTGCATGCAACTTCATATTTGCTTCGTGTATCGCACATTGGAATTAGTGATTAGATTGTACAATGGAAACAGAAAGTGCACATTTTTTTTCAAATAAATAAAGTCAGATGGTATTTATAAGACTGGAGGGCAGAGGAAAGTAAATTTCGAACTTTTTCAACACAGTTAACCGAATGGCGCTCGTTTTGTTTGCAATAGTGCAGCTGTAACGAATTAATACGAGTACGAATAAATTCACGGATTTTTTCGCATTTTTTTTTTTTCTATTTAGGCACTGTCGGAGGAACAGAAAACCAAACTGAAGGAATACAAGGACGCGTGCATCACTGAAACCGGCGTCGATTCGCGTAAGTTGAATAAAATGTGTTTTCCTGTCTTTCAAAGTTTTGGAAATAAAAATAAAAATTGTTACTCTTCGCAAGTACGTCGGGAATGGATCAGGGAAGTTTCCCCAATTAAAATGAGTCCAAACACGGTATGCCTCGGATTATTTTTAACTATACTCGACTTATAGTTTGTCGAAAGCGATTGGCATAACTCCCGGCAAAAAATAGCGCGACGTGTTTGGGCTCGTTTTTCATCTCTATACTTTTCGTAAAGGTACGACGTAAAAATCGTTATCGCATTAATCGTTATCTGTTACCCCCAGAGGTCGTAGATGCCGCGAAGAACGGTAATTATGATAAGACCAACGAAAAAATGAACTGCTTCTCCGCCTGCATCCTGAAGAAGGTTAAAATTGTAAGTGGCGTAGGATCTTTCAGGCGTTTATCCTGTAACTCAACGTTCAAGAGTTTTTATTTTAATTTTTATTTCGTTAATAGATGGACGAGGACGGAACTCTCAACGAGGAAATGGCAAGGAAGAGGGCACCAGCTGGAGTTTCCAAGGAGCAGATCGACGATGTTCTCAACAAGTGCAGAGGCACCAGTAAGTGCAACGTTACGATTATTAGTCGTATCGATAGTATTAATTAATTAACGAATACGGTACTTTCAGCCGGAGCCAATACTTGCGAGAAGGGAGGTAACATGATGACGTGTTTCATAGAGAACAAGACCTTCAGCGTATTCAATTAAAGCACAAATTACCAACGGAGATCATCTGGGATTACAGGATTGTTACTTCTCGTGCGGAGATTGCCGCAACTCGCTTGCAGATATAAGTTCGAATGATAATCAACCGAACTCGACGTCCGTCTGTTTTACTAGTTCTGAATACGTTTGAATAAACATAAAGAAAATAAATAAATTGGTTATCACGTATCTGTTCCACTCGCCTGACCTGTTATATCATTATCTACTTCCATGATTGTGAACATTTGTATGCTTGAAAGATTCTCCATAATCTTGACTCATTAAACGGGGGGTCGAAGATAGAATCGATTTTATTTAAATTCAACGATATCTCGCGAATTACTTCGAGTTCCAACGTATTCCTATGAACTCTCCTAAATTTTTTCGAGCTCCAACGAATTCCTGTAAATTTCCATGAAGTACTTCGAGTTCCAACCATTTACTATGAATTCTCATGAATTCCTACGACCTCCAAAGAATTCCTGTAAATTTCTGTAATTTCCTATGAATGATCCCTTCTAATTATGAATTCCAAAAAATTTCAGTTTCAATTTAGAATCATGAATTTGAACAAAGTGGTTGCACAGCATTCCAATAAGCTTGAAAAAGTCTTCTGACCGAGTATGATGTCCTTAGAGATTGATAGCCCCCCTACGACTGCACAGATCGCAACAGTCGCAACGAAAGAAAAAATAAAATTCGATTAAAAAAAGCATCGTTCGCAGAGACGCTGAACAAATCGCGATTATTTATATGTCGACCAACCGATAACCTTTATAACTGGCGTTGCTCTTGGACATTAGGGATGTCAATCGAATCGTGCATAAAGACTGTCAATTCCATTTATAACAATGAATCGCGAGGCTGCTTGCTTGATCAATAATAAAGAAAGTGTAAATAAATAAATCGTCTACAGAATCTGATTACTTTAAAGTAAATTTATTTACCCCCTGATATTTAAATGCGATTAAATATGAAAGAAAGAGATACAATGTGTCGAAAGCTCGATGTCCCTAAGCTTGACACACCAGTAAAATTCTTAATAATAACGATAATTTAAGAGAAAGAAAAAAAATAATAGTTCCTTTCATTTATTATTTATGAAGAACTCTTCTCTTTCATGTTAATCGCCGTCTGGTGGTGAATAGGGCGAACTAAAATCCGAAGTTTGGTCAGCGCTTCTATCGGGAAAACGCCCAAATTTGTCCTCGAATAGTTCCCCCTGTTAACGTACGATGGCGCCATTTGTTTGTTCAAAAAAATAATATAGGATTCAAGGGTTGCAAAATAATTCTCATTCATATTTTAATATCACAATGCTTGTCTACTAATTTTTTATTAGATATATTTATTTTTTATATTAATATAAACAAACTTGAGCGTTTTCCCGATAAGGGCGCTGACCAAACTTCTAATTTAGTTCACCCTATTCACCGCGAGATGGCGCTGCCCCGTGGAGCGAAGGTTTGAACAATTACTTATGTAATCAATAGTAATAATTCCATCGACGATATTCATATATATTTAAACAACAGTTTCTTGTCCATTCAGCAGGAAACTTTGATCAAGGATGTCAAATAAGCATTAATATTACAAGAAAGACGTATTACTCGAGAGTATTGCACATTAATAAAACGGGCGCAATTGATTTTTTTTTTTAAACCGACCTTGCTGAAGCTACTACTAACAAGTGCCTATAGAAATCGATTTAACGACGACGTCTTTACGGCTATCGATAATGTCAAGCCATCCGATACTGTTGTAACGATCATTTTTATATCGAATTTCCAGTGCGTATGCTATAAAATCGATAACAGACGTGGAAATAAAATCACGACGTAAAGCAATGTCAATTTCATTTAGACATATTTTTCCATTGTTCCCAACATGCCGGAGACTATCAAAATAATTCAATACCGAAGTAAATAATTAATATAAACAACTCATCCAGCGTTCGAATATTGTAAAACTTTGACAAATAATTTCCGACAATAATCGCAAGTATTTTATTCGTTGGTGAAAGAAATGAACGTTATGGGAAATTTAAGAAGGTTGACGAGTCCGCCTGCATCCTACTATAGGCCACCACGTAATTACGGAATATTATAGTAATTTGTCATACACGAAGGTAGATCTGGTACCTGTTGAAGAATAAAGTAATAATTATTCATCACGGTGGAAGGAGAAGTCGAGGAACGCGCGCCGAGTTGAAGATAATTGTAATTGCACTTCGCCCTATAAGAACTCCCGATTAACAACACGAGCATTCAGATCCTGGCGGACATTCGATCTTGTTCATTGTTCCCGCTGAAACATAATCGCTTCGCTTCTCGCCCAGCAACCATGAAGACCGTGGCCGTCGTCTTCGTCCTCTTCGTCGCCAGCGCCCTGGTAACTTTCGTAATTTTCTTTTATTCACTCGATTTCATTCTACCTCGCCTGGCTTTATTATAAAATCACATTTGTAACGCGATGTGTTTTCCAAATTTTTTTTTTTTTTGAGTTAATCGTGACAATTATCGAATTTTTGAAATTGTCGAAATTTTATTCAACTTTAACACTGTTCGAATATTTCGTTTGCAATGTATGTCAATTTACAAGAAAAGAACGAATAAGAAAACGAACGAATATGAGTCACGCGAATCACGGACAACTGTATTGCAAGTTTATGACAGCACTGGGAATACCGCGAACGCTGCACGTAACGAATAAATAAATAACTGATTGGTCAATTAAAATCCAGAGTTCGCGTGAGAAGGAATCGTAATTGCAATCTACAGCCTCCTCAGTTTTCCTCAAATCTTCGTCTTGAGAACCACCGGTAGCCCATGGTTTTTTTGAAATCTACGTGAGAACCTCTTTCATTTGAGTACCATGTCGAGGTACCACAAAAAAAAAACCAAAATTAAACGAGAACCGCTAAAAATAAACAATTGCTCGATGACCTAAACATTATTTGTTTGAGAACGACTGAAATATTAATCATCACGAATAACTCATGTTCCATTTTTCCAAGCTCTAAAACGAAATGAACCCTCATCCTGAAACTAATAACCTTCTAATATACATTTTCTAAATCGCTACATAATTTGCAATAATTTTGTACAGACGTTTATGTTGCACTAATCGTGCTCGTATGTTTTAGGCAGAACTTACGGAGCAGCAAAAATCCGATCTGTCCAAGTTCGCTGATGACTGCATGACGGAGATCGGTATCGAGTCTGGTGAGTGAAAATTTGGTCCAAAATTGAGTCCAAACTAACGCGGGATGTTAAAATTAACATCGGGACACGGATGGTAAATTTGTCGAAATCTTACAGAATCGATCAAGAAAATGATAATTGGCCAAGAACCGGAAAAGAACGGCAAATTCAATTGTTACATGTCCTGCGTTTTAAAGAAGATCGGAATTGTAAGTTACGTAAAACAATTTTAAACTGTTACAATATTAAAGAAATTCAAAATATTTAAATACTAAAGCAATAAGAATTGAATATTACTCTAGATACAAGAGGATGGTTCCATCAACGTAGACGTTGTCAGACAAGAGGCTCCTGCAGACATTCCCAAAGAAGCCATCGAAGATCTCATTAGTAAATGCAAAGACACCAGTGAGTAAAGAAATGCAAGAGTATAATGGTTTGCAGCGTTAAATGAAATGAAATCGACTATCATTACAGCCGGCGCCGACGATTGCGAGAAGGCCGGCAACTTGATAAAATGCTTCGTGGAGAACAAAACTTTCAACTTGTTTAATTAGATCTCGAAAACGCGTCGCTACTGTAGTTGACATTTTGGCATTGTTATTTGACGTAATTAAGCGGCATGTACTTATAGAAAAAATTCAATAAACGAATACTCTGTTGATACTCTGTAAATTTGTATTCGTCCCAAGCGTCCCAGCTAATCAATTCCAGAGATTATTTGCTACATACGAACAATTTTTCCTCTTTGTAATCCTACTATAGATGTATATATGTATAATATACAATATAATCACTACTTACACTGAATACGAGATATCCTCGAAATGAATAACCAGACTTTGTGGTTATACCACTTAGCTTTCAAATACAAATAACACGAAATCAATCTTTTACTTTCCTTTAACTTTGTTTTATTATACGTATGTACACGGACAGGCTGTAATGTCATTTTAATTATTTATTCGATATAATGCTATGCTCGATGATCAAGATCAAGTTGGATCAAGTTAGTTCCACGTTGCGTTGAACATGCTCGAAAGGTGAGCAATATGGCCACAAAGGAAAGCAATTTTCCTGCGCTTTACGCAGAGTTAAATAAATTAGGACAAAATGGAGAATACGAGAGGGCCTTAAAAACCGCAAATAAGAGTAAGTTTTCACGCGAGTCCACGAACTTAATCGATTCTTCCGAATTTATTGTCAACATAACCTGCGTTTCACTTTCTGATAACTACCTGTGCTCAAAACAGAAAAATATTTCAGTTCTAGGCATCTCTCAAGACGAGGAGGCTGCTTTCCATTGCAAAATAGTTTGCTTCATACAATTATCAAAGTTCAATGATGCACTTCAATTCATTACCAAGAACCCGAAGCTATCAACGTACGATCACTATTTACCATGACACTAAGCACAAATTTCCATTTAAACTTCCCATATGAAATTTTTAAATTAACAGACTCTACTCTTTTTGTAGCAATTTACACTTTGAGAAAGCTTACTGTTTATACAGACTGAATCAAGTGCCCGAAGCATTGAAGGTAGTAGAAAATGTTCCAAATCCTTCAATGAAGCTTAAGGAACTCAAAGCACAAATACTGTACCGACTTGAGAAATACGAAGACTGTTTCGCTGTATACAGAGACATTATAAAGAATTCTCATGATGAATACGAAGATGAAAGAGAAACAAATCTTGGAGCAGTAACCGTAAACTTGGCAATTGAAGATTCTGTAAGAATCTCTCTTACAATTATAATCACCGATTATAGTCCAAGATTATCTTTCATTTATTGTTTTAACAGGCTGTAGAAGTTCCTATGTTGCGTGAAGATACATACGAATTAACGTATAATGCGGCATGTCGTTTAATTGCACAAGGTAGCAAGGGAGATAAAGCTATCTTAGCAGAAGCAGAGAGGAAGCTTAAAACAGCAGAAAAAATGTGCAAAGAGGGATTAGAGGAAGATGGAGTAGCAGATGAGGAAATAGAAGACGAAATAGGAATTATCAGAGTTCAGCTTGGCTACTGTCTTCAGCTTCAAGGTCGCGAGAAGGAAGCTCAAGCTTTATACGCTTCTGCCTTGAAAGCAAAACCAGACGATATAGCCTTAGTAGCGGTTGCAAGCAATAATCTTATGTGCCTCAATAGGGATCAAAATGTGTTCGATAGTAAGAAGAGAATGAAAACTGCAACTCATGATAGTTTGGAACACAAATTAACTTCCAGGCAAAGGAGAAACATCGCGTACAATCAGTGTTTACTGGCTTTATATACTGATCAGGTATAAATTTAACGAACAATAATTGTATATTTATATTATCATCGTTTGTATCGTATATGTTTTGCAAATTTACAGGCGGAGCAATGCCAAGCACTGTGCAACAAGCTCGCTAAGGATCATCCTGTGCTAGCCGCGGATGCCATGTTTATCAAAGCAATGCAACTTGCTAAAGAAGGCAAAGCAAAAGAAGCAGCGAAATTGTTAACTCAGTACGCAGTTGGCGACAAAGAGTTACGGATGAAACTGGTTTGCGTCCAACTACTGTTAAGCCAGGATGAGAGACAGGAGGCGATTGATATTCTTGAAAACTTGAACGAAAGAGATAGATCGTTACCTGGTATAGTTAGCGCACTTGTAACTCTTCACATGGCTGATAATAACCGCGAGAAAGCATCTGCTGCTCTTAAAAATGCTATGAACTATTACAAGAAAAATAAGGTGAATATACGAATTCTTCTATTTTTTTTATTACTTTACTATTTAATGATCACATTTTTAGGAAACCACCGCTAATTTGGGAGAACTGTGGCGGCAGGCCGCTGACTTCTATCTACGAGAAAAAGATTTTAGAGTAATGGCAGACATTCTACAAGAAATGCTGGACGCTTCACCATCGGACACCAAAACGTTGGCACAGTTAGTGGTGACCTACGCGCAATTCAGCCCAGAAAAGGCGTATCTTCTATCGAAACGCTTGCCGCCTCTTCATGATCTCTCTGAAACAACTGACATCGACGCTTTGGAGAGCAGTAATTGGGTAATCGGTACCAAGGTGATCAAGAAAAAGATAGAGCCATCTCCTGGGTAAATATCTTTCATATTTACAAGCAATTCGTTTATTCAAGTTTTATTTCTTGGAATGGTGTAACCGATATTTTGATTTGTTCAGCAAACCTACTATTGATGCAACACAAAAGAAACGTAAGAAACGTAAACGCAAAGGAAAGTTACCCAAGAATTACGATCCAAATGTTCCGCCTGATCCTGAACGGTGGCTACCTAGACACGAACGCAGTGGATTCAGGAAGAAACGTGACAGAAGAAATCGGGATGCTGCAATGAAGGGTACTCAGGGCGCTGCTGCGGGGGCTAGCGATCTTTAGTGCGTATTAAAATCATGCGTGAAAGTTATTTCCTCTAAAATCATAAAAATTATTTGATCAACTTAATTTTTTAATTGTTGCAGTGATATCACTAAAATGCCCACAAATGTCAAACGGACGCCCAATCCACGGCACAGCCCAGCAGTGGAAACATCCGGACCACGCCAAAAGCAACGAAAAGTTCAACAGAAAAAGAAAAAGAAGGGAGGGAAATGGTAATCAGCCAACTTACATTTGTATTACATTCGAACGAATTATTGTATATAAAACACATTTACTCTACGCTTCTGCAACAGTCGGCGATCTCGCGACACATCTGTTTAACGAATCGAGTAATTTGTCCAATTATACGAATACTTTCTATGTACAGCACACTATACTGCCATTTTTAAAGAAGCTACAGTTAATGTGAATTTTTAATCTGTAGAATTAGATCGACATGTAATTGGTTGCTAAATGGGATGAAAATATATGCAGACTGTATGGTACATAAAATATTTTTTTTTATTCTTTTCGTTAAATTCACTTGTCGATTTGTGACAAAAATTCGGCAATATAACATACAATATAGGTAACATAATTCTTGCGTACATTGACTAGGATTTGGCGATACATATCTTTATTCCTCTGTTGGTAACAATTGTATATAAAAATACAATCTTTAATTCTGAGTTTGTTTTAGTAAATCTGTAATACGTGTAGACATCATGATTGTGCGTCAGATTTTAACATTTATATAACAGAGATATATATATATGTATACGCGGTACAATTCACAACTACAATATTTTATGTTGCACAGACAATAATAAAATACCACATCGCCCTTGTGAAATCATAACTCTGTGAAGACACGTTTTGATTATATATCACTGTAGTTAAATCGATGTATGTGCACGCGTGCTCGTATGTAAAGAGTATCATTATTTTCTAACATTCTAATCTTATTGTCTCGTATTATCATTGCACAACACAGCATTGTTTGTCATCGTATTTATAAATTTATAACAGAGGCAACCATTGAGGTAAGAATAACCGTATCATAAAGACGTTTGTCTACTTCTGTTTGTAGTTTTCTAATGCCAGGGCTATAAATCGCCCTATATCTACAATATCACTTAAAATACTCGATATCCTTCCATTAGAAAATAGTGCAACAGGCACTCACATTTAACTGGTCTGGACAAATCGTGATATGCATATATGTAGAAAACAAAGAAACGTTGGAAACTCATTTACCAGTCCTAAGCAAATATATATCCGTTACGGTATAACCGTCATGCCGCACTCATCTATTGACAAAGTCATTCCCCCGTGTTCCCAAAACCAATAGCCAAATCAGTTCGACAAAATGCGTTTTTGTCAAAGATGAAAAATAGATGAGTAAGGCACAAAATGCATGTAAACGTCGCGAAACATTTACATATGACGTAAGTCCCAATGTAATGACGCTACATTACCAACAGATAATGCTACTTTTCAGGAATTATGCCCTCCCAAACGTCATCTCGTTGTTTATTGGCTAATCGACGTTTCTCTAAAAGAAAAAAAGAATATTTCCCTTATGACCCGCCCATCATTTTTTTCTATACAGATAAATGATGTTTTACCTTTAGCTTCGCGCAGTACATTCTTCTCGTGTTCCCGTTCTTGTCTAGCGGTGGCCAATTTCACGCCCAAAGCACCCGTGACCAATCGTCTAGCCAATGCCGCGCAAGTTTCCGGACGACTTCTGTAAGGCTGCAAAAATTCCGCGCTTCTCCTTGCTTTCGTTTTGCTCAAGGCTGTGGCCTCGCTCAGTGGCCTTGTTTTCACGAACGGATGATCAGACGCCAATACCTCGGCAGCTGAGAATTCGCGAACGTTAAGCACTCGTTAATTACTTAATGAAAAACACAATGTGTTTTTAATTACCAACAAGGGGGCTACTGAAGACTCCAAGACAATGCGTGTCGTCTACCCACTTTAGCTCGAAACCGCCATTCTTGAACGAACTGAAAACGGTTGCTAAGTCGCTGGTTTTAAATTCCGATGGGAAGTTGTATATCTCGACAACATGAGCGAACTCGTCGCTGGATACTTCGATGTGTTTGGTGTACGACTTGTAATCGCTTTTCGGTTGCTCTATTACAACGTCACCCACTGCGGAAGATAACTAAACACGAAGTTGTTGTAAAACAAATTTTACTTCTTTTGTTCAAAAAGAAATATATATATATATACCTAAATACTTGCCTCTTCTATAAGGGTTGGATCTAAGCAGTCGCCGTTGTCGTCGAATAAACTATCCCAGTCGCATTCGTCCCTATTTATTTTTTTAACGGGAGGAGAAGGCGGAGGTGCTGGTTTGCTCTTTTGCCTTTCGATCTTTTTTACTTTCTTCTCTGGCGGTGTTACAGAAACAGGAACGACTTCCTTAACAACGGACTGTGGTTCCTTTTTTACAACATCCGATATAATTAATACGTCGGATACCATATTACTGTGTATCATTTCTGTGTTCTTTTTATTCGTTATTTCATCGTTATTCGAGAGTTCCTCGTTTATCTTGTTATTATTTGACGTTGATATTATAACAACATTATCTTTATAATTATCAGACCTTTCTACTTCTTCGTTAATATTAATTTCGTTATGTACATACGTTTCGACCGAAACTAAACTATTCTTATTTTCACTAGAATCATTAGACATTTCTTCCTCTTTAACAGTCTGCGATTGAAATGCATCGGTTCTTTCGTACTCTATACCGGAGCCAGTGTAACAGTCAGATTCGTTTGGCACATCCTCGTTGATGCTGTTCAACTGTTCAGATTTCTCTTCGTTACATGTTTCCGCAACAGGCACGTTCACAGAAATCGTATCCTTCGAATCTGTATGAAGAGTATCTTCGTGAAGACTGTCCAAGTTATCCTGACATTTATCAATGCATGTATTGGATTTCTTTTTCGCGCTATCCACACTCGTCTGCAGACCAGAGTCTGGTTCTTTGAGGTTTAAATTCGTCTTTGGTTGCCCGTGAGAAGCAGAGGACGAAGTCGAACTCTCCTTAACCGTACGACTCGTGCGAGAGGACTCCACAGGCTGAGGGCTTCCTTCGGTATCCAAACTTCTACGATGCCTTGGAACGTAGACTGCGCGATCAGGCCTCTTCTGGCGCGTAGACCTTGATGGTAAATGACGCAAGTATGTTGAAATATTTCTGAATATATATCGAACAGGGAATGAATATCTTACTTTGCAGTAGAAGACGAATCCGTACTCGACTGTACTTGGGCTTGGTCTGTACTCATGTGGAGTTCATTCCTGGCTCTTCTAGCAGCTGGTGGCCTGTAAATCTCGACCGCAGGAACCGACTTTACTAAACATTTAAAGAAGATAATTTAAAGCCCATGTTCTGTTAGTAGAAAAGAGAAACTTTTAATCGTGGTCTTTTGGTCACCTTGTCTTTGAACTCGTACACGTTCTGGCGAAGCGGAGGGCGACCGCCTTCCTTCAACGCCCATCTCCAACAGCGTATCAATGACTTTCGCGTTCGGTTTACACTGCACACCATTCAATTTGGGATCCCTTAAATCACAAAGATGCAAAAATTCTATCGTTTCTCAACTTTAAACGAAAGCATCCACGAAGCATCGAACAGTCCTCTCGACACATCCGGATAACACGCTAGGCGACCTTGAGCCGATCAGTTTCACTTTCGTTCGCCGCTGCTACGTCGCACGAATTCCACCGTCGTAAATTCATTTCGTAATAGTGAATTTGTCTTACTAGGGCTGTTTTAAAATCTCTCATAAATTTTATTCAGTTCGTACATTCGTTTTGCTGGTAAATTTAAAGTTGTATTCACGAAATTCATTTAATGAAATTATCGACGGTAAAATATAATTTAGAGAGGATTTACGATGCATTTGGAATAGAATATATACGAAGGAGATTCTAAGTAACGGAAATTAGAAATTAAAGAAAAATTATGCGCGGAGATTATATAAAGTTCGCTTTATCATTCAGTGTCATACCTTCACAGAAGAGGAAATGGAATTCGGAGACCTCATTGGAAAACCAACAAAGAGCATTACGCGCGGTAATAATTAGTTTGTTACAAAAGTTTAGACACTATGGACTATTCTACGTAATGAAAATTAGAGATTAAACAAAAGTTATGCGTAGCACTTACATAAAATTCGCTTTATCACTTAGCGTTACACCTTCACAGAAGAGAAAATGGAATCCGGAGACCTCGTCGGAAAACCGACAAAGAATATTTTTAAATTCGGAAATAAGATTAGGAATTACGCGTGGTAAATTAGTTCGTTATAAAAGAAGTTTGGACGCTACGGAAAGCAGAAGACAGGTTGTATCGGCTGGGCTGTTTCGTTTGAAATCCAATTTCGTTCCTGGACCCGCGTCACCGTAATAAAGCGTGGAACCGTGTCCGATACCTTATCACGTCACTTTTGTAGCACACGACGGTACGTCTGGCCGATCCCTGGCCAATGGAGAACGTGCGCAGATCGTCGAAACGATCCTGCACCAGCTGGTGTATGATGTACCTCCGATAGTTGTTTACAGGTGGAAAGACGAGTACCCTGCAAAAGTGAAAAGTACGCGTTACGATCGTCGTTGAAAGTGAGACCGGACTGAGGACGGTCGGACGGTGAACGTAACCGCGTTGCCCCGGGCCACTCCGCGGTGTGCCGTGTCAGACGAACGCCGGCTGGCCTAACTTTTACATAACGCGACGTTTATACTTTCTCCTTCGTTCGTTTCCTCGAATTTCGAGGCATTCGCCTGCATCGCGTCGTTTCGATCGCATTCCACCAACGATAACGGGCTCGTTTAACGTTTTCACGTAACATTTGTATACGCGTGTCCTATTCCTCGATTCGATATTACAGCGATACACGCGTAATTCACTACGGGGCCACACGATTACCATTAACGCTTTCGCTGCGGACGAATATAAGTAGTCAGGGAGCTACTTCGCTGGGAGCTGCAATTATATTTTTCTTTAATGAAAAATTTCTTACAAATGTTCTAATACGATATTATTTTTAGAAACATGCATCTGTGGTAAATTATTTCATAAAGTATTTCATAAAGAAACTACCTGCGTTTGATGCCCGAAGGTCCCGGTCGGTTATTATCCATTCTATAAGGGTAAACACAGAAAGAAAATTTTCCAAAAGTCTAACCGCAACACTAAACAGAAAAGAACAGACCAACGTGAATGCTTAGATCGTAACGAATGTCTAAATACGACTAAACCGACTAAAAAAGTATAATATGATTGCCGACAAAAAAAAAAAAAAAAAAAAAAAAAATCAAAATTGAAAACTAATACAAACAAGCATATATCTTCAGTTGGACGCACATGTGCGTCATCCGCAGCGAAAGTGTTGAAACAATTTTAACATCGTAGGAATTTTCGTGAGTTCCAGTCTGGGGTTTTTTTGTTCCTTCCTGCGCACAGTAGTAAAGAGGTTGGTATTCAAAGAGAAAAAATAGAGAAGAGCGAACAATTTCATAGAACACATTAATCTACGTGATTCTTCTTTAACTCGAGCATCTGGAATATCCTCGAGAGCAGCTGAAAAGTCGAGCTAATTGAGATGAACAGGAAGCGCAGTTTCGAGGCAGTCCTTTTTTTTTTTTTTTTTTTTTTACAGTCGATAAACGATTTCGCGAGGATACCCGAGCGATCTTGGATTTTCACCTTAACCGATGTTCCGCGTTACGCGATAGTTAAATTACATGCCAGCCGTTCATGTGGAACGAAGCGTGTAGCGCGATAAATTGGTTCCACCCCTCCATCCAACCCTTTGGCTCGAAAGAAAGCCACGATGAAAAAGAAATCGACTCTGCGAGCCATGCGAAACGACTATCCCCGCGAATACGGTTCGGATCGTTGTGTATCGTAAGCTTTATCTGTTAATTACGTTCATCGACGGCCGAATCGACGAGCCTTGAACTACAATGAAAAAAACAGACTGCGATCTCGTAAGCGTTGCGTGGTTCACGTAATCACGAGTGTACGTGAGCGACATACGTTAAGCGAGCATCGCGGTAGATTGGCAATCGTGGTTGGAGGTGGATCCGTTCGAAAAATAAATCATTCGGGCCAGAGGTTCATTTAGGCTATGTAATCGAATAAAATATCAAGAATCGATGGATATCGACGTTATACCACTGCAAAACGCTAGATTGCGTTGTTATTAAGTTTTCTTAAAAAAAAAAAAAACTAAAAAATTACTGGACCGAATTCGAACAAAATCTAGTCAGCTCTAAGGTAGATTGATACACATCGATTGCATTCATCGATCATTTTGATCTCGCTATTAGTTTTTTTTTAGAAAACGTTAACGAAAAATTTGTTTACACACGTACATACATACGCGCCCGCGCGCGCTCACGCACACGAACAATTTGTTAAAAATAGGGTAAAAGTACTCCAATGACCTTGAAACATGGAGATCTGCTAAAAAAACGATTTTTCATTTTAGGGCCAAACACAATAACTTCCCTATAAATCGGGAAGTTAATAATAATAACCGAGTGCTACCTACAACCTGAATTGGTCGTAATAAAAAGAAACGACTAGAGAACTCTAGTTAACTGTTAACTTTATATTTTTACGTTGGTACTGGACAGTCCCGGAGGCTGACGAAATTCAAAGGATTCGGGGTTCTCCGATAATTGTGCAGTATCGCGTGCAAGCTTGTTTACGTTATTTACGTTCTATATATGTTATCTGTAAAATAAAAGTTTATTCGTGAGTCATGAATCAAAGTTTATCTAGATACAGCGTTATTCGTTACTCTGATTGGCTGACCGAATGAAAATCTGACCAACTGTGCACACAATCCTACGAAGATAATAAAAAACTCCAAGTACACGATATTTCCAATGGAATTCAATCAAGCCTTTACCTTCGTTAAACTTTGCATTCCGTGTAAAATTTCTTTAATCTTCAATTTAATTTGTAATTTAATTTTAAACTTACGTGTAAGGGGCTATTCAACCGCGATACGCGCGACATGAAAATTCATCCAATAATTTTCAGGTAATATTAGACAACCATAAAATGTTTCTTCATTTTTCTCAGGCAGGTTGCCAATGGACTCGCGGTTCTTTTATGTTTCTCAAAACGTTATGCAGCTGCTAATAATAGAAAAGTTCAAAGCGGAAAAAAAAGCGCCCGCATTCGAAGCACGCGGGTCACATAAAAAAAAAAAAAAGAAAGAAACGTAGAATCTATTATATAGCAACGTAACGGGATTGTCTTCGTAAATAAGCGCGAGTCAACGATCGTGGGCTGGAAAACGATGATACGTATTAGTCATTTACCTTCAGACCGAGATATTTATAACGGTGTAACTCAGAGGTCGCGAAAGAAGTCGATAAGTTGTTACACGTTCCTTGGCGTTTGTACGGTATCGTCTTAACTATTGTTCGAAGCCCTAAGCGAACAACGAACGACTTCTTTAGTTTATATTCAATTCGGAAGGTTATTGAAATTTTCGTCTAGACTAGAACTTCACCCATCTTTGAATCCTAAAAGCAACTTTTAATAGTCTTCGAATCTGGATAAATTCAATTCAACCGACGTACACCGTGTAGTGTTCGTAGAAACCGTTATAAAAGCTCGTAACTTATCCAATTAACGCTATTTACGACGCACGTTATCTTATTTTTCCAATGACACACGTCAAATACATAAGAGTCGCATTTTTCCAATTACGAGTTCAATGACTCCCGTGGGAAAGCTTCGCCAGGTTTTTTACCGTTGTAAACATCGCTAGAAATCGAAAGTTGCGAGTAATGTTCGAAAACACGTTGCAAAAGCTACCGATCTAACCTTTAAAGGCGCGTCGTTGCATCAGGAAACGTGATCATTTGGCTCTTACCTTTTCCGTTTTTTGTCCCTTGAAAACAGAGTCACGTCGTACTCCACCTCTTCGGAAAACAGGCTATCCTGCAAGCTCATTTATTTGAGAAACTGCACGTAAGACACACATACGAGAAAACACTGACTCTTGAAATCAAATTCATTGAAAAATTAAACTATATTGCACCTGCCGTGCTGCTGGACAGCAGCAACGGTCTCTACTTATCGCGCATTGACCACAAACTATTTCGGAATGCACTGCGCATGCGGTTCGTTCAACTTGCTCGACGACAGCGCATGCGCCGACCGTTTTAACCAGTCGGCGACTGCGCATGCGCGATATTTTCAAACCGTAGCGTGAAATTTTTCACTCGATCGAAATTAATATTCTGGTGGCGTCCCGACTTGGCATCAATTTGGCAACTACGTGAAGTTAGATAATCAATCAACGTTTTACGAATTTTTGGTGGTGGTTGATGTTTATCTTTAGTCGCCTCGGAACGCTTGTCGTTTAAACAAATTTTTATAATATTTAAATAAATACGATCAATCTGAAGTATGTAACATTCACGAAATGTCAGCTTCGATTATTTGCGATACATGGACTTCGAGTTTCGCAAGCGCGGCGCTTTTAAAATCTTAATTAGTTCCTCGAACAATGACATCAGATTAATACTGTACAAAACATATTTATTTAATAATTTATGGAGATACACACATAGTGTACAACGTACAAGCCCTAGCATTCATGAAATGCTGCTACTTTGTAAAGTCGATTTCATTTCATTTCCCTAGAATATTTATATACAATCACACGGTTGATTTTTTTTTTCGCTTTACACTGTCCGATGAAACAAGTTCATTTACTACAAAGCGATAAATGCCCCGCGTTCCGCTCAACACGTCGTTGTTCTTATCAAATCCATCGAGAAAATATGTCACATCTGATAAAATTCTTTTGTAGCCCGGTATTGAGTGAAATTCGGGGCCGAATTAGAATGTGTACAGTGCGTAAACATACAAAGTTAAAGAGGCCTAGATCCACGCGCCTAGGCCCGGTATTCTCTTTCTTTCTTTCTTTCTTTTTTTCCTCATTCGTCTAATACAAAGCCGCGTCTATGCGCAATGTTATCAGAATTCTGTCAAAAATATTCTATATACAATCAGGGTACGTATCAAAACAATTCACGTCTTAGGATTACGAAGAGAAGGGCGACTTTGTTCCGTTTTCGATTACCGTAAAAGTAATAAACCTTCATCCATGAAAGACACTAGCCGGCATTCTCGTGTTTCGGAACAAAGAATGCTTGAAATATTTACTCAAACTAGATGTTACAGAACACGCAATGTTATGCCACGTCGCTGTGATGAGATGCAACGTTGCAACTAAAATGTTTATTAAACACGCTCCGCGACACTTAGCGAGATGGAAATGTCCTTTTCTCGTGTCGCGTCGCGTTCTTGGTCTACTTATACGCTACACATTACACAAATCTATAATCGTTAAAAGTAACGCACCGAATTCGAAGTGTCGAGTTAATGTAACCCACGTGAAACGGTATGCAAAACGATTCGAAACCCTAACTACGAACGGAATAAAAAGTTAATCGAGCGTATAAATGATGGAATCCCTATTTTTACACGTACGTTGTGCTAATGACTATTGGTATTCCGGTTAAGATGATTCGGTAGAAAGATGTAAGTCTAAAGCCATTTCCCCCTCCTTTTTTTCTTTTCGCGAGAAGATTCTCCGATTCGAAATACAATTTCAAATTCTTGCTGCGAACACAGGAATAAGTACTACAACGGGCAATACACGAATAGAACTAGGAAACATATAAAGTAGGTACAGATTTCTTTGTGATTTTTCATCGCGTATCGAACATAGAAATATTAGTCTTAAATGTCTATTCGTGGTCTATATTGTAGCCTCAAAGGTGGGTCCCGGAACCTCCATCTTGTTACATAAACAAATTTTAACGTATGGTCCTTACCTAAGAGTTCGTCATTGCACAAAATATCAATCTGTAATTAACGTATCGATTAAGTACAACAGTTGGAACACGACAAATTCGAATACGACGGAAATATAGGGCTTACTTACATCTCGATATTTTTCCATCCCGTTTAGGACTTTCTTGGCAATAAACTTTTTCAAATGCGTAATAGTCGCTTGGGCAGAGCACCTAATGAATCTTCTTTTCAAAGTCTTTAAATTTGTATTTACACACTCCAAACAGACGTTAACCTAAAAAAGAAACGTTTACCAATTAGTTTTGTGAAATCAGATTTAACACCTCAAGGTGATAAAGGTTCTCAATTATTTATACCTGTTCGTCTGCACGATGGTAGTCAGATTCTGCATGCGTATCTGCTCCTGATTTTTCTTCTTCGACTTCCCCGGCATTTGGTAGAACATCCTTTGGACAAGGTAAACCTCGTGCTCTGTAAAATTCCCTTTCCCTTTTAATTTCATCTGAAACAAAATATGATGGATTCATCATTCGTACTCTCCATTGTCTGAGGTATCAACGAATTTACTAACTCTCTTGTAGATCAGGAACTAATTTGTATACGATATCTTGCATAGTTCTGTCGAAGCTTATGTACTGAAGGGGGTGCGACTGATGTATCACTATTTGGCATGTCGGACAGGTATGTTTCTCCTCCAAATGTTTCACTAGGCAGCTTTTGCAAAATGTGTGTAAGCATTCGGTAACAGTGGTGGCATCTATCAAATAGCCTCTGCATATCTTGCACGTTATGTGACTATTCAGTGTTTTCAATTTGATTCTTCTCTCCATGGCACTGGTAATCACCATTTAATATATGTTGTTACCTATGACAACACACATAGATACAACAACGTTACAGAGTCTCTAAATTACTCCAAAATTATTGCATATTGTAACTCGGGGCACGAAACGAAAATTCACCATTTAAATTCAGTGTTTTTACTCGCAAAAATTGTCAGATAATTAGTGACAAGAGTACAGATAATGTATTGGAGATAAGGGTCAGGACCCTGTTGTATTCGAATTCGATAAAAATTCATCGCGCTGTCGCGTAGTTCGACGTGTTTTTTAATTGGCGAGGAACGAAACGAGATAATTGGGGAAAAGAAAGAGATTTGGCCTTTCAGAAAAAGTGGGTTATCGAATTCTAACCTGAGCGTCGAGTGTAGCACACAACGGCAACTGTCACTGGTGCTATTCGCCAGGTAATTTCGTGTAAACGGTACGCACCATCCTTCGCATCTTCTGTCGTTGAATCGAAGCTAAGTGGAAGAATAGAAAATTAAAACGTTCCACTAAAAACTTGGTAAAAACAACTTAGTGTAAATGTGGCTGATGACAACAAAACGAACTGATCTCAGCGCCATCGGTTCGCTGTTTAGTCAACTTTTCTGTGGACACGCGGTTTCGTGACTAATGGTGGGGGTTTTGACATCCTCTTTCGATCAATCATGCTATTAAGTAGGCTTGTTTAATCATTTATATTCATTAAATGTCCCATGTATCCCGTTTTTATACGCCGGGATCCAATCGATTTCGATTTACGGGTACTCGGGGTGATTTTGGTAATTGGATTATCGAAGGACTCGATGCGTGTTAATGTTATCCGATTATTCGAACTATCGATCATTTGTTAATGAAATATTTAAGCGGATCGTCGAGTGTCTATAGAATTTAGAGTATAAAAAAAATTGAACGATAAAGTTCTAGATGTAGGTCGATTAATTTAAAAAAATTAAGCTTTTTTAAATACAAAGCTACTGAAAATTAGAGTAAAAAACAACGTGCATCAAGTGATGTGGGTTCGAATGATTTATTCGAGACGAAACTCACGTTACAATAATAATCCAATATTTACGCAGAAACTATACATACATTCTACCTTGGTAAATGCTGGTTTACTGGCTACCTTTAGGTGCTGGGTAACAAAAAAGAAAAGAAAATGAAACTTTTAAATAAACAAGTCGGGGGGCGCTATATACAAAAATCTCCGGTCGACGAGATATATATATATTTTTTTTTTTGCTTTATATACTCTTCCTCGATCGTCGTATCGCACATATTTTACATAATCGCTTAGAGTCGCTGGATCTGAAAGTATACAAAAGAAATGGGATCCTAGAGGTACGGCCTAAGTAACAATATACAGAAAATAAATTATCTACCGCTAAGCACCTCTCTCGCATGCACCATTTATACATCCGTTGCTTGTACATCAACGTGGACGATATGTGATCGGATTTTGTTCGCGTGAAAAATGCTCTCGTTGTGTCGGTACGAAATTACGCGTTATTCGAATTTTATATTTGGAAACACGAAAGTTTTGTTCTTGTGGGAGGAGCAACTGCGATGGGAACGCCTCCTGACTCCGCCCAGACAGGCTCCGCCCACACGGGACAGAATTTTCGCGGTCCATACTGTACATGAATATGTTCTTCATCGCCAACGAGCGCGCGTGTCGTTGGAGCATCAAAACGTCGTTACCTGCCCGAGTTTCTTTATTTTTATTCAATCTTTACCCTATATATACATAACACGTCTCGCCAATCTATCAATTACTTTCAATTTTACGCAGAAATCCCACTGGAGTAGTATTGTAAATTTAGATTTAGTTGTATTTATAGATCGGAATTCGTATTTTAATATTCAAAAATAAGAATCAGACGAAACCGTGGCTCGCGATCTCTCTTACAATCTAACGATATCCTCTTCTTACAGAGACGGAAATAAGCTTAGAAAATACGCGGATGCGAAACTCGCGGTCGTTGTCCACTCGAGTGCGTTCACATGAGAAACGCCAACATATACACTCGCCTATAAAAATAATAAATATTTCTCGCCCTCGAGGATTTCTTCAAACTAATCCTTCGAATAAATGCTCCAGGACTAAAAGTATGCATTATTTTTATCGTTTGATAGGCATTTACTACCAACAGTTTATACATATTTATCGTTTAACTATGTTACAGTGAAACGTACAAGGTTTCATCAATTGACTAGTTATAAACACGTTTGTATCGAGATAAATTCGTCCCGTTTCCTCCACACACACACACACACACACACACACACACCCTCCCCCCCTCCCCCTTTTTACAACAAAGCCCTGACACGGAGCTCCCCGTTCACTTCTCCCCAAGGCACTTATCAATGGCACGGTGATAACATGTACAAAAATTGGACGACATTAAAAAGGACACTTCCACACCTCGTCGAGGCGTTCGTTGCTGATCGAACAAGCCACGAAACCTGAGAAACGTACAAAAATATCCGGGAACAATAACGTTCCAATACTGAGGGATCGTCTGAACCAGGCCTGTCCAATTGGGCCAATATAAGAGGCTCGGTAAAAATGTACCGAAATCAGAAAGTTCGGAGTGCAAAGGGTTAAAGCTCGCCTCGTTCTCGAAAGCATGGTTCAGTACCACTTAACGAACTCCTGGAAAAATGCTCCGTTGGCCAACGCGTTAAACAAGCCTGGTCCTTACAGTCGACGACGATCGCATCGTTCTGAACCTCGGCTCCCCAGTGTATCAACGACACAGGGAAATAAATACAGCGTCTTCTCGTTGACGAAATCGGTCTTCTCGAACTCCTCCGGAGTCGCTTTCCAATCGACAGTTATTTTCATCGCCTTTGTACCTTAACTCTAGAGAATACGCGCTAACAGGTCAATACTGATTTATATTATTTGGCGTGCTCGCTGGGTCAGTCGATCCACCTCCGTACACCAGCGTTCCATTTCTTCGTTCCTCGATCGCCTCTTCTTCGTTTTCGTTCGTCGTTCCTCCTGGGCGTTCGTGTTCTGATATGAATCGTACACGTTCATCGGCGAAGACCAATTTTCCTCGGGGTTTCGGTTCACAGCAAGTAAGGGAACTTCTCCTCGCCCTCGTCGTCAGACGCGTCGCTAGACTCCTGGCTGGACGGCGGTGTGTCCAGCTGAGGAAGACCGAGGTCCAGGTATTCCTGAAATTGGTGAAAGATACTCGTGAAAATTTCATCGTTCAATGAAAATTTTATTTCGGTGGATTTCTGATTTAAAAATGACCCGTTTTACAAGTTCATTTTGAACCTTAAACAATATATCACTTACTTTTTATGGTAAAACATTACAAACTCTTTTTGAACCGATCTGTTCATTTATGATATTTTCAGCTATTTTATGTTGGTAAATTTCTAAACTAAAAATGACGATCGTAACACCGTGACCTATGATGTGCTATTGCGAGAATAGAAGAGAGATCTCACCTCGTTCGCAGTGATCGTTAGTATCCTATCAAGATCTTCGACCAGCTCCCCGAACATCGGCCTCTCGTTAGGCTGATAGCTCCAGCAGTCCCTCATCAGCATGTATCTGTAACGATTGAATCGTTTGGATTATCATACGGCAGTTAATCAACGATACAGGAACCCCGTGATTCTGAAAGTGCACTTACATTTCGATGGAGCAACACGGTGGCTTTTCCATTCGATGACCAGTTCTCAGCAACTGGAACAACTTCTCCACGGATGGTACGGATGGATAGGGCGTGCCACCCAGTGTCATGATCTCCCACAACAGAATTCCGTACGACCATCTGAAACGTTACCAAAAATAGAGTTACTTCAAACTTGAGGGACGTTTCTGAATAATGTAGGAGTTTCGTTCTAAGATGGTGCTAATAAGACTGATGACGATTTCATTATGAAGGTCTAACAGGCTCACATTAGAGAACCTAGCTGTAGAAGATTTCAGCAGGAGGAACTTCAAACTTGAGGGACGTTTCTGAATAATCCAAGAGTTTCACTCTACAATGGTGCTAATAAGACTGATGACGATTTCATTATGAAGGTCTAACAGGCTCACATTAGAGAACCTAGCTGTAGAAGATTTCAGCAGGAGAAACTTCAAACTTGAGGGACGTTTCTGAATAATCCAAGAGTTTCACTCTACAATGGTGCTAATAAGACTGATGATGATTTCATTATGAAGGTCTAACAGGCTCGCATTAGAGAACCTAGCTGTAGAAGCTAGGTTTCAGCTAGGTTTCAGCTAGGTTTCAGCCTGCTTTCAGCAGGAGAGATTTCTAAATAACATGGAACCTCGTAACAAGAGAGCACCATCGTGCTATCGCAACAATGGAAGTTGATCCCATTCGAAAATTTCTCTCAAGAAAAAACCAATCATATTATCGAACAAGAAACACTCACACGTCGGACTGAGTGGTGTACACCCGATGGAACAGAGCCTCAGGCGCCATCCACTTAACAGGCAGTCGTCCGTCTGTGGTTTTCCTGTAGTAGTCGTGGCAGTGAATGTCCCTGGCAAGACCGAAGTCAGCGATTTTCAGGACGTATTCGTCGCTGACGAGCACGTTCCTGGCGGCCAGATCCCTGTGGATGCATCTTCTGCTCGCCAAGTACTCCATCCCCCTGGCCACTTGGTACGCGAACGACACCAGATCCTTCTGCGTCAGGGTCTTTTTCTCCTTGGGCTCCTGGCCAATCGTTGGCTCGTATCCGGATGATGGTCTGTGGTCTCGAAGGAAATCCCTCAGATTTCCATGCGGAGCAAACTCCACAACAACATAAAGAGGTCCACCTTGAGTACAGGCGCCCAAGAGGTTGATAATGTTCACGTGCTTGCCAATCATCTTCATCATCTCCATTTCGGACACCAAGTCCATCATCTCCGCGTCCGTGTGACCCTCTGCAACAAGTTTATAGTTGAGCCGAGGTCATTTAGACATTTCTAAGCGAATCAGTGTGCCAGTCAACGTGTCAAAGGACCTGGAAACATACCTTTCAACATCTTCACCGCCACCACGCTGGGAATTCCAGGTTTCCCAGTGTTGGTCTGCGCCCTGATGACTTTGCCGAACGCCCCTTCGCCCAGGGTATTCCCGAGAGACAAATGCTCCCTGGGCAGCTCCCAGGCGCTGTCCACGGGAAGCTCGTACTCGGATATGCTCCCACCGTTGCTGTCCTCCGCCGCCACGGTCGACTTTTGCTTCTCGATCTTCACCACGGGCATCAGCAACGGTTCCTGCACGTTCTGCGCGTTCACCAGGTTCTGCTTCTCGACGATCACCTTCTTCGTCCATTGCGTCACTACCGCGGCCCTCGCGGTCTCGATCGCCAGCAGCTTCTTCATCTTCTCCCGCTTCAGCCGATGGAAGATGTAGATGACCACCACCACGCCCACGGCGAAGAAGATGAACAGCACCGCGGCCAAAACGTTCACCAGGATCTGTGGCTTCGCTGGAATCGGCACCCTGGGATCCTCCAGAGCTGTTCGAAATAAAACATGTACATTGAAATGGTATTTAGGAGAAAATTCTCGTAGGAGCAACTTGGAAGTTATACGGGACGCGACACTAGCGCCACTTTCCCGATGCGGTCATCAAGGGAACCTCGAGGCTTGCACTCTCTCGGTATTTATTTTTGCGACTTCATCAAAGTCCAAGAGTTTCATTAAAATTCATTTCCGATGCTTTACTTTCGGAATTAATTTTTTTTAGCTCTTCCAGTACTCACATTCTACCACTCGAAGATAGGCGCTGCTGAACGTTTCACCCAGGGTGTTCTGGGCGATGCAGGTGTACCATCCCTCGTCCTTCTCGGTCACGTTGTATAATTCCAGCACCTCTGGATTGGGCACGTCCCTGCCATCCTGCGAAACGTCGACGGTCGAACGTGTCAAATAAATTTAAATGCCGGGGCCACCGATGAAAGAAAGCTAATGCAACGTAGAGGAACGCAGAGTTGGCACGTCTGTGCAGAGGAAGGAGTTATATACAGACATGTAGACAGAGTAAGTTTGAGCAAAATCTATTGGTTGCCAAGGTTGTTTACAAGACCAATCGATTATGCTCAGGCTGGACTTGTATCGACAGGGACTTCACCGAGTGGGACTGCGTTTATGTGACTTTAATTAATCACCAGACTGCGGATCTTTGCAAGCGTACCAACAAAAATTCAACTTAGATTTATTTCACTCTGCAAACACTTTACTTTCGATATCTTTTTATTTTCCCATAAATGCATAAAAATCCGCAGTCCATTGATCATGCGACTACCTCAAGCTGGGAACGAGTAAGTCCTCGAAGTCCGCCGTATCGATAAACGAAGAACGCAAAACGGAGTTCGAGTCGTCGACGGGAGAAGCGTGAAAAAGCGAAAGCTCTAGTTATCGTGCAGTTTGAACTGTTTCTACGTGCCCACCTTGACCTCCACCCGGAAACTGTGATTGGTTTTGTTGACAGTGTCGAAAGAAGTGTGATAACCGTGATACCATTCGAGGTGACGATGCGCGTCCGAGAGCACCTCGCAGGTCATCGTTGCGTTGGTTCCGATCAGGACGGTGGCGTTTCTCGGCGCTCTGGTCAGTATCGGTCGGTGTTTCACGCTCTCTACAGGAAAAAATAGACCCAACCACCGTTTCTTTACCAAGCTCCAGAATTAGATCAGAGAAGAAAGTGCGAGAACGTCGCTTGGAACCATATTCGTTCACCTTGCAGAAGGCTCTAGGAGTTAGAGCTGAAGGAGTTAGATAAGATCTCTCGGATACACCTCGGGCCACCACCTCGGAGATCTTATCAACGCGTTGACTGCCACACACGAGGGATCCTCGCCGAGGAATTAAATAAACGAATTCTGAAGGTGAGGTGTTCAGAAAAGTTAATCTGGATAGAATTGCTAAATTCTAAAGACCCGTTTCTGATCGTATAAAAAAGATATTTAGCCTCGTAGGAATTTTATTCCGGCAGTCAACGAGTTAAAAGTAGAACTACACGTTCGAACGTGATTCCAAGGGATCCCGTTGAACACGTCGGAAAGAATCACGAGGAGACCTGCACCTTGGAGGATCATTAAAAACAGATAAGTTAAGAACACCATAAAGATCGAGGAGGTCCCGCGAAGCAGCACACCTGAAAATTTGTAAGAATAGAAGTGCCCTCCGGAGCTCCTCCACCATCGTTAGTCACTGTTAAATCGATAAAAGCACGCCACAAGTCACCAGAAGTCACCAGAGTGCCAGAATCTAAGTTGTTCACGGCTAAGAACGCTCTCGGCGACAAACGTTCGTCGAAAGAAACGGGAACCTCCACCACCGAACAGTAACGAGCCGCTGTACCTGGACCAAGATCCCCTTTGGAGACTTCTCCTTGTCGCCTGGATACTCGGGGACCCTAAACCACTGCATGTACGGCTCGAGATCGGACACGATCGAACACGTAAAGTTCACGGAGCTGTTCAGCAGCGCGGTCACGTTCTTCGGGAACTCGTCCTTGATGTACGGCTTGTGTGGGAAACGCTCTACAGATTCACCAAGTCACGTGGTTTTAATGCACCTCTGCCGAAGATCCATAGGGGTGTCGCGAGATGTCGGGTTGTAACACGTGAAACATCAACCGGGGAATGTTCTATGTTCGTGGATACGTGGTCACTTTTCAGAGTGAAAAGAAGGGTCGACATAGACCTCTGCACTCTGAATTTTCAAGTATTGAAGAATAAATAACGCAAAGTAGAGTTCGAATCGACAACAGAAAAAGTATGAAAAAAAAAGAAACTGTAATCTTTCTAATTTTGTCGAATCTCTCTCGACATAGAATCGCAAAGGGTCGAACAGAAGCAGTTGGCTACTCAAGAACATCGCCATCTACTAGCTGCATCACTTGGCTCACGTGTTACAACCCGATACCTTCGTCTGTGTAGATAAAATCTCGACAATTTTCTTCAAGGTCTCGCAAGGTCTCGTTCAAGGTACCACTACGGTTAACCGTTCGGAAACGATGGAATTCGTTGTGGCAGGTTATAGTTTAGACATGGTGAGACACTCACCGACGATCTCGACCTTGGTGGTGCGATTGATGCAACCCAAGTAATTGCACACCACGCAGGTGTAATTCCCGCTGTCTTCGGGCACGAGATCCTCCACTCTGAAGGTCCACTTGCTGACGAGGTACGTCCCGAGCATTCTTTTCGGCTCCTCGTTGTTCTTCAGCCAGGTGATGTTCGGCCTTGGATTGCCAAGACTGGGACACCTCAGGCGCAGCATGTTCCCTGCCGGTTTCACGACCACGTTTGGCATCTCGATGCTCTTGTTGAACGAGGGAGCTCCGTCCGGGGCCGTGTTGTTGTGCTCGCCAGCTGTTTCGTTGTCGCTCTTTTCGTTGTCGGCGTCGTTGTCCGCGGCGTCGCTCTCCAAGTGCAGCGATCGGGTCTCTGGCAAATCTGGAAAACGGATTTGGACGTTGGTAATTTTATTTGGACACAGATACAATTTTTATTATGGAATTAGGAAGAAAATTTAGGAGAAGCGACTTGGAAGTTATACAGGGCGCGACACTAGCGCCACTCTCCCGAACCCTCTCGAATTAATTATTTCTACCGTGACACTTTTTTCCATCGTTTCCATATTTCACGTGGAATTAAATTGAATAGTGCATGAAACAAGTGTGTACAATCCATACATTTCTTATAAGAAGAGCATAAAAAAATTTGAAAATAGGTATTTGATTAGTTGCAGTAGCGTTAGCGTTGAATCATAGGGATACTGACTTCTGGCTTCGATTTCCAGTTCGTTCGTTTCTTCCTCGGCTCGATGAGCACCAAGGGTACTTCCCAGTTTGTCGACCTCGTGCTGGTAGCCGTCGTTTTGCAACGAGTCGATTCGTATCGTCACGTTCCTCCATTCTATGGTCGTGTTCGATTCGACGCGACAACCGTACAGGCTCGCGTCTTCGGGTGCGACATACTTGAACCTCAGGGACTGCTTCATCAGCCGTATTCTGGGCGTTGACGGCCGGAATATTTCGTCGTCCTTGTACCAGGTCGTATCTCCGTTGGAGTTTGACGAGCATCGCAAGGTGAGCTTCTCACCGACCGGCACCACCACGACGTCGGGATGATGATTCAGATCTGTGACAGAAATTAGGGACGTTTTATATGGCGACAGGAACCATGTTTCCTTCGAGTGATAAAAAAACGAAACAATTTACTTCAGGGGCTCTTTTGTGTCAATTTTATTTTATCTCGCGAAGATTTCTTACTCTTTTAAAGAAAAAAGAATACCGAGGTCAAGAAGTGTCGAGGATATTTCCCGAGATGGCTCTGATCGGATCGTCGACAAGTGCTGCCGTCTACTCGGCGCACCTAAATCTTCTTTCTTATTCCCTTTTTGTTTTTTTACCGTAGAAACGTTGTCAATTCACATGGTGAATTCAAGAAGAAGTGGTATTATTTATATAATAATATCTAAATACTGAATCTTAAATAACGAATAATAACAACAATGTCGATCTTATTTTATCTTGCAGAGATTCGTTGCTGTTGCGAAAAGAAAATGAAACCGAGCCCAGGAATATTAATAATGGTAATAATATTTGAAGTTCTACAGCACTCGAAGACCCAACAGAGAAATACTGGAGTATCAACTTAATCGAAGAGTGCCAGGGCTTTAATCGAACCTCGACGCTCGAAAAATTGAATCGTACCACGCATTTCCTTTGCGCAATCTCGCGAGCGGGTATCGTAACCATGATTCGCGGAAGAATCGAATTAGAAGATGCAGACACTTGCCAAGCGGCGGCTGTTACAATTTATCTTCGTAAAGCCTGTGTTCAGGAAGCGCGTAGTATATTATTGTTCTGCGTCAGTGGTAAACGATAAGAGGGAAAACCAGTCTGTAGAAAATAAATCGTCGATATTATTGTTCGAACGATAATGCTACTCAAACATCGCACATCGATATTATCGCACGAATATTTTAACACGCAATCGAATACTCGAATTGCCGAATGTGAGTGTACCGATGAAATGCTTCAGCAATCAGTCACCTAAACAATGTTCGCACAAAAGTTCGAGTCTCGTTTCCAGCTCCACCCGTTTCAAATTTATATTTCCAATCGAACAAACCGCGACACGTGCGACGAACGCCCATGGGCGTTCGTTTCATTCGGTTAAAAGCGTGAAACAAAAACAACGACCAGATTTCCGCGCGCGAGCTCATCGAAAGACTTAACGCGACCGGACGAATCCGCTCGATAATTTTATCCTTCCACCAAAGAAAACCTCGAAGCTAATCGCTTCCAGTTTATCAAAACAGCTCGAAAGCGGGGGACTCGAATCGTTTCTCGCCAAGTGCGCGATCGAGCGATCGCTGCTCGACCTTGAGCACCGAGGCATTCGATCCAGCGAAAAGGAAAGCACGAAACTTGGCTCCGTCTGCGAACGCGTCGCACGGTACTCCCCTTTTCGCGAAAATCGCGTCCCTCTGACCGAGGAAACTCGTTTTCCGTCCATTCATGAAGTCCGCTCGGTAGGTGTCGCGGATTGGACGCCGGCCAGAAACGCATAGCGACACTGTCCCTTCCGACGTTCCATCTGGAACCGTCTGAGCCCCCTTCCTAGGTCGATTCGCCTCTTCCCCGTCGTCAGAATGCGTCTGACTAAATTTAGAGGACCGTAGAGAGGGTGTCTCCTCTCGTCTCCTTACGACTCGAGCCGTGATTACGGTTTCGAACGCTTCCTTTCGGGTTGTTTTGATATTCTGATATTATCGAAAGCGGAGGAGCTCGTACTGTGCCTCCTGGAGGTGTGCCATTGTACCAGTTAATAGGGAAAAGAGTGACCGTTTCGACGGAGGGATCTTTGCATGATAAAGCGTTCCACTCTCGAAGAGCAGTTTTCTCAATGGAAGCTACAAATCAAATTTTATTTTGGATTCTCTGTAAGCTGGTTTCGACATACATACTGGCTGCGACGATTAATTTTAAGAGCTGAGTGTCGATGAAAACGGACCTGGATAGAATTCGTCAATTTTCACGAGAATACAAAAATAAGTAATACGTCGAACGTTAGGTTCCAGAGTTTGTAATTGTTTCGAGAGAAAATTTTAGTCACGCAGACTTTGTAGAATAACAATTTTTTCATATGACAATTTTTCACGTAGAATCACCCTCTGTATAATTTGTAACGGTTCATCGAGTGAGTTTAGTTCTAATTATTTTCAACCTCTTTACTCTGGGATAAATAAATCCCTCGCACCTGCAACTTGCAGCCAGCCCGCGAATTTTGTATATTTAGCGTAACAAATTGGTCCGTTGGTAACATCAGTCGCGTTTCCTCTTGGTAACCCTAATTGCCTCCTCACAGAGCGTCTTTTGTTCCTCGAAGACGTTGGCAATCTCGCGAAAATTTGTCGAACGGGGACGAGCTGGTTAAAAATCTATGGCAGCCGTCCCAGAACCAACGGCTCGCCGTTTTCCGTAATAACAGCAGCGAAGAAGCTCCCGCGTATCATCCAATCGGGGCGAATTCCGTTTCGCCCACGATATCCGGGACTTCCCCCGAGGATCGCGCGAGCGAGACCTTTAATTCCCATCTTGGTCTCCCTCGGTGTTGGTCTCTTTTGCCTCGTCTTTAAACATCCTCGAACCGCGTTCGCGGGCCACAAATGACTGATTGTCCTAAGAGCACACTCGACGGAAGTCGATCGAGTTTATTGTCTCTCGCTGCGAGTTCCGTTCCCGCTTCTTTTTTCGGACACGTCACGTGCCCCGTTCCTCGACGCTTCCAACATCGTCGAATCGAACCTCGCGCAAACAACTCTCCGGTTCGATCAACATCCAGTTCCTCCCGATTCGTTGTATCGCTTCGTACGAAATTTTACGAATCGAAAGGAGAATTTCATTCGATAGAAGTGATCGTTATTTTAATTTTTACTGAATTTTCGTTGCTTTTTCCAGAGTGGCGATAACGGAACGGACAAATAAGGCTGTCGAGGACGATCCAGCGACGATTCTCGAAATATCGACGCTTCGAGCCGAAGTTCGATTTCTGAGTATGACATCACGTGGGCCATCTGCCTCGATCCATCCGCCGCGGCGTGGATATAGAAATAATAATCAAGATGTATTCGTGGTGAAGGTATCGTGGCGCAATTCATATTCTTCTAATGAAAACGTTCGTTTTCGTTTCGTCTCTATCCTTAGTTGGGATTTATTACGGACATTTATTTATCGAATAATTGGTGTAGGATGTAAACGAGTAGGTTTAAGTGTAAGACTTTAGCAAGTTGATAACATTCTACTCGATCGAATAGATTGAATATCTGATTACTATAAAATTATATAAAATATCAACTACGAAGTACACGTTACACTGCTTAGAAGATGAGACGTACTTTTCTTTGAGTCTCGATCCATCGTCAGTATTCATAAACATATGTCTTTGCATAAATATTCGTAATTGGATCGTGACAAATATTATACACTGTCGATCAGACATAAATTAATTCGATATTTACACATTTCTAAACTATTTTATGGGAGGGATACACTGGAAAATGAACGTATTGCGTACTCTTCCGAAAATGGAGTCCCGTTCAGATCAAATTTGAACAGATCTCGGGCGTAAACAGGTAGACCGCGCCATCCCTAAATGCATTTGCGTTCCCCTGCGCGCTTTGATGGCCACGACAAAGAGAAAATAGGAGAGAAAAAGCCGACCCGCCGCGGGATGGCGCGAGACACGAGTAAATAAACGTGGAAGCTCGGTCGCGTTGTCAAACGAGGGAGATTCATGCGGCCGCCATTAGCTAATGGCTAATGCTCCCCGAATGGGACGACTGGTGCATTCTCACGTCCCATTTGCTCCGTTTGGTTTCGGACTTGCTTCCTGCAACCGTCGCGCGATCAACTCGAGGAACATTAATTAATCGCGGTTCTAGAAATTAAAAGGAGGTCGAAGTACACTCGAAATTGTAAATGATTTGTTGTAGCAATTTTTCATTCGAAGCTGAGAGAAACCAGTTCTAATCCGTACGAATCAAATTCGACAAATCTCTGTCGCCCGTAACCGTAACTCAGTTTTACTGCTTCGTTCTCGAACGCGTTACGCCGCAAGTTGCTATTGGAAAAAACATAATCGACGAATTCTCAGCTGTTATTAATGATTTACGTACCCCGTGGGATTAGAAGAACCTAACCCAGTCCAGAGCCAGTCCAATTAATCGGCGCAGTCCAGCGGTATCTGGGACAGTCGCCGTAGTAATTTACGATGGACAGTTTGCACCTTATTTAGCAGAAGCACTCCGGCCATATTTTAAGCTGAATTGTTCGGTACAATTATCCGAGCCACGGGTGTGAAAGCGACTGATAACATTGTGGTATAAAGGAGCGATCGCGAGGGGCATTAATTCCATCCAATAAATCTCTTCATCGTTTGGAAAAGGCGTTCGAGAACTTGGAGCGGTTCCGCGCCGCGGGTTTATCGGGAATAGCACGCGCCGCTCGTAAATTAATGGCGAACTGTTCGACGTTATGTTTCCGCGTAGCGCCGTGACCCGTTCTGAAAATATTTTCTGAAGTCTCGTCCGACTTAAGACAGAAGAGTCATCTTTGGAATTATTGGGAGAAAGAGCGACATTCGGTTCTCCAAATCGTTAAAGATGATAATATGAGAATTATTCACGGATGAACTGAGAAAACGGAGGTGAAATGAAAATAGAAGAGGAGTTATTATCTCCCGAGACCTACTCCAATCTCAAACGAAATTGTCTTTGACATTTTTGGAAGAAAGAACGACAATTAGTTTTCGAAATTGTTAAAGATGATAATATGAGAATTATTCACAGATGAACTGAAAAAATGGAGAAGAGGAGATATTATCTCCCGAGACCTACTCCAATCTCAAACAAAATTGTCTTTGACATTTTTGGAAGAAAGAGCGACAATTAGTTTTCGAAATTGTTAAAGATAACGATACCAGAATTATTCACAGATGAACTGAGAAAACGGAGGTGAAATGAAAATAGAAGCGGAGTTATTATCTACGTATATCAATCACAGTATTTTTCCGGGCGAATGTTGCCCACGAAGACGGAGAACCGATGCAGGTGCAGACTAGCAGAAGACGGATTACTCAGCCAGAGCTTTGCACGGGAACGGAACGTGCCAAAAATATTCCATGTGCTTGGCCATTCGCAATCGTTCTCAACAATCGTGGTACACGTGTCGTCCGCCGCTGTCCGACTATGTAGTCGCGCGGATCTCCATTATTTATTACCCGTGTCCGTGGATCTCGTAGAAAGCTTGTCCGAACGTGTATACGAATCCGAATACTGTAAAACGACCCAGAAGTCTCAAACTCCATCCCCAGGGCCGCGACGATTAAAAAGAAAGGCGAAGCTCCAACATCGAACCAACAAGTTATCGATTAGACGTGGATCGTGGAGAATATATGTTAGGGAATTTAAATTTTGGGATATTCGAACGTTCGTATACGCTTCGTGAATGATTCAACGCGAATGATTTACGTTCCACGTAAAATAGTTTTATATGTAATTGAAGAAAGTGTCTGCGAGTGTAAGCAATGTATGAATTATATGCACTTGTTGTTTCGTGCGCTATTCGATTTAGTTCCACGTAAAATATTTTTGCGTTTTATCGAGACAAGTGTGGTTAAAACTAATCATCTGCCATATCACGATAGAAATAATTCATTTGAAAGGGTGCAAGCCTCGAGGTTCCATTGATGGTTATATTAGGAAAGCGGCGCTAGTGTCGCGCCCCGGTATAACTTCCAAGTTGCTTCTCCCGAGTTTTCTCCCTAATTTCATGAAACTAAAATTCGTAACAAATCCAAGGACCACCCATTGCATCCCAAAATGTAATCTCTGACTTCTCTCCAGGTTCCTCCCACTGGGAACTCTCTGATTCGATCTAACCCAGCCTTAAATCCAAAAACTTAGCTTCAAACCCATCGACTTCGAATCCGCCAATAATCGTCGGCTTCCGTCGCGCGAGCTCACCGCGAATCGGAAAGCCAGCAAAGGAGTAAACCCGTTTCAGAAATAGATGCGTTTCTGATAAACACGGATTACGTTCACGCGTCTCGCGTCAGCCGCCGCATGCGCGCGTCTCGGTTCACGGTGTATTCGAGGAGATTAACGACAGCTTGGCTAGGAACTAGCATAGACGACCGGATTAAACCGAGTCGTTCGTCACGGCGTGTCGACGAAAATGGATTCGTAGTTCGACGCGGTCCGCGGACGATCGCCGGCCATCGGTTCTCATTACTCGGAGGAAGTGTCGCGCGAAAGGGACTCCTTCGTCCGAACCTTGCCTCCGAGACGCAGTGATTAACGAGGGTCTTAATGGCGGTAACTCGGCGAATTGGAGCCAGCTAGCTGGCTCGGCCGCTCTATCGATCCAGCGGTTCCGTATCCGGAACGTTCAACGTTTATTTCAATGGCCGATTGTTGTCTTCTTTTCGTAAAAGTGGGCTGTGGCCAAGAATACCTCTCGCCCTGCGTGTAAATAATAACGCGACCGGTTGTTTTAACTTCATTAAAATAGTTCGCCAGTGTATACCTCTACCCGACGGCACGGTGGCGCGTAACGGAATCCTATGCCATTTCTAAACATAGCGTAGGAGTGCCTGGGAATCGTAGGGTTAGCGTAAACCGTATCGATTTTGATTGTTTCTTTTGCGCGCCAACCGGCAACAGTCCGCTACCCGTAGCATTTCGATGTAGCGAATCGATGTACGGTGAAACAGCGTTTACGTGGAATTGTGGAGGACAAACAGTTCGTTTAGTAGATTCTAGTTTGTATTGTCGTTGCTAGACTGTGGATTATATGCGTTTACGATGGGCATATACGTGTTAGACACATGTTAGATGTAACTAAACGGTACGTGCACTTGCGCAAAATGACGATATTGTTATATTAATGGTAGAATATGTTCAATAAACACAATAATAAACGCTTATTCGAGAATAAAATTAATTTAATCGTAAATCACGAAACAACGAGTGTTTTGTTCAAGCTCATTTCTGGAATAGACAGTAGTAGCCAAAACAGTGTAGTTTACACTCCCATCCTGGAGCTCAGCGTTTGCAAAGCTTTTTCTCGTTCAAGGATGCTCGGAGGACGGGATGCCCCGATCCGTGGTGTTTCAGTTTCTGGGAATGAGCCAAGAACCCGTGGCAAGCTTGACCACGGCCAAAGCTGGCGAAGCTTAATTACGATTGTCTGGTCGTCAACGGAGGCAGCCAGGCGAGCGTTCCATACGCTCATTAAGATAGCAGCCGGTCTTGAGCGCTGTCCCTTAATCCCTCGAAAGGGATCATCCTTTTTAAGGTATAATTATGCAGGCGGAGCGAGTTGGTCGTTTTGTGCCTCTCCAACGGAGTTGAATCTCTCCGGCCGTCAAACCGTTGAACGTTTCTATCTGTCAGCTCGTGGTACCCCTTAGGCTTTCTTCTCTCTCCCTCGGCGCTGTTGTTTTATATCAAACAACGGACCCTTGGTGGAATCTTAATTAGAACGTTCGAGAAACGTCTCGGTGAACGGGATACGCTTGGTGTGTCCCTATCTGTGGCTACTAATAGATGCATCTTGGGAACTGTTTGCCATGGTGGCGCAGACCCACGCGTGAAAAGGGTACCATAACCGGGACACCTGTTGCGACGGTTTTCTTTTACGTGGCGTCCGGGTGACCTTGATTCCTTTGTGTTCCCTCGAGTGTTTAGTTTCTTTCGTCAAGTATTTACCTCTCGACCTGAATCAATTTATAGAGTCGAGTTGGAGCACCAGCCATAAAATGCGAGATATCTCCACTACCGTGGCGTTAACGATAAATTCATACGAGATAAAAGTTGTTGCAAAATATATTTAGAAACTTTTCTGTCCCACGGAAATTTTCGATCAGGTCGATACTAACCGAGATATTATTGGTTATTGTTCGCTTTACTTGGATAACATTGACTAATAATTTTAATATGTCTCACTCTTATCGGGCATTATCGATAGTCCGTTGTTTATCAAGTGAGAGGTGGATGATTCAGACAATGACTACTAAACTCGAGGATTATTTATAGAGAAACGTTGCGCTCGTAATCCATCTGCAGTGGGACTAATATATCATTCATTGCGTCCACGTGTAGACAACAATTTCGTCGCTAAGATAAGCCAACGATCTCGGTCCACAAAGACAAACAATGCCACGGAAAGATTGCAAAATCGAGTCGTGTTATTTTTACAGACAGTTCGCGCGATCCGAGAACTTAATTCTCCTAAATCCCTAGGCGATACATCGTCGTTTGGAAACGTAGAAAATTGTTTCGTCAAAGGTACAAAAGGTATAAGCTACTCGAGGAAAGACAAAACCGTGCGATCGTTCTAATATCGAGTTTCCGCTACGTGGACTTAATAGGGGCTTTGGAATCCACCTGGTGCGTCGAGTAATCCTCGAATCAACTGAATTAGAACTTAATTGCCTCGTGTTGAAATGCAGAGAGTTAAAACGCAGATGTTGACATACGAAGGAAGATAAATCAACGGAAACTGAATCGTCTGTATATCTCGTTGAAAATGTTTTACGCTCGATTGTATTAGATTTAATTTATTCCACATCGAGGGATCCTCGACACAATTTAATTAGAACGAATTGTGTCACGTTGAGATGCCTACAGAAAATGAAAAAATAAATATCGATCAACGAAGGAAGCCAAATCAACGGAATCTGAATTATCTACATCTCGTTGAAAATGTTTCGCGCTCAATTGCATTAGATTTCATTTATTCCAGCCCAAATATTAATTTCAATAACGTGCTTATCTACAAAGAATGACCACGCACGATTAACGATTAAATGGTGGCTAATAGAATTGTATCGCGTCCCGACATAGAAAATCGTTTCATCACGAAGATAAGCGGCGACTGATCCCCTTGTTCCGCCAGGGGAAAAAAGTAGAGCCGCGAGAGGGTTCGTGGTATCATGTTCCCGCTTTGTAGAATTAATACCGTGCGTTGAAATCCGGTACATCGGCTCGTTGAACGCGAGAAAGACCTCTGGATCGTATCGTCGGATTAAGAATCGAAAATGAGATCTAGCAGCGCGGGGATCGGCGTAATCTGAAACCTCGCGGGGTCGTCGAATTCGATCGCCCTCGCGGTAAGCTCGTACCTCTTTGTCTGCGGAGTCAACGTGAAAAATGGGACGAGCCCGGACGAATTAATCTGGCTACTGTACGGAATGTTAGCCGACAACGAGCGCGAGTCAAGCGTTCGTTCGATAGCGCGTTTATATTCCGGAGACTTCGATGCGCGGCATCGAGACGGACGACGACGACGACGACGTTTCCACGCGGCCAATTTTCTTTACAATCCTCGCGTATGCAACGTAGGTTGTTTCGAGATAGTCCAAACATGTAGTTGGAAACCTTTGTAGTTTTACTGTTCTCGCACACGTCCGTGACGAATTGATACGAACGTGTACGCATACATTCGCGACAATCGGGAAACGATTGTGGCGTACTTTGGCTTCCGTAATCGCTGACCACGAAGAGGGGGAGAGAAACAAACGTACGGGGAAACGTGGCCTGTTCTCGGTTCGTTAGGCTATTCGTGAACGAACCAGGTTGCCTCGAAGTCGGTTGACTCTGGAAATAGCCAGTGTAGATTATAACGAGCCTATCGGAGAGGTACTTATGGGACAGTTCGATGATTTATGTCCCTTTAACTACGTCTTCCTTTAATAACTTGGCACCCTGAGTCTTCGGCTACTCGCACAATGGAATTATTACACTGCGGTTTTTGTCCACTTACGACATGGATGCGTCAAATATGTATAATGTTTGTCGAATATATTCTACAATTATTATAACGATGCCATTTCATTTTGCACTAGTGCTCATACCTTTTGGTTATGTCTAACGTGTGCTGATTATATTAGTTCATATCATAGATATATAAAATCTGCAGTCTATTTATGATTCATGTATATTGTACATATTCTACGATTAATAATAATAATAATATTGTTATTTCATTACGCATGGATGACATACCTTTTGGTTTTGTCTAACGTGTGTTTATTAGATTAGTTCATATCATACATACATAAGATCTGCAGTCTATTTATAATTCATGTATATTGAACATATTCTACGATTAATAATAATAATAATATTGTTATTTTATTATGCATGGATGACATACCTTTTGGTTATGTCTAACGTGTGCTTATTATATTAGTTTATATCATAGATACATAAAATCCGAAATCTAGTTAGGTTTAAATAAACGGGGGATGATAGACACCATAGATAGTAACCCTAATCGAGATGCCAGAAATCGGTTCGAGACGAGAGCTAACGGGGTCGTTTGGCGAATTTACTTTCCGGCAAATAAATTTATTGATAACGGGCCGAAATGCCAAGCGTTGCGACGATATATGTGTATTATTATGATTGAGCTCAATTGTCCAATTGCCCGGTCATTGAATGCCATATGTACAGCCGGGCTCGCCCGTTATTAGCAAAACCGTCGATGATATTCTCAACCCCGTCGACCGCGTTTCCACGCCGTCGTTCGACCGGCGTCACCTCGATCACACGCCGAAATGAGAACCCCTGCCAATCTTTTGTCTATTAAATGTATTCAACAGGGTAATAGCGGCTGATATTACCAATTGGACAATGAAAGAGATGGCGATTTGCCACGGGGGGGATTCGCCAGAGCGCAAGCGAAGATTTCGTCAGGGACCTCGACGATCTTGCGACTGAAACACGCTCTCGCGCAGCAGGGTCACGGAAAAACAATGAGAAAAATCAAGTGCACCATCTTTTATTCACGATCGATATTTTTCGAATTGCACACAGTAGACAATTTTTAATTAAAACTGCTGTCAAATCGTACGGACGATTTTTCGGAAATAATTGGTGAAATATCAGTTTTTTGAAAATCGTACAAGGAGGCTTTTCTTTGGAGAATCGAATCTTCTACAAAAAATGTTGTATACTGTTGGAGTATACGACGAAAATCAATCGACATGCTGGACGCGTGAAAGGATGTTTATATAAACAATTCTCCCAACGAATGAACACGTGCGTTAACGAGTGGTCCGTTTGTCAGGACTAATCGTAGTCCCTGCGACTGAATTTTTCATCCATTCGGTTCTTTGAAAAATTTCGTCCCTCGTTATTGATCAAATTTAACAAAGTCTATTTGATTTAATACAAGGTGAAACATTTATTTAATTACCAATCACCGATATACGTGTACAAATTCTTCATAAAATCAATATTTTTGCAGTTTTTTTTTTTTAACATATCCGAAATTTTAAAAATTAGTTTCTACCGAATAACTCGTGAGATTTTAGTTTTGAATTTAGTTTTGAATTTAGTTTTGAATTTAGTTTCGCAATTTACGATTACAACACGGTACGTTGAATAATTCGTGTAAATAAATGATGAGTCTTTATCTTGTATCGTTTTGTAATTTCGTCTTGTAATTACACGGCACGTAGAATCCGTGATTTATGCCATTTATGGGTTTATAAGACTCCTCCGAAAGTCTCAGGTAGTTTATATGGTGGCCAGTCGGGCACAATGGCTGCGTTCCGCTGTTTGTACGCAGACGCACGTGTGCAATTGCCGGAAATTCCGACGGAACGTCGGTAGCCAGCATTGTCAGCGAAATACCGTTTAGAGAAAGCGTTTAATGCGAGAGGCCTCCGGGATCTGTTCGCCAGATGTTTGGCCCCACGTTTTCCGTAGATGGCCGCGTTAAATTCGACTTTGACCGTCTTCCCGGAAAAACCATATTTCCATTGTGCCGCGGGAACCCTAATGGGAGGAACTGTAACGGCGGCTTACGTCAGCGCGTCATTTTCTCGATGGAAACTTCCTCGATCGATTTTAATAGCTATTCTGTATGCTCTATAATTGTATATATATATAAAATGAATACAAAATTCTGCGTAAAATGAGTTTCGTAGAAATCGTTCTGCGATCACGCATCGATCAAGATATCGTTTTATAATTTAGATGGAAACAGGGATTTCGTTTCTACACGCGTTTCGAAATAAACAATTCCGGGAATCGCGAGCATCCAATTTTAATGTCTCGGTAGAAACGCGACAGCTGCGAGTCATTCCGTGATTTCGAATCGATCAAGATACCAGAAATTTAGAATTTCGGTACGAGATTATTAATTGTGATTGGAGCCTGTTTAATCTACCGATTAAATAGTATCATCGATAATGGATCCGCGGTCGTGACATCACGATCGATTTTAGTGACCGACGACGCGTTTGCGCGATAGTAATTTGCTCGATAATTAATTTTGTCGTCGAAAAATATTTACCGACCGCCTCGGTGGTTACTCGCGTCCCGAGCTGTTTAAAATAACTCGGGTCGGTATCCCTGGAAGGGGCAGCGGCATTTTTGCGTTCGGAGTTCGTCAAACTTTCAAAAATATTCCCCATAAAGGATCGTCGATTTTTCTGCCAAGCTGGGATCTCGTAAATGGAATTCTCATCGGTACCTCCCCCGAAAAGGTTGCTCTTTTATTTTTGTCTGGCTTCTATCCTTCGGCTTTGGGCGCGTTTTAAAAATACTCGATTCGCCCACGAATCGTCTGTCTAGCGATCTGCCACTTCTGGATATCGAGAACCTTAAGGCACTCGTCGCTATTTTTTTTTCTTTGCTAGACTAATAGTCGTGAAACTTCCTACGAGACGAAAATTTTATTTTTAGATAACTAAAAGTGTCGTAATAATTTATTTATGAATTTAAAAAAAAGTATCAGCTTACAGGGGACGATGAGACGAAACTTTTTTGTATTTACGATTTATTCACACGACGTTTAGTATCGGAGATAAAAATTGAAAACTTAGAAGACCTTTTCCCTGAAATTCAATTTTTTTGCGACGAACTTCAAACTTTTCAATTTTTATTTCCGAAACTAACCGTCCTATGAATAAACTGTAAATATAAAAAAGTTTCGTCTCATCATCCCCTGTAAGCTGATATTTTTTAAAAATTGATTCAACGAATATATACGCCCCTGGCAGTCAAATTCAATTTCTTCAAATTTCTTTCCACCCTTCTAGCTCCTCAATTTTCTAATCACCACGCGATTAATCGTACCTAACGATCGCACTTGCACCAATTATTTATGCGAAAGGCGCCACACCTAATCGAATCGTACCATCGACCCGCGTGAGAAGACTGCGCGCGACTGGCGATAAGCCAAGATCGAAATGTGTAGAAACAAAGGGAGCCTGTTATGGGGGTCCTGTCGTTGGCATTTTAAGGCGTAGATTTCTCGAAATTCCAGCGCGTAGCCGCGGCGACACTTGTGCCAAACGAGTTCCCGTTGTCTCTCACCGTGTTCCAACGATCGGGAACTTTGGCGACGGAGAGACGACCCGAAGAGAAAAGCGCCGTTGAAAGAAACGCTCGAGGATAATTGCCAACCCTTACGGTCTCGTTTCCCTTTGTGTCCCATTCAAACAAGGTGGTTTCTTTCTGGGTGTTTCCAGGCTCTAACGAGGGGATTATTTTAATCTCTAATTTTACCCTTTTGGGAACTTCAAAAATTGCGTCACTGCTCCGGGTCAGGAATGACCCAATACACTGGAGCGACAATAATTTACGAGTTACGGTTCTTCGATTGTTTCTCGGGGGGAATTATTAACTCGATATTTTTATTTCATTATTTCTCTAAGATTATTTCTCCAAGATTTTTAATTCGACACTGGAAAAAGATTGTATTTCTTATTGTGCGTGCCAAGACTGTCTTGGAAAGTAACGAATCAAATAAAAAATACTCGAGCAGACAGAAGTTGTACGATAGGGTTTTTTACGATCGAGTTTCGTCGTTGTTTATTACTCCGAATCTTCGCAAGCTTTTCCTGCCAACCCCTTCTGCCCCGACGATATTTTCCTCCCACGTTCCATCCATTCCGCGCTCGTAACTTTCGTTTTGACGGCATCGTTCGCCTTTTTGCCAACGAAAATATCGCGCACGACTTTCCTTTGCATATCTATGCTCCGATCTAGCGTTTCCCAAACTGTACTCCTCAAAAACATAAACGAACGAAAAATCGTTCCGCTAATTCACTCCGCCGTCTTATGTTTACACTTTTTTTAAGACTTTGCAACGGTACTCTTACGTATTACTTTCTTTTTTTCAAGATTTTACAGTATTATTTGCACGTTCCTTGCGATTAGAATCTCACTTGTGAACGGTGAACATTTATGAAGATTTATGCGTGAGTAGAGAAAAAGAAATGATTTAAAATTAAAATTAAACCGTACCACGAGTTGAAACAGTTTGGGAAACGCTGGCCGAGGTCGAAGCACGTGCTGAACGCGTCCTCTCTCTCCCTGTCGTTTCCCTTCTGCTTCCCCGAAGTTCACGAGAATCTCGACCGCGGGAGCAGAAAAATTTAGCACCGTCGAACGGATGAGGAAGATGCGCCGAAAGTAGACGTTTCTGATGCTAAACTCGAAAAAGGATCCTCGACTTCCTTGGTTCTTTTTTTTTTAGACAAGACAAACCGCGACACGACGATCGTCGTTCCAACGATTCTAATTTCGAGGACACTTCTAGCTTCTCTCGTTTACTCGGAATCAATTATGAACCTCATATAAATTCAATTCAATTATGAACCTTATATAAATTCAATGAAATTATAAACATCATGTAGATTCAATTCAATT
>NC_071979.1:29264094-29286696 GCF_026283585.1 Hylaeus volcanicus
AAATTATGAATCTCGTATAAATTCAATTCAATTATGAACCTCATATAAATCCAATTAAATTATGAAGCTCATATTAAATAGCGTCGCACGTATAGAATACATTTTGTACCAATTGCAAATGGCTCACCTAATCGAACCAGCTGTCCTTGGGTAGTTCGATCGATCTGCAGGATCAGGAACACCCCAACGATGAGACATTTGGCGATCGCCATCTTCGACGACAGGTACCCGTGGCAGCTAGTGGCGCGGCATGAGTGACATTCTGAAACAGAAGCCCGGAATGGTTTGTTTATTCTCCGGCTGTCGAAAGACTGACAGAATAATCTGCCACGGGAAAAGGGGACGTGTGCCCTGGTTAAAAATGAGCCTGAAAAATAATTCGTGTCGTCTCTGTAACCTACGTTCGAACCAGTTCAAAATCTGTATATTCACGATTTCTCTTAGACTACCTCCATTTTTAATTTGCTCTAGTAATTCGATACGATTCTTTTCTTACGCGATCCAGTATCGAGAATCCAGTTTAAAATCTGTATTTTTGTAATCTCTCTATAACCATTTCTACCTTTTATTTACCGTAATAATTCCGAAACTGAAAAATAATTCCATTGCTCGCAACCTCAGTTCGAGCGACGTAAAATTTCTGTAATCGTCTTCGAACGAAGTTCAAGATCTGTATCTTTGCGATTTGTGACGACCTCCACTTTTAATTTACTGTAATAATTTTGAAACCGAAAAATAATTCCATTCGTGTTCGTAACCTCGGTTTAAACCAGTTCAAAATCTGTATTTTCGTAATCTCTCTATAACCATCTCCATTTTAAAATTTCTGTAACTATCTTCGAGTGAAGATTGTATCTCTGCAATTTCCCTGACAACCACCCTCGTATTTGCTCCAACATTTCATCGAGTTTCTTCGAATCAAAACGAAACGATTTCGATAGGACCTGATACAGAGAACGGAGCCGTTCCGTGCGCGTCTGGGCAACGTCCCACGTAATCTGAACGGCTGTACCCTGACAAGGATGCTCAAAGAGGATCCATGGGGGTTACGGTGCACCATGATCTACAGAGGTCGAGTGCATCGCGATGTTGCACCGGACGTGTTCTGGTGCACGAATCCAGCTCTGCTCTGGGACCAAGTGCCGGCCATGTGTTTTCTAGGCTCGTCCAGGACACGGTCTATTATTCTTTATGGGGGACGCGCGCCATCCCCCGAAGGGGACGCCGTGAAATGTATTCGGCGTCGGACGCGATGCCTCGGATTTCGATCCGATTTATGACGAGTGTATCGGCAGAAGAAAAAATCTTTAATAAATAAAGCAAAAAATTCTTTATGGTACCCCCTTGTCAACCGGTCCCTGTGGTTACTTTTAAATGGCTCTATTTATAAAGAACCAGGCTGGCCGCCGGGGTCTCGTCGATCGAGCCCGATCTACGTATTTTCGCGACATTGAAATAGAATGCGGTCGATTCTAATCCTCGTGCCGTGTTCCTGTGGCTTAATTTATTAGCATAAATTCTCTAGCGAGAATCGAGGAGAAAAAGAATTTTTGGGTTAACGTGATTCTTAATGTTTCGTTTAATCATTCGGGTCAAGAGTTTGACCTCCTTTTTATTTTTAATTTCAATATATATCTCACTCCATGTTTATTCAATTCTTTAAACTAACGATTTTTGCACGGATCCCTAACATTTAATTTACCCTTAACCCTTTGGGTCAAGAGTTTTACCTTCTCTTTATTTTTAATTTCAATATGTATCTCACTTCGTGTTTACTCAATCCTTCAAACTCAATCCTTCGAACAATTTCTGCATAGTTCCTAATATTTAATTTACCTTTAAACCTTCGAGTCAAGTGTTTCGCTTCCCTTTTATTTTCAATTTGAAAATTAATTCGTTAATTCTGGGTATCCTGTATCCGATCGAAAATTATTACAGAAATTCGCCCTCGTAGCAAGAGTTACTCCGAGTAATAATATCATCCTTCCAACGCCTCCATAAAGATCGCATTAACGACGCCGGAAACGCATAAAACCAACATTTTCCTCGCGTCGTGCACCCGAAAAAGAGATCTACTCGCACAGTTCAGAGGATACGTTACACCGTCGGCCTGAAGCGTTTTCAATGGCCGTATAAATTTCTCTCGTGCAAATCGTGGACGTTGAACTGGCTAAAAATGGCACGGAATTTAGAACTTTCTTACCGCGACGTGTATCATACTTCTACAGTACCATGCAGAGGTCTCTGGTCACCACACGAAGCTTGCATTATGTTTAAATAAATTGTTGAAATGAGCTTAATATATGTATCAAGGTAGTCCTCGATGATTTTTTAATCTATCATACATTTTAATTTTAACATCGACACGTGCCTCTTCGAAAAATTTAAATGGAAAATAAAAGGAATTTTTTCAATGGGTTACTCCTTTTTTTTTAAAACTCCAGTAAAAATTGATGAAACGATTTGAAATTTGACGGTGTTATACAATAACAAGAACAAGCTCTAAAAATTTCAAATTTGTATCGGAATTATTTCCTTGTAATATATCCGCTTAAAATATTCTTATAATATCATCTCGATTGTTTTAAACACGAACTTATTTATAATCGTTTGCTAAATTGATATCGAAAGAAGAATTTCCTTTAAAATTTCTTTATAGAAATTTAATGCTATCGTCTCCTAGATAGCCACTTTGTCTGTGTGCAACAAAGGTTGGGCATAATTAAAATTCAAAACATGAGAACGAAATTTCTCGAAACGAGTCCTTGGCGATAACGGCGTCACGAATAAAAAAATATTTCGGCTACCTATTAATGCGTTCACGTTTTATCGAGCGTTAAACTTTCCGCGGCGGTTACCTGTCTGTAAATAAGATAATGTATTCGATCCCGTCGTGCAACGGTCCCGTGCACTCCCTGCGTTCCTATCTGATAAGATTAAACGCCTATTCACGATTCGTAACGTCGATCTTAAAGTGCACGAAACGATCCACGCCTCGCCCTTTCACCTGTTCGATCAAGGAATCGTTGCCAACATTCTTGCCCGAACGCTATATTTATCTCGTCGATTTTCTGCGTTTAACGGGTGCTAATTTTAGGTCGCTTCGCGTTTTCGATCCCGGACCCACGTGTCCCTGGAAAAAGTAACGTTGGAATCTCTTCGAGGGCAATTTTTTTTCCACGCGATGGAATTGTCTCGATCCTAAAAAAAAAAATATATTTCATAGAAGAAAGCTCGGTGAACAAGAAGGTATTTTTCCGCTCGAAATAATTCGTCGGTTTCATTTTGTAACCAGCTGCGCCCCGGTATTCCGTTTATCTCGTGTTCCAGTGAGCGGAATCTAAACCGAGTTCTGTTTTTCCTGAAATATCCGATCGATCTTTCCAACTTCTAAGAATAGAACAAAAAATGTCTACAAAGTGAAAATTTTGTCTACGAGTCTATCAAAGGTTAAGTAATTCAACGTTTCTTGTGGTATGTAATTTTTTGAACGTCGGCAAATTCACGAATCCCATCCAGATTTATTTTCGCTATCGTCTCACCGTTGGAATATAATTTCTTTGTCGATGCTTAAAACATTCGGTCACCTGATTTACGAAAGGGAGGGTCTTGTCTGCCCGTTAAATGGCAATCAACGCGTTTTTCATGGCTTGTTGTCCACCGATTACACGTCCTTTCAATTTGTCCGCGGCCGAGGGGGCTATCGAAACGACGCGTGATAAATTCCCATCGTCGTTAATTGTTGCACAAGGGTGGAATATATTCCCGGGGCTCGTGGACGGTCGCTTTGATGGCGGCTGCGCGTGTAAGTCGGGCGATTTCTTTCGACAAATCTCGGGAAGAGGGGCCCGCCCGTCCCCGAAATTTATGCTAAGCGAACCCCTCGGGTGGTCTCGCTTAATATCGCGCCGTTAAATTTGAATTCCTTAAGGGATGACCGGTGACTTTCGTCCTGGCGATTGTACCATACGTTCGGCCGATACTTTGCTCGCGGTATGGTTGCGCGTTACTCGCCATGGGTGATACCGTGAACATAATTTTCACCGGAGAAGTAGAAGAATTCATTCTGAAAGTCGAGCATCGAAGAAAATGAATTTAAATGAAATTCGTGAATTTTGATAGAGTTATTTATTTATAATCTTAATTTAAAATATCAGAGGGACCGAAAAAGCAATAAAAATTTTATCGACATTCGTTTATTAAAGAAATCGCAAACTGATATATCATATACTGATCAACCAAATAATTTCTATCGTTTTATAACAATTTTTGTCGACGCGATGCAATTTTTCGATACGATCTCATTACTTTGCTTTTCTCGTCGCAGATGTTTCAGGCAAAAATGAAAAAATACTCTTTCGACCCTTTTCTATGAAACCTGTATTTTTTTGCACGCCAGCGTAGCCGTTAAATAAAATAAATACATCGGCACCAAAAGCAAGGTTGGAAACGAAAACATTGTGTTGCGCGAGGCAATCTGGCGGCCAGATTTTCACTGGTGGCACCAACAAAGGCCCGCGAATGCTGAAATCAGACTCTTTCCGTTCGACCTGGATATCCTTTTCCCTGCCCGTGGCGCCGAGAGAAACTTTTTTCCAGTAAACCCTCCGTTCGGGAAAAGGGATGAAAACCAGATACAGAATACATGTTCCTTCCTGCAGCTTTCTCCGAACAGGTGACCTCGTAAAGAAAGCTCGCCCCCAACGACTCGTGGGAGAGTCTTCAACCCTTGGATACTAATTGTCCCCGGGATTTATCGATTTTCCCATGTAGGGTCGGTGTATTTTTTCAGGGCGCGGAGGGGACACCTCTGGGAGTCGTTAAGAACCTTCAAAGAAAACAATCTGGCAGGAGACTTCTTTCGGGCGGACAGATTTTCGAAAAAGATCGTTAGGATGGCGACGAAAAAATAAATCTCACCCTCTGCGGGACCAGAGGCTTCGGTAAATATTCCAACGGAGGGTTAGGTCTCTAGCGACTCGTTAACTTCATGAGTTTAATCCACGAAGATAAGTATATTTAAATTAGAGGACGGTGGAGCAGTGCGTAGCGTATCTGACTATCACGCTTGAAAACCCGGGTTTCGAATCCCGGCAGTCCACCTCAGTTTTTCTTCAAGGAAGCTAATGTAAAAGTATCGAACAAGTGACGCAAGATAAGGTAAATGAAATTAATAAAATAAAATAAATTTCACATTAAATTACAAGCCAGATTTCCGAAAAAGATCGTCGGTATGGCGCCCAAAAAAATAAATCTCAATTCATCAACAAATATTCCAATGGATAAGAGTATGTAAATGAATAAAATATACAAATGAAATGAAGTATATGTGAACGAGAATAAAATAGACTAGATTTCCTTAAATACAGTACGCTTTATCGTTTCGCAGAAGCAAAGGTAAAAATAAACTCGCGGTATCGACGTGCTCGAGTTGTTGGAGCATCGATGGCAAGCCCCCAGCTCTGCATCGAAATGCAACAACTCATTCCGCGGGATCGAGGGCGAGCACGGAGAAATGATATACGATCGATCGACACGCCTCTCTGGTCTATAAAAATTTATGACGTCTTCCGAGACGCATTACGCCGTTTGTTCCCTCTTGCGCAGCACGCGCGTAAAGCCGCTCTTCAGGGCCGTATTTCAATTTGGCACGTCCGTGGCCGTTGCCTGTCCTCGACGGCCGCGTTTTTGGGCCTGGCCCGCGGCCAACGCGCCGCTGGAGATCGACTTTTTCGAAACCGGGGCGGGGTTGAAAGAAACAACGAGTCAGGGAAAATGCTCGGAGACTCGTTCTTCGAGTTTACACGCCCACGTTTGTTCCAATTGCGTGGAAAAATACACTAGCGACCATCAATCTCGATACGCTACCACACCTGTAACTTTCTCGAAGGAAGATGGAGGTAATCGATGATTCCTGTAGATAAACGAGTCGAAATACTATTTAAAATTTGGCATTTGGCTCGATATTCGTAGCTAGACTGAGGGTATTTATGAAAATTCATATTTTTACAGATAGGGAACAAGAATTGAAAGTGAAATGTCTGAATTTCTAAACGGTGTAATGATTATGTATGATTAGGATTATGATTATGTGTCATTTATCATTTTCCAGGTTTGTAACGGAACGGAAAAAATAAACAATCACAAATATATATATATATTTATATTGAAATTAATATCTGGTAGAAGAATAATAAAAATAATCCCTCCTCAAAAAATTCGGCCGCCTTCGAAAATACAGTTCTCCGCTGAGCATACGTTTTTCCAGCGTTTAACTACCTATAGAATTAATTTCGAGGCGCCGCGGGTAATAAATATCTCGGAAGGTAGGTGTCGGCGTCGATCTTCAAATTACACAGCCGGACGCCACCAAATTCCCCGACCTACGTCGCGATAATTGCCAGGGCGAAGACGGTCGGAACAGGTCCAGGCAGTTTCATTCAATTTGTCCAGGCTCGAGTGTACGACTTGTCCTAACCGTTCGTATATCCTCCGAGATATCGAAAATGGGAAGGGTTTCCGTGTTTCGAAGGATTTTTCGGTGAAGAAACGACCACCGTGCCGATTTTACTCGTCGAATCGTTTAGGGGAAGTCGTATGAAAGTCGATTTTATGGCTGGAACAGCTTAAAAAGCTCTTCCGTAGGCTCCTATCGAAATTTCTCTCCCCTTTCTCGGGGTTTACTATCGTGTCGGGGTCGTTTACACGGAAAGGGCATTAGCTTCATTGTTCCGTTAATTGGAGACGCGGGGGTTGAAGCTGATAACGCTGCTAATTGCGACTTAGGGAAATTTCTATTTGAGATTTATCCAGAATGAAATTTCTGAAGAATTCTTCGCTTTTATTACGAAACTTTTTGATCTTCTTTAAATGGTCCTAGAAATATATCAACTTTCAACCTTTGTTAATATTTGAACCCTGCGATTACTAAATCGTGCAAGCTGACCTTCCACTTGTCTAATAAAAAAAGGAAATCTAGAACCCGTTGAAATTACAGTTATTTCGGTGGTACGTCTTCCTTCATTTCCATATTATTTAAACGAAGCAAGGATAGAAATTGGTAGTTCGAAGCTTCAAATTTCCTACGGTTCTACACCAGCATTATTTCTCCCCATCATTCTCCACAACTATCGTCGTCGAATTAAAATTCTAGTACCACCTCGGACGTGTTCAACCTCTCCAAACGCCGAGGCGAGGTGAAAACGATGTCCGTATAAAGGTACATTTTATTGACGATTCTTGAAAAGGACGTGTTAAGAAATATTAAAACCTCGCGCGTTTCAAACCGAATCTTCCGACCGTCTATTTTCATTCTGTGCTGTGTATTCCAGCTATTTATATCTTATTTGCTTCGATATTATTTTTATTTAATCTTCCTACTGTCTATTTTCATTAAACGCAATGTATTTCAACTATTTATATTTACTTAGGTATTAAACTGTTCTGCCAGTACCAAGAACAATTTCGTTCAAAATATACTTTGACTCGCGTAGTTCCCCGCCAGACGCTACTCCCATCTTCAAGAAAATTCTCGATTCGAACCTCCCGACTTCCTGTTTTCATTATACGCGATATATTCCAACTATTTATATTCTATCTGCTTTGATATCATTTTCGCTCAATGTTTATACATTTTCGCTATATATTTTCGTACTAAAGCGTTCATCTATCAAAAATAATAATTTCGTTCAGACTATCCCTTGACTCACGTAGTCGCTCGGCGACAAAGATTGTCCCGCGTTCGAGAAAATCCCTTCGCGGTTGCACAGAGCGTCAGGTCTGAGAAGTTGTTCTCTAAAGGTGTGCAGAAGCGAATTTACCCGTGAAGAAACGGACAAAAGGGTATCACATTTAACACACCTACGTCGAACGTAACGCGGAATCGTATATAATAAAAGATTTGCCAAGTTGCGCGCGTGTTGGCGTAAATGGTGACCCCTATCGGGCTCGCACTTCCTGTTTACGGCTCGGCCCGTTTTACATTTTGCGGTGTACAATCCACAGGAGGAAGGGCACGGTTTCAGCCTTCCAGAAAAGCTGACTTACTCTTTTCGTTTCGCCCCTTCCACTTGTTTCTACGCGTTCTTTGTGTTTCCTTTGGACCCTTTGACGCGACGCCGACGTGGTGGGTGGACGAGCTTTCTCGACCGCGAGATGGTAAAACGAAACGACTTCGATTAGGCGACCCTCGGCGAACCAAACGCGACCAAAACTCGGCCAGAACAAAACGGAACGCTTCAAGCTCGAATCAGTTCGTAAATTTTGTCGAATGGTCGTTCCCGCTTTGTTCTGAAAATCGACGCTATTATTTATGACTTTACACTCTGATTTCAGGTTAGGGAGACGCTTCCCTCTGTGTAATGTGATTGTGTGGTGCTTGTGTGGTGCTGATTCCTGTTTCCTCGATCCATGAGAGCTTTTGTGTGGCATGATTCAGGATGGGTGCGGTGCGAATGGATGTTGGAGCCCTTGGTCCCCTTCTGAATTTCATTTATGTCTTTCTCTTGCTATTTACTTGTCTATCTATGATGTGTGATATTGTATGATGAATTGCATTTATTGAAACCTATGATTCAAAAACTAATTCGCTTGTAACCAGTACAAGTAGATTTTTGTTTCATTATTCAATCATTTGACTCTACGTACGTCTTATTTCCCATCTGTTGCAATGGTTTCATATGTCATCTCTAACTTTGAGTCTTGTAATTTCACATATAAAATTCACCAATGATTCCAATTGATGTCACTAATGCTTAAAGTTATAATATATAACATTTGGCAGCGTAGGTTACTTCTGCTTATAGCCTACCATTAGTTGCATTATAATAACAGTTGAAAACCTGATGCCAGCAAAGCGAGGTGTCTTGCATCAATGTATATGTATATGTACCAAGAACATGTTTACCTTCTTTTGGCTTATTTTTAGTTTTAATTCGTATTAGAAAGCTACAACACTATACTCTTTCATTATATGTATAATATGAAGCGAAGATATACTGTCAAAGAATATTACTAATTTTGATTCTATACATAAAGTATACAGTACATTTTGTACCTTTACATTGTAAGTACATACATGTCACGTTACTAACAAGTTCTTTTAAAGTCAGAAAGTGTACTTACAAAGTAATTAGGTTTGAATATCGCACAGACAGAACCAACCATGTTAGTTAAATAGAGTATTTCCTACATTTTTTCTTTGAATAAAGCAGGCTCGTATACATTATTTAGAAGATACTTTCGACATTTACGTTAAGTTTACTGCTACATTATTGCCCCATCCGCTCGTAAACGAGATTTATCGCGGTATTTAACGTCCAGACCTGAAGGCTACCACATTAGGCAAACTCCGATCGTAAGATAGTGGCCATCAATGTCATTAGCATATAATGAGCGTCCTTTTCGGCTTGTCGAGTCAATTTATTCGGAATCGCGTGAAACGGAAACCGATCGCCGTCGACAAATTAGACTGAAAACAGGTTGACGCAGGTTAGTGTCATATGAAAATATACGGAAGGGCGTCGATCCCCAAAGTAAGCCGCTTATGGGGGATATCCGTTTTAACCCCATGGGACTCTGCGGAGAAAGTTGCATCGTTCGGGGCGTGGGTGGTCTCGAAGTCCCCAGATTCCATTTCGAAAAAGAATAAAATGTCGGTTCGTAACTCTGACGATGCAATTTTAGATTCTATTGCTTTAATCTTCAAGAAATTTATACGTTTGAAAGTATTTAACCCCTTGGTGGTGCTAAATATATTTTTAGGTTAGGAACTTCTTGCATTATCCTACTTAGTTAAGATTTATAATTTTTCATTCAGTAACACCTCGATAAGTTACTAAAATTATCTTTAAGCATCAATTTTTGACGTTTAAACATTAAAACGAGACGTTCCAGCGACCCTTCGCCATTGTCGTGTTTACAATGCCGCGTTCACTTATTTACCGTGCACTTCAGTCTCGCCACGGAAATTTTCCAAAAGGAAAATTTAATTTTTGGAAGCTTAGGTTACATCTACGTGGCCACGAATTACTCGCGAGGCGTCATCGGCTAATATTTGTCGAGTTTAAGAACAAAGAAGCAACCGAGCGACGCTTGGAAGCCTTTCAACGTTCGAACAACAGGAATTTTCGTCGCTTTACTTCTCGCGGGCATTTTAGACGATGCTTTTAACCTGGGTCTCGTAAAAAACGAGGAAAAAATAAAATAGGGAGGAAGTAATGGTTCAGCCCATAAAAACGAAGACCGAGGTTCGGTGTTTCTAACCCCTCGAGATACCAACACTGTTAGGCTCGAAATCAACGACGAATTTTGTTTACATCTCGCGATAGGAATCATCAGAAGGCAGAGATGAAATTTCTTCTGACTTTTGAATATATTATTGCATCGAATTAGAAAGAAGCGTCTTTAATCGCTCTTGTAGAAGTAGAGGTGTCAAATTTTGAGGTTAGTTAAACACGTTCCCAAATTAACCACCAGGAGCGCTTCGAACATTTCCAGATTTCTGTCCACGTGCCCTCTGGCATCGCGAATCGAAATTTCACGGTAGAATGTCCGCGAAACAAAACAGTTTACCAAAACAAGAGCAGAGTAACTCGGAGTAACTCGGTTTGTTTTCAAACCGACGTCGAGAGCTCAGGGTCGTTTCACGGTTTGCCTTTAAATTTCGGCCCACGGATAAGGCCAGAATTTCTTTTCCTGGCGCGTGCTCGTGCTCTCGTAGACTAAATAACGGCATTAAATTGGTGAGGTCCGTTCGTACGTGGCGCCACAGGGTATGAATTACGAGGGCAAATTTCTCTACTGTTGCTTCGAGTGTCTCTTAAAAAAATTTCTCTTAAAAATATAGTAATTTTTACGTTCTCAAATAAATTGTTCGTTACAAACACGCTTTCAACGAAACGTATATTTGGAAACATTGAACTTATCGCGCAATTTAAACAAATTTCCTCGATAGACATAAAATGCTACGAATAACTATTATTTCGATTTTGAGAAAAACTTCTCGAAATTTAATTCGAGCGCGACGGGCGCGCGTTCGCGCCAATTTTCGCGGGTTTCGAACCTCGGCGAATCGCGTTCGCGCTAAGACGCGTGCGCAAAAGGATTTGGAACGATCGTGTCGCCTACGAAGTCCAGTTGGCCGCGACCGATTCGCCTTGTTTGGCGTGTTCGGTGCTGGCCATCTTCGGCGCTTCTCGCGATCGTCGTGCGACGATAGAAAATCCCGTGATGCGCATAGCGATACGTTTAGGAAACGTGCCGTGCCTCGCGAGGAGCGAAGGGAACGCACCGTGCACGTACCTGGAATATTTATATCGCGAACGGAATGCCCACGGTTTGTCGCGTCAAAGCGGTTAAAGACTCGGCGATCGACGCGAAAATACCGATCGGTCGACTAGTGGCGCGCCCTGGCAGGGGGTAACGGAACCACGGACCCATTTTTGGGTCATTGGGTCATATCTGACCATACCTGGCCATACTTGGACGATTAGAGTCATTTTATGTGTAACGAATATACGTGCTAAGAAATTCTATGGGTAGAACACTTACTCCTCGTTGGTCAGCAAGGGGTTACAAAATGGCGCATACGTACCTGCAACAGAATAACAAAAAAAATATAAATAGTAATAAATGCATTCAGTACACATATATGATATGTTTCGTAGCTTCCAAATCTTAAATTCTATTTAAGATCCCTCAAGTTCTCGCAGACAATTATCTCCATAAAGGACCTCTAAACGCTAAAGGCAATAAAAATGTTTAAAAAAAGTATCGTCACGTAGAAATATCGAGGTCCGTTGTTCCTCCAAATATCTTGTTTCGATACGCGAGGAGAAAAGAGAGAGGAAAAAAAAAAAAGAAAACGAACGACGGCGTCAGCGGTGGTTTAGCTGTGGCTGGGCAGCTAAAAAGGGACACCGTGGCCACACCAGCGTGAATAACAAAAGGCTCGTGGAACGTGCGTCGCGTCCGAATGAGGACGAAGGGATCGGTGAACAGGGAAGTGCGCTTCTCGATAGCGGAATATTCATTCCGAGTTCGCGATCATCAACGCGATCGCGCGATGAATTCGCCGGCGAATTAATAAGAAGAGAGACGTCTTCGGGGTCTGTTTGACGCTACGGCGTACGTACCGTAACTTGAAAGCGGTGCAGATGCCGACAGTTACGCGCGTACAGTCACGAAACTATGACGTCTCGAAAGCAAGGTATTAAGCAAGAATATGACACCGAGTCGTGGATGAAATGGGAATCTAATTAAATATTTCAACAAATTAAAAAATTCGTTCTTTTGAAAATTAACCACGAGCTCTGAGTGAATATTTTATAAAAAAAAAAAAAAAAATGAGGTGACCAAGGAATCAAGTCTGACTGTACAGCGATCACTGTTAGTGTTTTGCGCAGGAACGAACGCGGTGTTACGCGGTCACGAAAGTGTCAAGTTTACACACCTGAACGATAAGGAGACGAAACGTTTTTATCAAATTTTCTATCTTCAGTTTGCTCAAGCATGGTTTATCGTCGGTGGGTTATCAGTGGGACCGTGGTACCTCGCGGTTGCAGGTACGCAGTGCTCGCGGGTCCACCGACCAGATAACGCGTGATAACGTTTATCGGCCTAGCACAAGAACGCGGCCCTTGCACCACGCTGCTTGTCCGGGAGTTCAAGTTCAAGCGCGGCGTGCTTCCTGGTTTCTTATTTTAGGAAATTTACCCATTCGCGAAAAGGAGTTAAATATTCATGAATCTAGGTCACGGAGCCCGGTATAAAATGGTAATTGAATTTTTGTTACGTAAAAGAATCGAATACGAGGTGTAGAAATTAATTCTGTGCTTTTACACGAATTCCATTATAACGAATTTCAGAATTTTGAAGACTCGGTATGTTCAGTAATTCCACGCATTTTGGTCATCGTTGTTCTTCTAATAAATTATTAGTTACCTTAGAAAGGCACAGAATTAATTTCTGCACCTCATATTTACAAAACAAAACGAATATTTGCAAACAAAAATTCATTTACTATTTTTACGGAACGATATTCATACTCAGTATGTTCAGTAATTCCACAAATTTTGGTTATCGTTGTTCTTCTAAGAGGTTATAAGTTTACCTCAGAAAGGCACGGAATTAATTTCTACATTTCATATTTACGAAACAAAATGCTAAACGAATACTTGCAAAACAAATTCGTTTACTATTTTTACCGAATGATCTTCGCAAGCAAATTAGGAAGTAACCGTAATCTTTTTGCGCTCATCTATTCGCGGTTCGAGTTCTGAAATTCATTTTACGCGCCACCGGCTCCTCGCGGGGTCCCTTCTTCAAGGGAAGTGCCTTTGTGACCCTTTCCTCCTGTCACCCGTGGAACATCTGTTCACCGAGCACTAGAAACACTTTTTTCGAATCGCGTTGCTCGACGGAACAGAGACCGCCTTATGTTTCAGCGGGCCATCGAAGTAACAAAAAAAAAAAAGTAATACAAATCACTTCGTTACAGACGAAAATTTATACTTCTCGGGCTCATTAACCAGAGCGTATGTGGGACACAGAAGCTCGAGGACACAATCTTTTTGTCCGGGTCGTTTCGAGATTGTCGCCCTCGTGATTCCAACAGAGTCGCAAAAATTGGGCCGGGACACGAGAAATTAATTAATCCCAGGCCGACAGTCTTTAGAAAAAATTTGGAACGTGTATTCTTTTCGGACGATGACACAAGAGAATAGGATATTTAATTCGCTTGGTGTGGAGGAATTTTAAGAAAATTGATTTTAAATAAACTTTCACAAAATCAAAAAAATTACCGCTTCGTATTACAAAACAAAAGCTCCCAAAATTTAAAAAAATGGCACTCCCGTGATTAGATTCATCGATCGATTTCCCCCTTCGTAAATCAGTTAGAAGATGTCGCGTAACACACTGCAATTTCCATTTCGCTCCCCAACTGAACGATCTATTCAATCGATCCCCCAACTAGAATTCTTTCGAACGACTCGATATTCCCATCGTGCCAAGTGCCAAGTTTCATCAAGCGTCTTGCAGCCAGCTTTTTGTGAGTGACACGATAAGAGACTATCAAGTGGCGCGAGAACGGAGTGTCGTTGAATCGAGACTTTTCCACGGGGACCCCATCCTTTGTGCCGACCAGTAACTGTGCAACTCTCGCAAGAAAGTAGCCGAGGCTGATTATCTTTTCCACTCATCCGCGAAGCCCACGGGCGATAGAATCTTCCTACTCACCGGTCTCGATTATTAACCTTCCACAGTGGCACTCGATGCATTGTTCCCTCGTGCCATTATCCGGCTTTCAAGCACTGTTCGCGGAGAGACGCACGTTTCCCTGATTCGGTCCGTCACGCTGCTTACCAGCTACACGCGTTCACCGATCCCCATAATGGATGGTTTCCTGGGCAGACGGTGGTCGTACGAGCGACCAAGCAGACGCATAATCCGCGTGTCCATTGACGCAGAAACAGAGCACGGTCGTTGAACACCGGCAAGGGGGGAAGAAGAAGACACCAGACGGGACAGATAGACGAGAACACGGTCATGTACGGAAAGGATACAAGTTCGTATTAATTTAGCAACGCTTAGTAGCGTAATAAGGCATCCAATGTATCCTTAACACTTTAAATAAATACAGAATACGAGGAACACGGTCTCTTGACACCGGGGTCTCGAGGAAGTCGCGGCAGGACCGTTGCGGTTCGGGGTTCGCGCGATGTTTGTTTGCCGACGGCACGTTTTCGTCTGACAGTCCGAGGCTCGCCGCGTGTCGTACCTGGATGCGCGCATGCGCGACGTTGCGCGGGGCTCGGCGGTATCGACGCCCAGCGATCGGTGATTGGCTGTCCATTCATCGGTCCTACACGCGGTTCGGTCACGTGCCGAGGTGTATCGTGGACGGTGCTACTACGAGGGCTGACGCGGGGGAACGGGTGCGTTGAATGGCTCCCGGTCATTCGCACCCTTTAACTTTTGAGCGATAGTGAGGAACCGTGTAGGATTAAAGAAACGTGGAATAGCAAAGTGAGAGAGCGTATACTGAATTGTATACTGAATATACCGAATATACTGAATATACTGAATATAGTGAATTAAATAAAATGGATTATACAAAGTTGTTGCAAAAGATCCAGAATTGAAGAATAATTCCTCGAGAGGATTGAACTTGAAGGGACTCTCAGTTGTCACTGGGTTTTTCGCAGTGATTGTGTATATTCTTCTAGGAAGCGCAAAATACCAAGTTTATCTGACCTTCCCTCGCGCAATCCAAATAGACGTGCGTATTCGTAATACCAGTTTATCGATTCGACGTGTGAAGAGCTGTTTCTACACACGCTTCTTCCTATTTGCAGTATTCGTTCGATCGAGTCGCTTCGAACACCTGCTGTGAAGCAACGTTCGGTTGAAAACGTGGCTCTATCTAAAAATTAATCAGTTTACGGACTTCTATCTGAACTTTTCCTTTTTTTTTTCTGAGACGTAGAACACACCTAGCACGGCGTATCACTCGAAGAACCAGTTCCTCCAACTATCCGTGTTCTTATAATTGACTACTATTACCTAAATAATCTATTGTTTTCTATCGACTACACTGTACAGAAAAACGGTATAGAAAATGTAAATTCTGAATTTATAGAATGTAATCCAAGGTGAGCCATTAAGAAAAGATTCGTTTCTGAGAGTAAGACACATCCTCAGATTAAATATTTAACACAAAGAAGACTTCGCTTCGCGCACAAAGGAGTATCTTTGCACAAAAGATACGAAAAAAAAAAACAAGTAAAACGACTAAAGGTGCGTTTAAAACATCCACGCCTTCGAAAGACCAGCTAATTGTTGTTAGGTTAACAGAACGTCCGTCGAACGGAGTTGTCCGCGGTTATGGAGATGCACGAGCGATTCGTGTTGCAACGATCGTCACCAACGCTCCCATGGCGTGTTTGTGAAACGCGGTTACACGCATCGAACGACCAGTTTTATTGTCGGCTTGCGAAAGGCGCGAAAGTGTCAATTCTTGGGCGCTGTTAACAGCGTTGGCGTTCTTCTTGACCTAGCTGAACAATGCAATGAATCGGCGAACGTCCCTTTCACGTCTTAACCACGCAATTATCGGTCTGCCAGGAATCCTTTCTTTCATAGTCTTTGATCGCCATCTTATCGTTGGAGTTGGCACGTCTTAGGAGCCAGTAGGTGGTCGATATCAGAAATGAATTCCAAGGAAGGGATCGCAGGGAGTTTTTCTTAAAGACTCGGAGTAGTTCTATTTTATTCTATCGCTATTCCTATCGTTATTTTTATAATTCTACATGTGCGTTGAAATACCAAAAAATCAACAAACTTTGAAATCCAAGTATTTCATAATACATCCTCTGAATATAAATCACAGTTTCATCAACATACTTTCTACTATCGAACCCACGAACGATTCCTGCCCGTTTGCGTACCGATGATATTTTGCTCGCGTGACTCGTACTGTTTACACCCATCTTCGTCCTCCACTAGAACCCCAGCATAGTAGCGGCGACGTTAACAAGGGAATCGGATCGTTTGGGAGACGTTTATCGTTCGAAAAATTAGCCAGCATCTCGGGAACGGGTTCTGGGAACGCGTCTGAATGAATTAGAAAAACGACGACGCACGTGCGCCGTTTCCGGCGTGGCAGGCAAATCACGACGTACTTCCGTTGGCTGCATTCGGCTGCGGGACTCCCCGAGAGCTCCCGAGGCGACGATATATGCCCGACACGAAACGGACACGCACTTTTCTGAATTACGTGTACACATTTACAATGCCACGCGGAGATCATCGGGCGATAAACGTTTGCGGCATCGCGCCACCCGCGTTTCATTACTGCCCCTTTGAAAACGCTCTTCCGAGAGTTCCGTTCGTATCGATCGGATGATAGGATCCAACGATCGCGGCCGCGATTCTGCCGCGAGAGGGTCGCGAGAGTCGAGATATGTACCCGAAAATTTCAAAAACTACTTAACCGACCAATACAAAATGTTAACAGTAGCTGTGTTATTTCGAGAAAAATGATATCACATCTGCGTAAAAATACGTAAGAATACGTTGAGCGCTGAACTACCGCTCCCAACCGCTAGGTGGCTGCGCGTCCGTGAGCCAACCCGAAAGAGAACTCGCAGCAAGTTTGCACGATATATACGAGTTCGTTTCGTCCGGTGAATCGCTTCAAAAAATAAACAACAGGAAAGTGTTCTATATTCCGGAGTTCCATAATATCACAGTACAATAAGTCTAGTAATAAGTAAATATATATATATGGATTAAATATGGGAGAGCTTTGCCTCTCCTCCGATCGAGATCATTAAAATTCCAACTACCTGAATTTTTACGACTCCTGGAGACCCTTTAAAGTTCCCTAAACAAACCCAACCATCGTCCAAAAGGGGTAATAAAATCCAGCGACATCGAATTTTCCCTCAAAGCGACCATTATTTCCCTACGCGTGCGTAATTCGTAAAAATTCTTAGAACGGCTACCAAAGAAGGCCGAAACGCGCCGCGCCATCCCCTGAAAATTACTCGCGGGTGTCACGTGGCCCTCCCGTCGCGGAGGAAGTCCTCTAATGAGCCTCCTCTCGAATAATGCACAGCAGATGCCGTTCCCGAGACGTCCTTCGTCCCCCCCCGATGCTCGTTCGGCCTTTATCTCGAATTACACGACGCAAACTCGACGAGCGACCACGAGATATGGAAACGCGTTCCGTGAAACGGTCGGTGGAAACTCTCGCTGATTGGGTCGGGCTCGTTAATTAATGTTCCCACGGGCGAAACCTTTTGCTCGTTTCGCCGCGAACCGATCTGAATTAATTCGACGCCATCCACTCGCTGGCTAGTTTGTAGCGCGTCGTAACGAATCGTTGAAGGACCAGAGAAAGTCTGTATAGCTCGGGGATAACGTTAGGGAGTTCTCCGTGTTCCTGTCTGAAATGGGATCGAGGAACGCGATCGAGATTATTCAAGTTGGGAGGATAATGTTGGGGGCTGTTTACTGTGTAGCAGGATGTTTACGACTTCCTTCGTTTGCTACCTTCGATGATATGATAACGATGCTAGTAGATGGTATCCGTTGCGATGGTTTTGCATTTATCGCAGTTGCTAAATTGATTTTCTATAGGAGGGTTGGGTTCCGAGATCGTTTCGCGTCGAGCTGGGAAACTAGTCGCGTCGTTAGGCTCTTCAAACTTGTTCAAACCTTCCACGAACGCTTTCAAACCTCGCCAAACCTGAAGTTCCTAGATCTTTCAATTCTTTTTGTCTTAATTTCTACTTGTTACGCCACTCGTTCGAGGGAAAATTCTTTAAACACCATTTTCGCTGAGGTTTGACTGTTCAACCAGCAGGCCTGACCTGTAACAGCGTGCAACACACAATTCTGCCGTGATCGCAGGGACACACGATAATCGAGGAGAGAGGAGTTCCCCATCGAAGGCCCGCTCGATCGAGCCGTGACTCCACCGACGAGGGTTCGGCACGCGATAAACGGTCGTGGAGCGAACCTGTGGGCGTTTTATGCTAATCAACCGGAGTGTTTCGCGTCGAAAGGACCACCGAAAGCAAAAATCACGCCACAATGACCCGACCCGCCCGCCTGGCTTTCACTCGACCCGAGCATTATCGTCGCGCGAGATGAAACACCCCGTTCCTTTTGCCACTATCGTCTGGACAATGTTGCCATGTACAGGGTGCTTCATAGTTTCTTACGATTTAGAGCGTGCAGGTGATGTAGGAGATTAGGGCTTAGAATTCACAGATCAGGGCTTAGGATTCTTGATGGGATTGTCTTTGGGACTCTTGGAGCACGGCGAAGATGATACTAGCACTTCTTCACCTAGAAGTTCTTGACCCTAGCATTTTCTTGACCTAGCATTTTCCTGATCTGGCACTTCTTGACCCTAGCATTTTCTTCACCTAGCACTTCTTGACCCTAGCATTTTCTTCACCTAGCATTTCTTGACCTAGCATTTCTTGACCCTAACATTTCTGGATCTAACACTTCTTGACCCTAGCGCTTCTTGACCTAGAAAACAGTAGTGTCGTAAGCGTGAAACCCTTGCAAAATGTTGACTCTAAGAACTGCAAAGTCAAGAGCTCCCAAGTCAAGAACTTCTAGGTCTAGAAGTTCTAGCTTCTAGAAATGTTACTACCAAAAAAAACTCGTATTAGCTCCGCGCGTTCCAAAAGTCCGTTTCCATACCGCAGCAAACCCACCACCAACCTCCACCCCCTGTCCTAACGATCAACGCCAAGTCCAGCCGCGTCCAGTTAGTGGAAAAGTTGCCGCGCGACTCCGTACAGCATTATCAGAGGAACAAAAGGCCATTACGGCGAGGCAGGACGCCGATCGGTCGCGAAATCGCTCGAGGCACTGAATCACGGTTAATGCATGGCTAGGCGAGCCCGAGGCAGCGTTTGACAGCGTTGGAAAGATCACCGCGACAAATGATCCCCGTCCTAGGCCAAGCTATCTCTCAGTCGAGGCTACCAACGTTCGTTTCCACCGCGTGTAAACGGCTTGTCATCCGCTGACAACAGTATTTGTCTTCGCGACTCCGATCGAGGAGATTTATACTCGTCGCGGAGGACATGGCCAGCCTTATACAGGGTGTTCGTTAACGCGCGGAAGGCATCGAATAGCCACGTCGTCCAGGGAAGAAAGTTCGCGAGAGTCTTAAATCACCTTGCCTAGGCTCGATTTATAGCGTGTTCCGTTTCCTACTACCAGAAGAAATAGACGAAATTACCAGTTTCGAGTGGGAGACGGAACGTGGGTGGCTGTGGGCTGTTTAACTCTGCGAACGTGCGCCTTGGTACCTTGTCGCCCGGTTAAAAGTCCGAACTAAGTATCCTGCGAGCCTGGTTAGCTTGTTTTCGAGTCGAAGAATTCTCGGCGGTCCTGCGATTGTCGGGGTATTTTGGAATTTTACCTTGTGTAGGAAGAATTGGAGAATTGGGAACCTGCTAGGTCGTTTGAGGTACGACCACTTTCGAATAGGATGGATACGCAGACTTTGGAAAAGTCATTGCACAGCAGGGCTCCTTGGCAACCCACTTCGATGCTGTCATGTAATACGCTTGTCGAAGCTGTTGCACTTTCTAGTCGAGATAAGGTAACTTTTCATCAGAGTTCGAAACGAAAGCGACAAGCTTCGCGATATAGGTGTAGGTAGGTATACCTACTAGGAGTTATCGATCGATGAGATACAGTGGATTATTATTTTTGACGGATGCTCCTTTTTCTTATACTCGCGAATGGTTTACTAACAGAGGTTTACATCTTGAACAGAAGAAGAGAATCCATTGAGGAATAAAAAAAATTAATTTAGCAGGTGAGATGACGTTAAAAATAAATCTGGATAGGATTCGTGAATTTGGCGAGGTTAAGTAATACCACGACGAATGTTAAATTATTAAATTTGTAATAGTCCAGGACTTTTTATTAAGGAATTAAAAAAATTAATTCCAAAGGCGAGACAATAATACAAACAAATCTTGATAGGATTCGTGAATTTGTCGAGGTTAAGAAAATTAAATGCCATACATTATCTAATCCTTTATAATGTAATCGATATTTGAAGATGAAATGTGAGAATCGATGCGTTCGTGAACCAGATTTTAAATATACATTCAACCTGTTTAAATACATTAAATGTATTAAATACACGCGAGACTAGTACTACAAACGAAATTTTAACTCGGTAGAAATTTTCACGAGTTTTAGTCTAGCAATCCTTGCAACTTTCTCAAAGATTCCATAAAAAAGAGTGGAACTCGATAGAAAGTTTCCATATTCCATATTCGATCAGGAAGTCCCGACGCAGAGTCCCCCGACTCGTTAAATCGACCACGTTCCGGTGGCTCCTTTTCTCATCGCGCGACAATGAACCGTAAAATCAGGCTTTTACATTAGAATGAGCCCACATGCGACATAAGCACCGAGTTCTCGACGCGATGTCGCACAATGACCGATTCACGGCCATCGGAGCGACAATGCGCGCTTGTTTGGCGCGCGTCACAATGGAAGCGCAGCCAATTCGTGGGGAGGACAGCTGCACGTGAGAAAATATTTGGGGAACCTGCGAGTTCCCTTCCGCCATTTTCAATTCCTGGAGATCGTCAAACTCTCTTTCGTTAAGTATTCGTCACTAGTGACCAAGATTTAATCGATTTACGTTTCCCTAACAGTCGTCGTTAATAACTATATTTAAAATGTTGACGCGATGCTAAATCTATACAAAAAGATACTATCGTTATCGTTATCGATTTCATTTGATTATTTGCCCTGTTATGTCTACGAGTCCCATCGCGAGATTGTCCAAAAAATACGAAATGCAATCTTCTATTTTTCTCGAGTCTGTCGTCCATACTAATGCGTATATACTTCATCTTCTCACCTCTGTGACTAATCTAAAGCGTCAGTGATAGATATCGGTCAGCGTCCCAGTGACTCGGCGCCTTCCCCAAGCCCAAATGCACTTCCTATCATCGATCACCAGTTACCCGCGATAAATGCCTCGAAGATCGAGGATAAAAAGGTGATGTAACGAGACGGAGCAAGAAGTAATCGGCACGAGCCGCATTCCGATAGCACTTTTCATTTCCTCGAGCCGATAGCTCCGGTTGGCAGGCAAGCAGCCAGTCGCCTAAGTACTCAATTAAATTCGCGCGTCTCGTCACTCTTTACACGAGGCCCGATTAACTCGACACAGGGGAATCCTCGTCTCGACTGGACTCTCTCTCTCTCTCTCTTTCTCTCTCCTGTCGGCCACAATCTCGTCCAATCAGCCGACCGGGTAGACGCGAGGGTACTCAGGAATTTCGCTGGTTCCTGGTGGGTCGCGGCGCAACGTGGACGCGTCACCTCCTCGTAACGAGGGCTTATTTATCTGGCCCGCGATCAACCGTGTCAGCCAGGACCACCGCGACGAAAACTGGTTTCTCTCTGAATGAGTAAAGACGACACGCGAGGACGTACCGGTTTCACGTGTCCGCATTAAAGATACCGGGGGCAGAGGCGGCGCGATTCAATCGCAAAAACTCCATCGCTCCGGCCAACATTCGCCGTGGCCGCAAGCTAATTTAACACGCGCCCAGGGTCAAGGCGCGGTAGACTGGTTCGAACCGTGGTTTGTTTAGGACACCGTCGCCTCGCGATTAGGGTTCGTGACGAGGGGCGAGTACAGGAAGAAAATAAGAAGATGGTACTTCTTGACATACCATTTCATGAGGTTAGACTTCTTGACTCGGTACTTCTTGAGATAGGATTTCTTGAGCTAGGATTTCTTGACCCTAGCATTTCTTAAACTAGAATTTTTTGACCTAGGTGTTCTTGACACTAGGATTTCTTGACCCTAGCATTTCTTGAGCTAGAATTTTTTGACCTAGGAGTTCTTGACACTAGGATTTCTTGATCCTAGCATTTCTTGATCCTAGCATTTCTTGAGCTAGGATTTCTTGACCCTAGCATTTCTTAAACTAGAATTTTTTGACCTAGGTGTTCTTGACACTAGGATTTCTTGACCCTAGCGTTTCTTGAGATAGGATTTCTTGACCCCTAGCATTTCTTGATCCTAGC
>NC_071979.1:29286706-29288432 GCF_026283585.1 Hylaeus volcanicus
TTTCTTGAGATAGGATTTCTTGACCCCTAGCATTTCTTGATCCTAGCATTTCTTGAGTTAGGATTTCTTGACCCTACCATTTCTTCACCTAGCATTTCTTGACCTCAGTACTTCTTAACTCACCATTTCTTGTCCCTAGACGTCCACTATCTCGATTGCATCGACCAGGCCACTTAACCTAGCAAAACCACCAAGAGAAGCGATTCCAATACAATGCAACGCCACCGGGGGTATAACCCTCGTGGAAGATGGACGAGGCGTCGTTCAGACAGCAGCGCGGGCAATACACGGTCGCAATCTTTTCTAATTATCTCGTTCCAGCGTGCATTGCTCGCCGTAATCGGATATGCTAATGGGGAACAGGGAAACGCAGCGTTGTTGGCCATCTTTTTATGTCGCCTGTGCGCACCCTCCAGGAACGCAGGCCTTGTGCTGGGTTTCTCGGGTGCGCGGTGACTCGCGACCACGAGGCCCTGAACAGTCGAAAGAAATAAGCTCGGACGACGTAATAACGCCTACCCTGAATAATAACCGTCGCTGAGCCTCCTGTAATCAATCCTCTTTAGACATTACCGCGCTGAATTCCGCACCGGTAGCGGTTTTTATGTTAATTAACGCGTTTCGAGTGCACGAATGTTTCTGGCATTGTTGGGGCAGTGGGAAGGTGCTTCGGGAACTGCGTCACTTTATACTTTGAGCTGAAGTTTCTGGATTTAGAATTTCTTGAGCCTAGCATTTCTTGACCCTAGCGCTTGTTGACACTAACACTTCTTGAATCTAATATTTCTTAATACTAGCATTTCTGAATCTAGCATTTCTAGATCTAGGATTCCTTGGTCCTAGCATTTTTCTTGACCCTAACACTTCTTGATCCTAGCATTTCTAGATCTAGGATTCCTTGGTCCTAGCCATTTCTTGATCTAACGTTTCTTGACTTTAATACTTCTTGGTCCTAGCATTTCTGTATCTAGCATTTCTGAATCTAACATTTCTGAATCTAGCATGTCTAGATCTAGGATTCCTTGGTCCTAGCATTTTTCTTGACCTAACGTTTCTTGATCTCTATGTCTCCTACCTTCGCGATCTCCATAGATTCATCTGCATCAATAACGAAACGAAGGCCAGCTGTGAAAACGAATGCATCGTCGGGAAGACCGTACTATGAAACAGTACACCGGTTCTCATTGACCCTGGACGATTGTTCAAGGGTCAATTCACGGAACAAACGGAATCGCAAGGCAATTACGGAGCGTCGGGACAGCAGAAGCGAAGTCTAAGGCTCGAAGGAACCTCGCCAAGAGAGAGACTCGCCAATCACTCGACCTCGTTACGCTCATTTCGCCAATTACTGTACGCCGATGCGTGCCGGATCATCCGCGGAGGACAAAAGGATCCGAAATTTAGAAATTTTTGATTTATTTGGGTTTGGTCCCAAAATTGAATCGTTATTTAATTACACTTACTACTGTCTTATTTAATTTAAAGTACCTCTTAATCAGTGACTTAATAGTTTTTATTTTATATACAAATATATTGACTTTAACACTTCTCGACCATAGCATTTCTTGACCTAACATTTTATAACCTAGCATTTCTTGACCTAGCATTCCTTAACCTTGAATTTTTTGACCTAGCACTATCGACCCTAGGATTTCTTGATCCTACCATTTCTTGACCCTAACACTTCTATATCTACGATTCCTTGGTCCTAGCATTTCTTGACCTA
>NC_071979.1:29288442-29293520 GCF_026283585.1 Hylaeus volcanicus
AACACTTCTATATCTACGATTCCTTGGTCCTAGCATTTCTTGACCTAGCATTCCTTAACCTTGAATTTTTTGACCTAGCACTATTGACCCTAGAATTTCTTGATCCTACCATTTCTTGACCCTAACACTTCTATATCTACGATTCCTTGGTCCTAGCATTTCTTGACCTAACGTTTCTTGACTCTAACACATCTTGATCCTAGCATTACTTGACCCTAACACTTCTATATCTACGATTCCTTGGTTTTATTTCCGATTGACCGAAAGTAGCGTCGAGAAAAATGGCGTCTCTCAGGTTGGACGGTTGATAAAGTCACGAAGCGGCGATAAACAAGCCCCGCGTCGTTAGAATAACGATCGAGTCATTATTACCCGTACACTGAAAAACTCGAAGGCAGTTCCAACAGCGCGAGAGGACGCGTGCTCTCTCGCTTCGAAAGTCGCACGGAATTTCATCCACTTAATCGTAATCGGTAACCACGTTAACTAGCCTCGCATCGGCAACTTTATAGAATCCTAACGAAGTAACATAAGCATCTCCGACTGATTGCGAGATGGTTTAACGCGGAGTCGAGTAATTTAACTATCGTGACTGGTTAGTTGCTTCGGCGAGTGGTGCGTTTGAATCCTGTTAAAGGATTAACAATACGAGATCGGGGTGCTTAAGGATTTTCTTCACGGGGAAAGATTCTATTTAGCCAATTTGTATTTTTTTGGGGAGTGGTCGGAGATTGAAGCACCACCGTTAGGTCTGTTAAACGAATCGAGGATGAAATATATTTAACGCTTGGAAATAAATAAATGTAGGAGTTCAACGAGAAATAAGGCGAGGGAGATTAGAACTCAGGTGTGGAGATTAGCAGTCGAGCACTTTTCTCGTTCGACTTGTTTTCCATTCTTTTTATTCGACTACATATTTCTGGATACAGACAGTGTAAAATTTCATAGACTAACCCTTGGAAGTCTGATTTCTCAAATTAGAAGAGTTGTATCCATTATTTGAAGAATTTTTACAGCTGACATTTATTAAAAAAAATTTTTTTCGAATGAACATTAGGCAATGGTAACGTACATACAAAAATATTAAAAAGAAGCTAATTGCAAGTATAAAATTCGATTTAAAAGTCCGGTATCAAACTTGAAACTTAGGACATTTAAGGGTTAAAGATGAATTTTGCTATCGCTCCTCGATTAAAAATTCCCGAAAATTCTGTAACCGTTGTATTTACGAGAATCGATCGTTTCCATGGCGGGAATGGCGCGAGACGCGATGGAAAGGAGTCGAGAAGCCACCGAGGCGTCTCTTATTTGCGGTTGGCCGCAGTTGCGGTCGGCATTATTATGCAATCGGACTATTAGGGATCCGGTATTATCGTTGCCCGCAAATAGCTTCGTAAGGCGTTCCTCGTGGCCAACGACTATAAATATTGATGATCTATCGCACGGAGAAAATCGTCGATCGGACGGTCGGCCTCTGAAAGGTAACCGCACACTGTGTCCGGTCAAAGTCGACTAGGAAGTCGTTCAATCGCGATCGACGCGAAATCTGTTTGTGAAATTAATCGAGATCGCACGATTCGTCGGGAACGCGCTCTTATCGGATTTCTGATGCTTATCGTCGACTTAGGTGTCTAGTACTCCTTAGAATCTATTGAAGAAAGTTTAAATTAAATGGAAGACTCGTTGTCTCCAAATAAACGTTTCGTTCGCAATTACTTAAAAATATACATGTATAATCTCTCTTGAAGAAATTTGAACCCGACCATTTTTTACTCGGTTAAAATTTTTTTATACTATACTACTCTACTAAATAGTACTTCGTGAATTTTTGCGGATTTTTGCAACGAACCAAAAAAAAAGTTATAAATTTTTCCAAATAAATGTCATCTTTTTTTTCAAAATGTGCGCCTTTGAACGAACTACGAAAAAGATACAGAACGAAATATAATTAAATTCGTCTTCTTTACGATCTTTTTATTTTTCGGTAAAAAGGCTTAAATTTTTCAAATTTCGACACTTAACTTTTTTTTTCTTGTTTTTTTTCCCTCGTTTTACGACACAAGTCATGCGCCGAATTTTCTTTCTATTTATTTTTTTTTTAATTGAAAATAATTTTCATTCATTTTTGCGCAATTCGAAAACTATTTGTACATCGAGAAGTGACCATCGAAAAGATGGATAGTTTGTTATCGTTCCACTGGCGGGGTGCGATCACGATCCTGTCGGCACGAGACAGCATGTAACCGATTTCGCGTACACGAGACCGCCAGACGGCTTTTAAAAATACAACCCAGCCACCGGGTAACGAGAGGAAGTACTTAGGCTCGCATGCTGCGTGTTGATTTAATCGTCGATTTTATTTTTTCCCCGCTCACGGGATCCCTCCCCTCTTCCTTCAAGAACAGTCTCTCCTCTGTTACGCGTAGCATCTCTCCAAACAACAGGCCCCTGGGACGCCGTTATGATTATTATAATAACGTCTTTGTTACGCAAATTGGAAGAAAGCGTGCACGTCCGAGTAATGGGGTAATTGCGTAAAGACCAGTTACAGCGAGGAGCTATTAAGAACGTCCTGCAAGAGGTTGGCCTAGGCGATGAAGTGTTTAGGAAGGAGAAAACATAGATAGCATTATTCCTATCTACTTTCAAATACACGCTCTTCGATTCCCGATGAAAATTCCTAACAGACCTGCAAACAAATGTTTAGTAAACTCCATTTACTTTCGAGCACACATTCCGTTTCGAGCATACATCTCGACGACATTCCTAACCGAGTTGCAAATTAACGTTCAGATATTAAAACCTCTTCAAACGGTAAAGCGTTACTCGTATCAACTCCGACTACTTTCGAATATACATCCCGCGTTGGCTGGCTCGCAACCGACTCGCGAATAAGCGTTCGAATATCTAAACGTCCTCAAACAAGAAAGCATTCCCCGGTATTCGACTCCATGGACTCTCGAATATACATCCTGTGTTTCCCGCGACGACACTCGTGACCGAGTCGCGAATACGAGAGCGCCGGTCCCGTAACAATAAACAGGTGCGGCGAGGTTTACGCTTACTCGCGAACACGAAAACACTCGGGCGAGCGAGTACGTTGAACGTCGCGCGATAATACTTGTCCAAACAAATCCCGTGATCCTTTAAAGATACGGCGAGACGCGACGGTCCGAAAACAAGTCCGTTTGTTTCGTCGGCAGGAGCCTGAACGGGAGCTTCATAAAACGACCCTCGAAGGGTTGAACGTGGGAGATTATGTTCGTCGGCCGGCACGCGCCCGAAGGCACGCGTGAGGAGGCCCACCTGGCGACGAAATGTAGCGACTCGCGCGAACAACCTCGTAACACGCTTTGACGCGCGCCAAACACCCAACGCTCTCTTCCTTGGGGTAGGTCTAATGGCTGGGACCACTTGTCGGATTCGTCTGTACGAATTTATTGGGCTTTGAAATTTTACGCTTCTTTATTCTGCTCCTTTGTATTTATTTTTTATGCTTCTGACTCTAGAAATATCTGTACGCTTCTGACTAGTAGAAATATTTGTTCGTTTCTTGGTTAGAGCGCCAGTTTTCTCGACATGGTGGTCGTTACAATTTATCGACATTTACAAAATTCAAGAGACTCGTTTTGGTTATTAGTCCCCTTCTAACAGGTTACGAGTATGATAAACAGTTATATGTAATGTATTATACACATAAATATCAGGCGGACGGATCGCTTGTGAGAAACGCGCGGAGTCCATCTTTCTAGCGGCGAGGACAGGATTTAGCCACGAAAAAATTTCATCTTATATGTAACCTAGCATACAAAACCTTAAATTCACGATCTGTCGAATATGCAATAATTAATATTGGGTTGTCTGGAAAGTCAATGGCGATTTTTAGTAGGCGGTACAGGTCTGAATATATCGGAATGCTTGAAAACAAATAACACGTGGACGTCCCTTAGAAGGTGGAAAAATTGTGGAACAAAATGCTACGTATATTAGTTTGTCTGGAAAGTCCGTGCGGATTTTTGATAGGTCGTGCACTTCTGTTTGTATTGGAATGGTTGAAAACCATTAACATGGCTGCAGCCCTTAAAAGGTGGTAAGGTCGTGGAACAAAATGGTATTTATATAATTCAATAAATATGTGTATATCAACGTTCAAATATGCCTTTGAATTTTTTTAAAAATTGGTACGAACTTTCTGGAAAACCCGATACTATAAAAGTTAAAGCTCACCTCCCTCTTCCCTGCGTAATAAACGTCCGAATCCTCGTGCAAATCCACGACCCCATAGATGTGACGTTCCCGCGTTAGATAAATCTCCAGAGACGTGACGCGTTTGTTCCCGGGGGTAACGGATTCGCGGGGAGCCTAATGATAATAAGAGCGTCGTGTCATCGATTTATATCACACGGTCCACCGTCCATACAAGATCGTCGCGATATAGGTACGCTAGGCGCGCTCCAGGCTTCCTCGAGGACTCGCGAGGCAACATAAATTTTCTAGAACGTTGCCAGGTGTGCTTCGTTGCAGCATGTTCGCGAGAAGCGTCTTCAAGCTCTGATAAGCCGGGGAACATTAGGTGGCCGTTCCCGTATCGCTTGGTTTATCGTTTACACGAGACTGCATCGATACGAGAACATGCATGGTAGCCGTGTCCAGGATTTAGGGACGTTGCACCTTTGCACGATTTTTCTCGGGTTTGTAGCGTAATTATCGAAAGCGAGCTCCGATATGTGACGCGAACCGAGCGTCCATCTTTATACCGTGTAACTTTCTGCGGCATCCCTTATTCCGTTATAGCACTTTGTTATTTTACCTCTATTAATTTTTTATGTAAATTTTTAAACGAACACTTCGAAAGGAGATTATTATTCTGAAGAGACGAGGACCCTCTACGTGTGTTTCGTACAATTTCCTAGAGGGATACTTTGATGAAAGATCGTCAAACTGCAGATTTGTATACATTTGCAGGAAATTTAAAATAAAACAAAATGCACACAACGTGCGATAATATACAAAGAAAAAAAAATTGAGAGTTCATGTCGTAATATTTGCAGAGTAAATTTCTGTTTGGGTTCGATTTT
>NC_071979.1:29293530-29299697 GCF_026283585.1 Hylaeus volcanicus
TAAAAGATGCGCGCAATGTGCGATAATATACAAAGAAAAAAAATTGAAAGTTCATGTTCCAATGTTTGTAGAGCAAGTTTCTGTTTGGGTTGAATTTTGGAGGCACGTTTGCAAAGATTTCATTTTCTATACGATTCCCTGAAAGAGTACTTCGGAAATTGACTGTCGTCTCGAAGAGACGAGGACGAGACGCATCAATCGAACAACTTATGACGTTACGACCGTTACCCCTGTTTATTCCAAGTTCCCCGGTGCGAACGAACATTCAATAATATTAGCGTCTTATGCCCCATCCTTTCGGCCGAGGATTATTTTTTCTGTCGAGCAACGAGTGCAAGATCGATGGCGATCCACATTTTCGCTTTATTGTTTCAAGAGGAGTCATCGTTTTTTTCCAGGAACAGCCGGTCGTAAAAGAAGTGACCACTGAATTGAAGCGCAGATGTTTGTCTTCTGTTTCCCAGCCTCGGGGAACTCGCGTGTCGCTTTGATTAGTTTCATCATGAGATATGTACGCGAAAATAAAACTCTCCTTAACCCACGGCTTCGCGAACGTCCTATAAAGACCGAACTCTGTACGATTTTGTCAAACGAAGATATTTGCACAGCGATGCTATAGACTGTTTCTTTTTTAAATCACGAGTAACCACCATTCTTTCAATTCGAAATTATTTTACCATCGTCCTCGCGTGTGTAACGCATTTATTTATTTTCGATAGAAATTAAGTGTTTCTATATTTACATTTGTAAATAAAGATCATTCCTTTCAATTTACAAACATACTTCAAATATTAATATATTCCACATCGAGGAAATAAAAATTCCAAGTACGAACTTCTTCCTACTTTTAATATCGAAATAAATATTTACATTTGTAAACAAACCCTTGAAAATACCTGAAATATTAATGTATCCCACACGAAATATCTGGAGATTAGCTAATTTAAAACTAACCGAACTACTCGATCGAAGGTAACCTAACATCCATCGGAAGACGTCGCGTTTCCTCCGCGAATGATCTGGGAACACCTGCGCGCGTTCGTTTCGAGGTTAACGGAACAAGACGTTGTCTATCGAGCTCGCGGGCGGTATCTAAGATCGCTGTAATCGAATTTGTCTGGTTTATTGAACGAATCTCGTCCGATAAACGATGCTCCACCGGTACAAGGACCCGGCGTGTATCGCGAACGACCGTAGGCGCGGAGATTTCCGGGCGCGCGACCGCACGTGCACGCTCGCACGGCCACGCAACCGTGGACTCGCCGGCACGAACTCTCGGTGGTTTAATTTATCGGTTGAAATCTGAATTCGCTAATTGCCGCGCTGTCTGCGCACGAGAAGCGTGCGTGCGAGACAAGGCGAGCCGGCTACCGAGAGAAACGAAACTCTGGCCGGCTGGTTAGATGCCGAAGAAAGGAATAACAGGAGGGGAAACATTCATCGGAGAAACGTATTACCATCGAATTAAAGTGTTACACTCTCGGTGTTGCTGATATACTCGCCGATACGTTGATATCGGGCCATCGTTTAGCTCTCGGAGAACCCGAGGAAAAAGGATTCAACTCGGAATCTTTGGTATCAACTATATCCTTGGAACAGTTGCGTGGCTCCGCAACCGTTCCAAGGCTTTAAGTAACTCGTACGACGAGAATTTTCTATTAGAATTGCGCTTGGCTCGGAGCTCGTTGTTTCGCACGAAATATAGTATTTTTGTTCCAAGTTGCCCGCCGAGTGAGAGATCCGAAAAGAAGCGAGAAGCCGAAGCGGAAAGAGCACAGAACATACGTAATGCTCTCTCTGTCTCTGGCGTGTGTTTCCTCCGAAACCCCTTGTTTTATCTACGGATTCCTTTTCGATGAAAAAAAGTCAAGCCGAATGGTATACCTCCCTCGAAATAAGCAACTCGCTACTGTCCCGACCGAGTTGCTCATTTCGAGACGATAGTGTACACGCGACCGATCTATAAACCACCTTCGCGTCACTGTTTCCAACGTCCCAATTACAGATCGAGATTACTAATCCAAATTGAACTCGCTGCTTTATCTCCTAATCGTGGAATAACACCTCCGATTTCATTTCCTACTTGCTCGTATCGTTGGAGAGATCTAAAGCGATCGAAACCCTGATTACGTGAGGCGGGAGCAAACACAGATAAAATGTTTTTAGGACTTTGACTTACCCTCTAATTTTCATAATCGTGGATTGACTCAGAGCCTGAATCAGTCGGGTTCAAAGTTCCTTCCGTGACCAAGACCACGCGATTTTGAGTGTCGATAACGAGGAATTCTGTGTTAAAATGGAGATCGCAAATCATGGTGAGATTGAACGATAATGAAAGGACGAACTACTTTCAGCCAAAAGCTTTTAAGTTTACGGTAGATTTTAAGTTTACACAAACTCATTTTCTATTCTCACTCGTTCAATCCCCTGAGCTTTATTACAACGATGGACACTGATTGATTCCACGCAGTGTAATATTTATTATCTAAAACACAGTGTCCTGATTTCTATTACGATGTATCTATACATATATACATATACCATTCCCGGTATCTAAGCCACGGGCCTTACTAGCAGGCCCAGGACGAAACGATCCCTTTCTTTTTTCTCCCTGTCTCTCGCTCTCCCTCCACAGAACCGCCACTGAACCTTATAAAGTTTTAACAATTAATATCGTAGAAACCCAGGCCCAACACGAAAGCTTCGAGTGTCATTCTTCGTTACCTATAGAACAAATTTATGTACAGCTAGACCAACCCTTATTCTGTAACTTTTCCTTTAAACTCGATACCTTTAACTGTGACAATTAATACTATAAAAGCTAAGGCCCAATGGCGCACGAAAGCTTCGTCACCGATGTTTCTTACCCACAGAATGAACCCATAAACCGTCGCGTGAATGTACGACTCCATATACGCTCCTCTTGTAAACTCCGAAGTCATTCGTTCGCGACGTTCTCAGACGAGTCGGATCGCTCCGATCTCTCATGCACGGTGAACCGCGTAATGCAAAGTGGTCGCATAAGGGCCGACGTAAGCGAAGACAGATGACTTCTGAATTGGCTGGCCGCGTCCAACGGAACGTTTTAATCCCTCGGATTAAACGGACAAACGGATTGCCCGTTTTCCTTCTCTCGGCCGTCGACGATCGATAGACTCGTCGCGCGAAAACGTCCAGCTGGACGTCCCCGTACCGTTCCTTTTCCTGGATGATTAACGACGCCGATCGGACGATGACAATTACTTTTTCATCCGCGGCTCCTCTTATTGCGGATAGCGTGCTCGTTCCGCGCGTGACGTTTCCATTTGTCGATGGAAGAGGAGGAATCGCTGGCGAATGGTCAGACGGTTCGTTGCGAGGGGTGCTACCTGTTGAGAGGTGCGATGGCTCTTGGAGGTTTTAGCAGAGTCGGGATGATTCGGAGTCAATTTTGTTTTCTCGACAAAATTCATTGAAAATAATATAATAACAAAATAGAAATATGTGCCTCGTTCCATGGGCCTCTATATGGAAGGAACATAAATCACGGGTATTTCTTTCTTGGACCCTCCTTGTACAGGATGCTAATTACCCTCCACCGAAGCAGATAGATAATATGCTAGCTTAACGAGCGTTTCTAAAATATGCAAATGTTGATTAAATTTAGCGAATTAAGTCTTGTTTCATTTTTATGACGACGACAACGCAAATTTCGAATCCACTTGATCCCACCAAAATCTCAATTATTATATTCAATCTATAAAACTACTATATATTATATTACGAAAATCTCTAATATGCCTAATAAATCATCGTAGGACCTAAGTAATCCAGACCTAACCCAGGGACTAACCCCTAAACATTTCTGTAGGATATCTAAAGGAGAGGGATCTCTAAAAAAACTCGTCGATCGGTAGCGCCGGTCCATTCGTCATGGTAGCACCTCGTCGCTTATCAATTAAGTCCAGTTTTAAGCGCGCGACGAACCGGGGACCGAGGGCCTTTTTAATTAACCGCGTCGTCGCGAGATTTGTGGCGTCGAAAATAAACGGCCCTGCCGTGAAATTTATTAATAACCGGCGGACACGCGCGCGTATTTATGCGTTTACCAGCCGCCGTTGTTCGCGTCGAGGATACGGGTGCCTGGGGAAGAAAATGTCTGCCCCCGCGGGCACTGGTGTCGCGCCTTTTCATTAATCACGACCAATGGGAACGGCCCTGAGGGTCGTTGCAACGGTGACGAACCAATTGCGTGTTACACGTCGCGTATTATACTAAGGGAGAAAATCAGACACTTTTCTCGAATTTTTTAACCACAAGGGAGGTCGATATGGGCCTACGGGGAAAAGTACGGTTCGAGAGGTTACAAAACGAGGCACTTTTCTCAACATAGATCGAAGCGAAGAAATATGGTTCGAGACATTCGAGAAAATGAATACAACATTTCCGTCGATCTATGTTAATGCGTCACGCCCGCGAGCGCATAATTGAACATCAGCCAAGTCTTCGAATCGATCCCGCCCATAAAGTCTATTACGTTAATTGAGTTTATTAGAACGTCGAGAAAGAACTGGATTCGGTTTCCTTCCGGAAGCCACGTTAATAACACTCGGAGCGATTAAACCGCGCAACATAATTGCCGACGGATATTATCTTTATAAACCCTCCGCCTCTGGAATTCCCATTAACTGTACCGGGCGATCCGCGGTAATTCGTTCACCCACGTTATTAGTTCTAACGGTAATGATTCGATAAAAATTTGTCGCAACGTTCAAACCTTCCATCGACCTTCTTTGATCACGCTCGTAGATTAGCGATTCGCTAGCAACGCGGTAAGATGGACTCGTTAGATGGATCGCCCTGTATAATTGATCGCAGCCGCGATTGCCACAAAGTGATAACGTCGTCTGCGCTTTACCGCGTCATCGATAAAGTTAGATCCCTCGGTAACACGCCGGAAATTAATTGATGCCGATCGACATCTTCACTATCGATGGTTATCGCGCGGTTGCGAATTTCTCGCGTGTCCCGATTGCGAAAATGGAAAAGAAAGGATGCGCGTGTGGACGACGCATGAACGTTCGCCGAGGTAGACGTTTGGTCCGATCTCTGCGCCCTGAAAGTCACCCTTTCGAGTCTCGTTTTCCTCGATGATAACGCACATAGTAATCGACTCGAGTTAATTAAGATGCCGCTGCAAGTTTGTATCCAGCAACAGCCGCGTTCGAAAAAGTTACTCCGTCTTTGCGTCCAGCGCAAAATTACTCGAGACGATTGGTTCGATTAAAATTCAAACGGAATGAAAGGGTTGGTCGGAGTCTGCTAAAGGAGTGTTAACTTCGTCCCCACCCGTCTCGGGTGCGGCGTGCAATTTCCAATGAAATTAATTGCCGGCCAACTGTGGTTAATCGAGTTCCTAGATCACGCCGCTGGAACGGCAGCGACACACGCTGTTCTCGCGCATGCGTTTTGTCCCGGCCGGTGAAAAACCGACGAGCACGAATGCAAATCGCCGCGACGCTAATGCTGCTTAACCACGCCGGTAATTGTCAGGAGAGAGCGGCGTAATTTATCGCGGCACGATGCAACCTCGCGGTCGCGCGCCGAGCCACAAAGGGATTCTGCGGAATAGAGGAAGCGACCAGGGGCAAGGGGGTGAACGAACGTGATCGATTAAGCGGAATTTCTCGTTAAAATTTGCAGGAGTTAAACTTGCAAGCAACGCTGAGAATTTTCTATTTTTCTCACGACTTTGTGGTTATTTGGGCATTTTTTAGGTGGAGAAAATCAAGAAATGGAGGATTAACGAGAACTTACATTAGGAGTCATAATGGTTGTCTTTTTTCAACGCGTGACAGGCTTGAAGGATTAGTCGATGAAGAAAGGGACGTGATATAAACATCTTCTTCATTTTCAAGAAAAGACCATTAGCTCAGGTTCAAGAGGTCCCAGAAACTACCAAGCAGAATCAAAGAATCCACTGTAGACTTTAAAACTACCCCAATCCTACTCAGACAGTACGTACATTAACGGTATTCAATATTACCGTCCCCACCAGAAACTACACCAAACTTGCTCAGACAGTATGTAGATTAACGGTATTCAATATTGCCGCCTCCTCCAAAAACTACACCAAACTTACTCAGACAGTACGTACATTAACGGTATTCAATATTGCCGTCCCCACC
>NC_071979.1:29299707-29303933 GCF_026283585.1 Hylaeus volcanicus
GACAGTACGTACATTAACGGTATTCAATATTGCCGTCCCCACCAGAAACTACACCAAACTTGCTCAGACAGTATGTAGATTAACGGTATTCAATATTGCCGTCCCCACCAGAAGCTACACCAAACTTGCTCAGACAGTACGTAGATTAACGGTATTCAATATTGCCGCCTCCTCCAAAAACTACACCAAACTTACTCAGACAGTATTTACATTCACAGTATTCAATATCGAATACGTAGGTTACCCCATTTTCTCAACCTCAACCCAAAAAAAGAAAGAGATCCAATTATTTAATTCTCTAGCTCTATCTCTATCTAGCTCTCATCCTCTATCCAAGTTCCAAGAGGTAGGAGCCATCAAAGTTTGCTCTCCGCAGGATCTCCACGTCGCAGAGACCAGGTCGCGCGATAAGAGAGGTCTGAAGGGTGTTCTTCCCACGGACGGCACCTTAACGGAGCCCAGAGACGTCGACCTGAGCCTGTATCCTCGTGTGGAGCACGTCCGACGAAAAGTGGTCCTTAACTGCACTTGACTTTCGAGACGAAGGCCAGAAAGAACGAAGGAGAAGGGGCGAGGAGTCCCGCGGGCACTGAGCTCGTTCAAAGGAGGGATAGAAACGACCATTATTCTATTCCGACGAAGTGAGGCCGGCAATCTGGCCTTATAAAATAAACCACTCTAGCGCCCGCGGTCGGCGTGATCTGTCAAATAAATCGTAGCTCGTTTCTTACCAGCTTACTTAACGTGTCCCGTCCCCTCCCCTTTGTACCCCCCCCTCCCACCCCGCCGTCCCTCCGTTTCATCGAGCTCGATTTCGTCTCTGTCGCACCGTCTTCTAGGCTCGCCGTTCGTGAAACAACGCAACGCGCGGCCAGAGACAGCGAGAGATTTGTCTCGGGACAGGGTCGCGCTCGAGACGAGGATTAAAGAAGAAGACGCGGGAAATGACCGAACAATGTGTTCCACTGTGTCCAGAGCGCTCTTCGAAACGAAACACGATTTCAGCGATGGCAGCTGAGGCGACTCTGGACCCTGGATGTCGAAGAAACGACCTGCGACAGTTGCTGGCGTTCTTTTATTCGTGTAGAGTTCATCGAATGCGGGTTACCTTTTTTCCGGAGTGGATATATCCTGGTTGAAAAGCTTCAGGATACGTCGAGTACAAAGACAAAGTATTCGATGGCGAAAGTTACGCGTCGAGGGGCACGAATCTCTGTGTTACTGATAATTCTCTAAAGGTGCCAAAAGTGTACGAAATGGAACGAAAATGCCGCAACACTTTGCTAGGTTGCTAACATAATTCCGAACGAAAGCATTTTCCAAGCGATGGATAATCGACGTCGAAAAACTCGTTTCCGGTTCGGAATGAAATTAAGTTCGAGGCCAGTGGGCAGTCGTTAAGGGTTTTTTCCAACGCTGGGAGGGGAGGGAAATGTAGAAATTACAGCGCGGGTAATCTGATTCGAGCAAACAAAAGAGGGCAAAAAGTGTTCCTCTTCATTATGGTCGTGATTTATGTTTTCGCGCGGTCTTCTTTCCCGATGCGACGACTACGTCTCTTTAATCACCGAGGCAACGCACGTCCTCGAAGGCGTATTACAGGAAGCAACGAAACCTACGATCCACGCGATCCTCGTGGCGCACCCTAGGTACGAAGAAAACGTAAGCGTAATTCATCTCGCGTGTATATTATCATTTAAGCGGGCCCAGGCCGTTCCCGCTCCGCGTTCTGCTCGTGTAAACACCGGAAGCGACGCATCGCTGCCGTCGCCATTCTCGCGAAACAATTGCGAGATCGTTTTGGGCACCTCGTTTCGACTCGAATATTTTCGGTTCTCTGTCGATACATCTGATATACAGTCAATCTGTGTGTCTATTTGACTAAATTAAATAACGGTTTCGATGTCACCAAATGAATCTTTATGCACGTACATATTTATACAAATATACACTTGGAAACGTCGAACGTATCATTTAATTTAATCAAATTTCTTCGATGCATACAAAGGGTACGAATATTTATGAGTAGACCGCGCATCTTTATGCATTTATAGGAAATTTGAATGCGCAAGAACCTACAAAATACAAACGATACGGAAGAATATAAAAAAGATTGAAAGTAAAGTTCATGTTGTAACATTTACAGAATAAAATAAATTCCTATTTAGGTTCAATTTTTCTAGTCACGTTCGCGAAGATTTTATTTTGCATAAAGATCCGCGGTGTATTTATGAGGATGACTGTATTACTTCGATTCTTCTTCACGGAATAATATATGTATTTTAAAAGAATTTCAGGAGACGACTTAGGAAAATCCACAAAATTAGAGTAAAATTATAGAGTGCGCACCTTGGGAATAAATAGGGTCTGATATCTCGTGTCGTGTGTCAGATACATTCCATAAACTTCTTCTTCAACCCCCATTCATACTGTATACACGCACACACTGTAAGAATTGCGAGATATAATCTAGGAAAATACACGAAATTATAATAAAATCATGGAGTGCATTGTAGCGTACGCACATAGAATTGCACAGAGTGATATGAGAGTGATGTAATTCCGGCTGAGCGAACGAGAGGCAGAAGGAAAGCAGAGCGAAATTACCCCAATTCTCGTCGTTTAACCGGGCTGCTCTTTGTGGAGGAGGGAGGGAAGCGCGAGCAGCGAAAAAGATCAAGGAAGGGAGGAAAAGTGGGGAAGGATAATTTATTCCGGCTTTACTTAATCTCTTTCCCTCGCGTCTCGACGACGCGACTTGCTAAGCTCCTTTAATCCAGATTCTAGATCGAGAAAGCAGAATGCCAGAGAAATTTGTTTGTTTTAATCCTCCGCGCGTTGAATTCGATTATTTTTTCGTCGACGAAGACGGTTCGGGGGTTTCGAGAGCAATGAATTAAACATCTTCAGATTCTAAATTATTTCCGAGTTAATTTATACCGAGGCTAAATCGTTTCATTTCCGGGTCTAATTGCGTAGATGCATGAATATCGATGCGCTTTTCAATTCTATAGATTTTGATATCTTAATAAAGAATGATGATAGAATTTTGTCATCTTTAAGTTGATTTAGATAGAGTGTTTACTTTAGGCATGTAACGAGTGGCCACTTGATCGTTGTACCTAAAAGAAAAACGTGTTGACAATTCATCGATAATCTCTCGTTCTCGACGCTAAACCGTTCTTTCACGATGACAAGAGCGCCATCGATCAAGATATATTTTCTGCTAAATTGCGCGTATCATTTTTGACGATACTCGTAATCGAGTAGACGTCAACGAACCTTTTCAAGTGTCTGGAGAAAGTGACGTTGCGCATTTACCGTACGTCGAATCGAATCTGACGCAACGATGAATAGAAAGCAAAATATAAAAAATAAAATAAAAATTGAAATTGGCATAATGAATAATCTGCCCTCGATACAAAGAGAAACTACATTAAACCACACTGCGCCACTAAACCACGTTATCGCGAATTGATCGACGACCTTGAAGTCCAACGCAAGGAACGTTACAATACACAAATCGACACACATCCTGTGTATATTCAAAATTACATCACGTGTTCGCCGGTCGAAGTATATTTCGGTGTTTGAGTGACGCACGAATTTTCGTCCCGTCTAAAGCGCGACGTTTTCAGCTAGAAATTGCGCGTCCAGCGACCGGAAGCGCTCTCTCGGGACCGGAAGCGCGCTTTTCGTGGCGTCTATTTCACTCGAATCTCGCCGAAGAGCCTCGATGAAGCGTCGATTACATCGCACGTGCCCGTCAATGCGAGACTACGATTCCTCGGTTCTTGGAAAGTCATCGTCACCTTTGAACATTGTTCAGGTGTCGAGGCCAGATATCTGCGGATTTTGGACGATAAAAGAATCCACGGACTGGGAACTTTGTGTATACTCATCTTCTGGGATTACAATTTCTGTAAAGACGGTATCGAAGGTGGACGCAGAGGAGAAACTAATCCTCGAATCTCATTTTCGGAGATTAGACGTGTATCGTCGCGTTATCGGGTGAAAACACTCTAGATAGGCTCGAAGGTAGAATAATCAGGATTTAGGCTTCGAGTAGCCTAAGGAACCAAGAATCGCCTACCTCAAGTCTTTCTACTGTAACGGACTTGAAGAAATTGTAGGTGGGCTCGAAGCTAGAATAATCAAGATTTTCGACTACTCAAAGCTTAAAAATATCAAGAATCACATACTTCAAGTCTCCCTGCAGAAGAATT
>NC_071979.1:29303943-29305466 GCF_026283585.1 Hylaeus volcanicus
TGGACTCAAAGGTAGAATAATCAGGATTTAGATACTACTCAAAGCCTGAAAGAACTAAGAATCATATACTTCAAGTCTCCTTGCAGAATAACTGAAACCACTCCAGATGGAGCTCAACGCTAGAATAATCAGAACTGACGCTACTCGAAGCCTAACAGAACCAAGAATCCCCTTCTCAAGCCTCCCGCAACAGAACTTGGTACCAAAACATCTTCCATACATCCTCCATCCTCTGTCTCAAGTATCAAACATCGAACATCAACCCTCATCGAATCCTCAAATTGGCAAGTCTGCAAGTAAGCACTCTACCCCCTTTCGAACAAAGGGCCCCTCCGAGTCACCGAACCTACCCTCCCCTAATCGATCAACAAACATGGTTTTTCGCAGATGTAACCTCAGGCCTGGCAAGGAAGCAACAACACGCCGGTACTCACCAGTCGCGATCTCCTTTCCGAGAAAAGCTCTTGGACGTCTCGAGGAGGCCCCTTCCCTCCGCGTGCGGGTTTCTGGCGGCTCTGGCTTTTCTCAATCCCTCGCCGCGGGCGCGCAGGAGGGCGGGATCGATCACCGCTGGTACCGACCCGTAGGCAGCTAGGTCGACGCACGGGCACACGGAAATAAAAGAAATATCCACAACGTCGAAACCCGGGATCGCGTGGCCTCCTCTGTCAGGGAAATTCACTCGCGGAGGATGCTGATTCACCGCGCGCGCATTCCAGTTATTTTCAGGCGTCGCTATAAATCCTCAGCTCCTCTCCTCCGCGGGCCCCATCCTCCGGAACACCTGACGAGAAACCGACACTGGAGATCCTCCGTGCGTAACCTGTTAGAGGAGCGTACGTAGAGTAGGGCACGTGTCCGTTCACCGGTTGCGACACTACACCTGTCCAACCCCCCGAAAAGGATCACCCCCGTCACTGATACACACTCGAGATCACCGATCGAGAGGTTCCTGCGCGCGTTATCCTGTGTGGTCACCGTGGTCCTCGAACCTCGATAAACGCTCGAATCCTCGATCGTTCGGACCTAACCCAGACCTAACCCTGTGCACCCGAGTCGGCGCGTTTTCCGTATCGACAACTGACTGTGGCTGCCGTCGCGGCTACACTGACACAACTACGCGCTTCGAGGCGAGAGGATGCGCTCGAGGAAAGCTCGGGGCGAAGTGCCAGAAGAGTCGTCGCTTGAAATAACCGCTCGTCGACGCGGGCTCCCTCCGCCAACCCCCTGGTGGCCGATCGCGTAGTTCCTCTCCCCACCAACAACCGCGCTACTCGGACCCCACTCCCGTACACCCTCGCGGCTACTCTCCCTACTCTCCGAGAGAGTCCGTCTCGTTACTCCTTATCCACTCGCGGTGCGTGCCCGCGAACGCACGTGCGTCGCGCACCGTCGACGGCGCACTTTTCGCGCCAACGATGCGACCCGCGGTGGAATTTATTGGGAATTTATTATTAATTTATAGGAAACGGTGACGGTGCGATAAGAAAGTCGATTGTCTGTGGGATCGGTGGTGAAAAGGG
>NC_071979.1:29305476-29306330 GCF_026283585.1 Hylaeus volcanicus
GGTGCGATAAGAAAGTCGATTGTCTGTGGGATCGGTGGTGAAAAGGGAAATATTGTCACGGGGTGGGTATAGGAAGGGGTGGAAGATTCATGGTTAGTATCATGGACCATGGGGGTGAGGTATTCAAATTGCTTCAGGAGGAACTGTAATTTAAACAATTAGTTTAAACAATTAGTACTCCCATCGTGTATATACAATATACTCGAATATACATGATATACATGTATAATTTATATTCAGATGGATTCTATAAGCAGTTCCAGGCGAAACAGTACGTGGTCGATCATTCCCGTTATTACGCGGAGTCAGTAACCGTGCCGCTAGAGGATCGTGAAGGAGACGCGGTTTTCGTGCGATAGGCTGCGATAGATACCGCCATGATTGAATAACGACGGTGTTTTCTTGGACGAGCAGTGGTTGCACCGTGCAATCTACCGGGCTTTCCCCGGTAATTCGACCGGGGGATCCACAATAATATGATAGATATTACTCGTGCCTCCGTGCGCGGTCGAGTGCACTGTTTGCCATTCTAATGGAACGACGCCTGCCGCGCTTCCGCGGGTGGAATCCTCAGGGTCCCGTCACAAATGCAACGGGGATGCTTATTATTCCACGATGAGTTATATGTACACACATACTTGTGGTATATTGTGATGAAGATATTATTATATACACAATATAATATAATAAATGTGTGTATTTGTATATGTGTATCATATGATGACGAAGGTGATCATAAACACAACAGTGTCATTTATATAATACTATATGTATATGAGTGCCATATTATGATGAAAACAATATAATAACAAACATGATGATAAACATAACAGATAAACATAATAGATAAATAT
>NC_071979.1:29306340-29333834 GCF_026283585.1 Hylaeus volcanicus
AGGTGTGCCATATCATGAGGAAAACAGTATGACAACAAACATGATGACAAACATAACAGAGTCCTGCATAGAATATTATACATGTGTGTCATACTACGACGAAGACAATATAATACCGAAAATATTAATAAACATGACAGTATCATAAACATAATATCATACACACGTGCATACACGTGCATTACGATAACGAAGATAATGTAACAACGAACATGCCGATATCATGACAACGATATCCGTATGATGCTTTCGATACCAATACGATAATAAAATATCCGAGAATCCAGTAGCTCCTCTCGTCACCACCAGGTAATTCCCGATCTTATCACCGCGAGTACCAACCCCTAATCTGCTCCTACCGCGTTTCCATCGTCGCCGAAACATACTTGAAAAACATGTGCTGCAACCACCACCGAGGCTCTCCCTTCCACCAGACATCCAATGCCAAGGAAACCCGTGCGAGACACCATGAACGAGCCCGCCGGTGATGCTGCACAGCCCTTTTCCATGGCAGTCGCCACTGTTACGACGCGGTTATTTATAGAAAGAAACGATGACTGGTTTAATCGCAATGACTCGTGGACTCGGCTTACGCCTATTATTAGGCGGTAGAAGTTCTGTCACGCTTTTGCCACCGTCTATCATGCGATTCGATGATTACACGTAGCTGCGATGTTTACACCGCGAATCGTTCCACCATTTTTACTCTGGCCTATCATTGACGTATCGATTACTCGCCGCTCCAAATTGCTACTCTAGCGGGGAGCGTACGAGACCACGGATAAATCATCGGGGATGGAGAACTCGATCTCGTTCGGTTTATTCGTTGTCTTATTACGAGTTTTCATGGTGTCTAGAGCTGTTCTTTTAGAGGATAGGGTGCAGTTTGTACTTTGTTTTATAGACGATCTGCTGCGTATAGTACATACGCGATATGAAAAGGCGAGGGTTGGTAGGAAGAAGTTATTCGGAGTCACCGTTTAGGATTGCTTTCGATATATTTCTTTAATAAACTGCTTTTAGTAAACGTGAAATATATAAAAATACGAATAGGTAAGAATCTTAGTATATGAAAATATAAAAAAAAACTCCTCGAATTCTTTACTTTCCATTCGAATTAAAAGTACACCACGAAAACATCGCGCGTCTACTTGGAATGAAATATTCCGAACGCGGCCCTCGTAAAGTCGTAATTCTCCCAAAAGGTTACAAAGAAATTGCTCGGTGTAACGACCTAACGCTCTAGGAATTCGCTTTACGGCTCTCGGAGGGAAAAGAACGTTTCTAATGGTCCCGCGATAGAGGCATTAATTCAAAGTACGAGACGAGACGCTTTAAAAACGCAGGCACGATCGCCAGGGCTTATATCGGTCGTATTTCATCGAGGAGGGCGCCATTAGCGCGATTCGAGCCACCAGGGAAATGGGTGGCGTCAAGCCGACAACTCTTTTTTTCTCTCCTGTTGATTTATTCGATCGTTTTCGTGCCACGGACAGGACCTTTGTGATCCTCCATTCCGGCATTGTGATCCGATGATTTGCGGCCGTTGAGCTACTGGACTTTTTTTTTTAACCTGACGGGAATATCGAAGCTCGTTTAATTTTGTACCATGGTGGAAAAAATTGAGGGAAGAGAGACGTAACTCTTTTAGGTGGGATTTCGTTTTCCCTGAGATTTATTCGAGGAATTAATTCTTTTAGTGTGAATTTATTTTCTGTCCTATTTTGTCACGTTTATATTTTTCATTTCTATCCGAGATCTATAGCGTCTCCTCTTAGACACCAAACTTGTTTATTTGTTTGATTTTCACGATCTCGTTGAAGCATAAACACGCTTGTTTTTCGATTAGTCCCGTAATCGACTGTGGAATCTACGACGACCGTGGTGAATCGATTCCGACCGCGACGAATCGAGAAGAACACAATTCCCCCTCGGTGGTTCGCGCCTCTAACGCGTTCGTTGGTCTTCGCGTGTTTTCTTGCGTTTCTTCTTTAAAAATCACACGATCGAGTCACGCTTCTGCTTCGCGTTTCTATCGACTCGTTCTCGAGTACTTTCTTCTTCTCCTGTGAAAGAACTCTCCGACTGAAAAGCTCGGAAATGATTTCCTTCCTCTGTTTTTCCACTGTAACCATTTATTTCCGACAAAATAATTATTCTGTAAATGAATTGTACTTAGTGGGAATAATAATGAAATGTTTTGTCTTCTCATAAAAATACGACTTGAAATTTTAACTGGGACTTAATTACAATTTAACTACGATTTAAGAAACATTATCAGAATAATTTCTTACCATCTCATTATGAATAGAACGAAAAATATATTCCAAAAACGTTCGACGAGTGGAAGTTGGCAAACAGAACGAAACTTGTGAAACCTCTCGCTGGTCACGAACGTGTTTGTGGACTCAAGGGTAAAGATCCCGACCGGAAATCCCAGGGAACATAAATTAGGTGAAAGTTGACCTAAAAAAATCGCCAAAAGGACGACCCTTGGAAACGCGGTGTCACTCGATACGCGTCTTCGCGTCACGAGGACTGCTTGACCGGCACCTTACGACTCCCAGCTGGTTTCGAGAGTCCTGCAGAAAACAGGAGGTGCCAAATATCTCCACCCTCTTCCTCTCTCGGTCCTAGCCAACCGAATCGAAAAATCAAGTGTCCACGGAGATCCTCGAAGAGAAATACTTTTTTAAAAATATGAACAAAATTGAAAAATTGAAAAGAAATGTTCAGAAATAGAGATACGAAGAACTTGAGGGTAATCAATGTTTTGGGAGGGAGATGGAGGTCAAAATATTTTCATAAAGAAAATATATATTCAGGATGCTCCTCGTGCGCCATCCACGGGACCGAAAAGAAGATTATCCCCCAGCACCGACGTATCCCGCTAATTAATAAACGTCGAGACGCGAGAGCAGCTGATATAAACCCACTCTCCGTCAACGTCGACGGTCCGTCCGTCGCCGCTGATCGAAAACACCTCAAATCCGTCTCGTCAGCCTCCCGCAAGCAGGAACGAATTAGACGCCCGGTATAAATAGTAACGCTGTAACGCCTGGTGCCCCCAACACGCCCGACAACCACAGATGGTCATAATTCCCATTCGCACGAACATCTCGAATATCGAATCGTTCGTACGCATTATTTCAGCATTAATTCGTTCGTTCGTATGCATTAATTCCCATTCGCACGAACATCTCGAATATCGAATCGTTCGTATGCGTTATTTCAGCAGTCAAAAAATTCCAATTCCAATTGCGAATCGCTTAAAAATTATACATCGATATAATCTACAGTGAATTCGATCAAAGGTCTACCAAAGTGTAATCTCGCGTCTCTTAGACGTCGTTCTGTTTCATCTACATCCCCCAAGCTCAATTATAATCAATTTCACGAGTTGCTTTCTCCGAGAGTCGAATTCTATTTTTTTAGTTTCTGGAAGTTCGAGAAAAAATCATTCGAAGAATCCATGGCGGAGGGAAGGGCGGTGGTGTGACATTTACGGTTTCGAGGGAGGACGGAAAATCTTTCAGTGGGACACTTCGTAGCTCTTCGGCTGTCGTCGAGCGACAACCATGAATTGTCTCACGCTCCTGGGAACGCGGTGCTCGTTTCCTGCCCCCCCCCCCCCCCCGTGGCTTCCTCCGATTCTTATTTTTCCAAGGGACGGGAAGAGGCTGCGGTTTCGGGGATACGTACGTCGCGCCCACGCGCATCTCGAATAAATTCTCGTTGTGACGATCAACGTTGTCGTTGGACCACTCCGGCGGGAAACGGAGCTTTTCACATTTGGGAAGAGCACGTGTCGCCTCTTGGATTCCCCAGAAGGCAGCCTGCATCGAATCGTTCGACGAAAGTAGATCTTTCGACGTTTTGTTTTTCTGTATTTCGCGCGAATGAATTTTCCTTACGAATCTTTCTTTTTGAGAAAAATTCACCGTACGGTTAAGGGCAGCCTCGATATTAAACGATTATCGAAGCGGGTACGCAAAGTGGCCACTTTGCGGTTGTATTTCCAGCACGGTTCTTTTACCATTCGCGTTTCAAGTGGCTCAACATCCGCTGTTAATTGCATCCTGCGATCGCTTCAAGGAACACGCTGCGAAACGAATTCCCCCGAACCTCTGCAATGTTCATCTGCACTCCGATTACTCGATACGTTTACGATACTCCCATTGGAGGTCCGAAAAATATTTATAATCCGTCCGAATTCATTTAAAAGATGGAAACTAAAATCGAATCGAAATAATCGAGTATCGTCTCGTCGATGATTCACACTTTAATTTTTTCGGTTTAAGCACACGCATAATCCGCCATTTTGGTACGTTGAAGTATCAACGTACCAAGTCACAACCTGATGGATATTAGGTACAATTAAAGATAATACAAACTACCCTTTATATTTGTAATCTATTAAAAGAAGAATTTTATTACGCTTCATATAACCTAGATAAATCGTGATGTCCATCGGGTTGAGACTCGAGCTACCAAGTACGTATTCCTACGAAAAAAAAAGAAAAAAAAATAATAATTGATGGAATACAAAGACACAGAATCAATTTCTACATCTAACGTAAAAACGTAAAAATACCCCCGAGCCATTCCAGATCTCCACGAAACGCCTCGTGATATAAACGATCTCGCGAATCGTCGAACGAATCGTAACGAAATGAAACGAGAATGTAGACACGGTCGATTGGTCGTCAAAGTCGATAACGTCGGCCGATAAGTGTCCCAGTCATTCATTCGCCGGCGCAATTAAGTCAACATTAAATAACGATTAGTCAGCTCGCGTAAGAGTCGACGCTCGAGATTATTGTTTATTTATAACTGAAAGTCGGTAATTAAGTGCGCGAGCCAAGGTTCGGGATCAGGTTCGCGTCGGTTTTAATTAACTGCGATCGCGACGATTAGGTCGGCACGACGCCGATATATCCCGCGATAAACACTTTTCCGGGATTCCGGGGGCCAGCGGGAGATATTAATTAACAATTCCAACGGTGGCCGGTACCTCGCACGGCGTTAATATTAAATTAACTTGACGTTACGCTCGAGTGCCGCGTAAACCGTGACTTCTTTCGTCGGTCTGGTTGCTGCTCGCTAATTGGACTTCGCGATCGGTGCATTGATCAGTAATAATTAAAATTACACGACAGCGGAGCTTGCTTCTGAAAGGAAGGAGTCGATAAGACCGAGTATAGGCGTTCCTTTGCGTCGGAACACTCGTTGTATCAAGATATGCTTTACTGTTAAAATTGTGTATTATTAACAGATGGGTGATCGGATTATCTTCCACGTGCAATTTTTACTCGTTAAGGGTTCCTAGATGGCGCAAGGATTCGATGTAGAAAGGATACTAAGGAATTGTTCGAGGATACGTGTGCAATTTTAATTTTTTTAAAAGTTGTGTAAAAGTTATGTGTTTATTAAAAATTTTAAAGGATCGAGATAGAGATCGTGTCCCCAAGCAGTCGTACAAACAAATTCGCGAGTGATTCAAACGCTTGCAGTATTTGTTTGTTAAGATTTTAACTTGCATTAGCTTTCAGCGGGAACAACTCCGAGTAATAGTCCTCATTTATTAAAAGCTCATCAGACAGATCCAGTTTTCAATATAGACACATTTCCAAGCAGTCGAACAAATCATAGAATATTTCGTAATAATGTTCGTAATAATGTTCGTAATACTTCGGTAAGCTCTCCAGCGAGTCGCTAATGGAACATTTCCAACCTGGGCTCGTTCCCGTACGAAAATGGTCACGCAATAAAATCGAAGGCTGCGTAGCGACTATCGATCGGGAGATCGCGGCGCCCCGTGTAAATTTAGAACATTGTTTTCCCTCCCGCGGAGTGAATTCCGCCGTGAGCAATCGCCTCCTAAATTCGGTCGTACCTAATCCCTAGAGCGACATTCTCCTCGGAAACACGCAGTGAAAATTTCCACGAGCGAACAGCGTAGGTACACGTACGTCTCGATAAATTAGCCTCGCGACGTGCACTCTCGATAAATATCGTGTTAAAGTCGACGTTGAACAACGATTGTTTTGACACTGGTGGAAAAATCGTCGACGAGTTTGTGGAAAGAAAGAATGTTTCTTTTTTTCAAGGATTTGGGAGGCATGAAAGATCCACGAGGCACTTTGTTATACTTTATTAAATCGTTGGCAATTGATCAAAATTTTGTTGTATGTATGTAAGAGATTTAGAAACGCAACTTTCAGTTCTGTAATTAGATTATTAGATTTCTATTTAATTCTTTGTACTATAAAGTCACGCGTGGCATCGTTTTCAACGTCATGGAAACGAGAAGAATTGCTTCGAGAATAATGATTACGCAACGCGCGACGTAACAAAAGCTCTCGGGCTCGAGTTAACGGTAGCAACAATTTTACCGAACGGAAGGAACGCGCCCGCAAATCGTACGAGCGAGTTTCTTCCGGCGGGTTCTCAGCGCGCGGCGTTTATTATTAACTCTTTCGAATCGAGACATATATCCCTTTGAAGAGAGCAGAGCCGTAACAGACTAAACAGCGGTTCCAGGTATCGAGCCCGTGAAAAAGCTCCGTTTCGCGGACTCTTTTTAGCCGGGCGCGTTGTAAACGCTGTCATAATACGGCGCATCGCAGAAATTCACGGTCTAGCTTTCCCAGAAACGAGCTTTTGACCGTCGGAGAAGCGATTCGAATGCACTGACGTGGGAAAACAATCGAGCTCCATCGGCGAAACAAAGCGACATGGTGCGATGTTTTGGGTGAGGATCTTGGCGAAAAAGGAAGTCCATTTTCTTGACATTAAACGTTGGAAGTAATTTTTATTGAAGGTGGAGGGTGCTCGGAATTAATTTTTATATAAATTAAGGAGTGCTTGGAATCAATTCCTATTAAATACGGGACACTTGGAATTAATTTCTAATAAATACAGGACTCTTAGGATTAATTTTTATTAAATTTGGGATCCCTGGAATTAATTTCTATCGAATGCAGAGAGCTCTAAGAAATGAATTTTATGAAACGCGAGCCTCTTGGAGTTCATTTTTATTTCGATCAACATTCCTCGAATTTGGAGTTCTGCTCGACAGCTCTCGAAATAGAGGATCCCGCGGGACCCGTAGCGACGAGAAAAGAAGCCCGAACACGCGATATCTTCGGTTGTTGACCGTTGCAAAGTCGATGGTCGACGCCGATGGGCGGCCCTGCCGATAGAAGGCCCCAGCCGCGCAAGTCACATCTCCGCGCGTGGTTTCCGGTCATCCTCGTTGCTTCCTTCCATCGCTAATGACCTGTCCCCGTGCTTAGCGGCCACCTCGGTCAGGTGGATGGCATAAGTGCCCCATGGGAAAATCGTGCAAGCGGCGCGCAGACGTGCACACCATCGGCTACGTTATTGGTCCAGCAACGACGTACAGGAAGCGATTTCACGGGTACGATCCTGAAAATTAACACTTCGAGAAACGTGTCACCTACGTACGCTCTGGTGAAAAAATACGAGCAGCTGAGAATTTCTAATTAATATTAAGCTAGATGAATAATTAAAAAGCTTTAAATATATTCTCGTAAAAAGAATTTAACCACCGATGATTACAAAGTGCTCCTCGACCCTGAGGTTGCGACTCTGACATGTTTACCTAAGGGTTAACGAAACGTCCCCACGAATTTCGAATGCAGCCCTCGATGGTCCGCGATAGACAGGGGGTGGGGGAGGGGGATGGAGGGGTCGAAGTTTGGGTCTCATTGCGATGCAGCAGTCATATCCGCGGAGATACATCGTTTCCGGTCGAGGACTCTCCTAAGAGCGGAGAGTTAGGCTCGTCGTATCCATCGTATCCAACGTATCCATAGCCGCGGAGTGTCCTTGGGATTTCGTGAGGATACTCTTGACGAGACGAAGCGTCTCCCAAGGATGCCACAAACGCGATTAAAAAGTGACTTTCCCTGTTCCTCGGCGCACCCACATCGCGAGTTTAAAATGCATTTAATAAATATAAACACGTGCATATTTGATCGCAGTGGATAGTAACGTCATCGAAGCTTAAACGCGTTTATACGTAAAATACGAGGATCGCTGCAGGAGCATGGAAAATTTATTTTAGGTTTAATTAGACAGAGAGACTTAATTAACGGATTCTTGGATGGTAACTTAATCGTCTACTTCCTCCTTTTTAATTGACGCGTGGCTTAATGACGAGGTTCGCGTTAAACGTTGTCCGGTTTTAATATTTTCTCCTTACCTTACGTGTGCTTTCGTAAATTGACGATTAACGGCCGCGATAATTAGAGGAGAATTTTGTAACGTTTACCCTTCGGTTTATTCCCCGTGGTCGACCTTTAAGTAAGCTATTTAGCAAGCTATTTAGGAATGTTCGTCACCTTTTTCTAATTACGGACGATCTTTCGGTCCACGTGGAAAATAGAAACACGAACGTCGGCTTTCGATGTTTCGCTCGATTTTTACGGGCGCAGACACCGTGGGATCTCGTGGACGTATGGTATTCTTCCGTGCGGAAACGCGTCGAAGATCTTTCCCATAAGAATCACAGCGGGGGCCAATGGCCAACTGTCGACTTCGATTCTGCACCGGGCCGGAAAACACTTTCTGGTCTTCTCCCAAAAAATGTCCCCAGCCGCTGAAAAAAGTCCGTGACGAGCCGGGGCTCCATTAGTCGATGACCACCTTACTTCCCGTACGACGACACCGAAATCAATTTTCTTCGGGAAGGTATATTCGTCTTGTCTTCGTATTTGTAAGATGGATATTCTTAACTGCACTGGGAATTTTTATGCAAAATATTAATACAGATTCATGTAAAGGATTGTGGTTTATACGAAAAGACGCCTTATCTGTAGTAACATATACATCCGGAATTGTCACGTATATTCTGTGTCTTCCAGCATTGGGACATGTATAAGTATGTACATGTACGTACATGTATGCGTTGGACTTTATATAATTAATTTTATATCGGAGCGTTTAATAGCTCCGATAGTTTAGTATATATGGAATTACGTCCAGACACAAAGATTTATTATCCGCCGACGAGTAATTCAGACGCGTCGAAATGAGTTGCAACATCGAGCTTCCGTTCGCATGTTTTATAAATATTACACGTTTCCTCCGCGACCCGCCGTCTCCTGATCCGAGCACGCTGATTAATCATATTGCTTAGCCGGTGCAACGAAAATATGAGCAACTCGTTGCGGCCGCGACGGAAAAAATTTTAATTGCACGGAAATGAAACTTAAAAATTCATTAAAGAGTTATCGCGGGAATCGCTGGCAACTTTTAAACGTCGGCGAGCGGAGATTAGGAACGGCTGGCCATTTTGAATTTTTGGTTGTAATTGAATCTTCACCGCCCCGTGGTGCCGTGTTAATTGAAAGATGTTGTCTACCGGATAGAAAATACTCATGTACCCTCCTCGAGTGTTACTGAAACTATATCCATATTTTCCATCCGTAAATGAATAATATTTAATAGAAGTGGATGAAACTTTTGGATGGAACGTTTCGTTAAGGAACTAGAGAAATTAATTTGTGAATGAGATAGATCAGAAAATTAAACACTAAGATAAATGTTAAACCACGTAGATCTTTGACAGTCTCGAGACGAAATTTGGAGTTTGTAGAAATTTCCACGAATTTTGTTCTAGCGGCGATTGGAAAACTGTGCTTGAAGGAAACTCCACGTTGCTTATAGGGGACAGCGTGAAACCGTGAAATTCGAGCCTGACGGGTGGTTCCCGGGCCCGAGGACGTGGAAAAGGATCCTTCGATTCTCGATCGCGAGAAAAACCACGAAGGGTATCGGTACGACTGCGAGACCGAACGAAATATATCCGGGCGATGACAAGTAGTTGACGATCGCCATGCCGCGACGGCTTTACACTTTCGTCGTGTTCTTCCTCACGTCCCACGAGTGATTTCCGATTTCTATAAATTATTCGACGAGCGTTCCACCCTTCTGGGACGACGCTGCACCAAGAATAATATTTTCTCTGCGCCTGCTCGGAAATATCGTACTTTCGTTCGACGGAGAAGAACTTAATAAAAACGAAGACGAACAGAATAGAAATAGAGAAAAGTTGGGTTGAAAGGTTCAACTGCTCAAAAAGTCACCCATACATATATAGCGATAAACATCCACCTACACCCTCAACGAACGTTTGCTACCCTTCAAAGGAAATTCTGCACGATCTGTCGCCTTTTAAGTTACAAGTTCCAAGTCCCTTTGCGAACTGGAACAAAAGCACGCGAGTCGTGTGAACTGGGTTAGAGGGTCGCGCCCACGGGTGGGTTTACGTCTCGAGAAAGGATTCCAGCGATATATCCCTGAAAGCAAAAACCGACTCGACGTCCCTACGCCCGTTTCGCGCCGGTTAACGAAGGACGAGCCTCTTTCACGAGTTTCCATTATTCGCGCGGAAGGCAGATGTTCCCTCTCGCCTGGAGAAAAAACAACTCGTCCCGTCCCGGTCCCTGCCACGCTGAAAACCGTCGCGACCCTGAAGGAACTCTCTGGGACCATCCAGCGACGATTTGCAATTTAATCGCCAGATAACGATTCGCCGTTTAATTGCGACTCCATTCCAATTTAATCGGAACGACTCCGGTACTCTGGACACGAAGTACCTGGCTACTCGGGGTGACTACGAGATGTGTACTCCGTAAGGAATTTTATAACAGGTATACTTAGGGAAATTTAAAATACACATCTTTGAAAATTGTTCGAAGAGGAACCTTTGAGGTGTTATTGCGCGAACGTTTGTCGGTCGTAATAAGCAGACTTCGACGAAGCTTCGGTAATTTTTTGATGGAAAAATAATGGAAATTATCGCGAAGCTTCAAAGACGGGAATTTGGAGATGGAGTTTTCAGGTATTTCAGTAATTAATTTCACAAAGTTACAGAGCTCTGAATTCACAGTTCGAGCTTCCACCCACCTCGGTAATTAATTTCACAAAATTACAAAGCTGTGAATGTGTGAATTCACAACTCAAGCTTCCACCCACCTCGCTAATTAAATTCACAAAATTACAAAGCTTTCAATTCACATCTCGAACTTCCACCCACCTCGCTAATTAATTTCAAAAACTCACAAAACCGTGAATTCGCACCTCAAATTTCCACCCACCCCGACAATTAATTTCATAAACTTACGAAGCAGTGAATTCGCAGCCCGAGTTGCTTCCTGCCTCCGTAATTAACTTCGCGGAGTTTTCGAGGCTCCTCTTCAACCTTCCGCAATTTTTTTCCGCAAAGATGTTGCGCGTCGAGCGGCTAGAGTGTTCGATCGGCGTCTAGGCGGTGGCTGGAACCGGGACAGACGAGCGAGCACGGGTAATTACCGCGTCATGCTCCAGGATGTCCATCCCCCGTAGGAGCGCGCACCTGCTCGATGAAACGGACACCACCAGACGACGCTCGCGTGCGCTGGTAATCACGCGTTGCGCGATTACGTCGCGCGCGTTTACCTTTGCCGCGCTGACCTCCTGCGCCACTGCCAAGTTCACTGTTAATTAGCGTTAACCAACGCCGATTACCAGCCACGGTATCGCGAAACACGGGTTCGCTTTCATCGTCGAGGACCGCGTCGATTACGGCACCGATAAGAGTTCGTACTACAAATCTATCATAAATCCATAAATATTTCAATTATACGTCCAAGTAATCCGAGCACCTCCTACTTTACGTATCCACATGTTTACATAACCGTTTCCTGCGACAAATTTCACCACAACTTATTACCTAATCTACTCGTAGCTTATCGATCGCGTTATTATTTGAATAACGATAACGACTACGAGCCGATTCATTTGCATACGAAACGTGCAAGTGCGGCGTGTCGTCACTGCGCGAAGCTTTGCGCTGCGTTAATTGGAATTTCATGATAAATTGTAATTAGAAACCAGCGCGTCGGTTGAATTGAATTTCCAGTTTGAAAATCGACGCCGCCCCGACGTAATAAATTGTAATTTGAAAACGACTTCGAGAGAGGGTTAATCGGCGTTTTCACGTTTAATAGATGTGTTTACTTAACGAGAGTCGCAGCGTCGAGTCGAGACGAATTTCGTGGCGCGTTAACGGAAACCGCTCGATAAATCGCAATCATGGCCGCGTAGAAAGGAATATTAAGTTCGAGGATAATGAGCGCTTTTATTAAATGGTACGCGTACCGTGTGTCGTCGAGTTAATGGAATTCTTATCTTCCGCCGAGCTTGAGTTGAATTATCGTTGTTGAAAGTAATTAGGATATCGAACAAGGATTTCCGTTAGAGGATCGACGAGTAAATAAATAAACGAGCAACGAACGCGTTGATGGATCGAAATATTGTTCGCGATGAACTGAAAAATTAGAGCTGTTTTGAACGAGAAAAATTAGATGGCCGAAATGGAAATTATCGAAAGGATTTTTCCTTCTCTTTATGTAAGGCGACGTCAGGGGACGATTTAAATTCATGACGATCGAAATTAAAGTCGTCGAAGACGCCTGTTCCATTACGGACAGGGCGGCCATTTTGAAAGTCATCATAGACGTTTCATTGTATTCAAAGCCATTTACCATTGTAATTTTCGCCCTGGAACCGCGACGCGTCTGGCCCACGATCGGAATCCGACCGATCCTACCGACTGACGAGTAATTTCTCATTGTGTTACTCGATGGTTCGATCCAATCCCACACTTTCCCATTTCGCACTTTCTTCACGCTAAACGTAACAAAAATTTATTTATGTCGCGTATAATTACTCAGGATGACGAATTTTCAGTTTTTCCGACTCAGAATTTCAGAAAAATCGCGACCACTCAAGATGACAATTTTCACTTCGCTTCATCCTCCCTACGCTCTTTTAAACCAAGAAATGGTTAGAACGAAGCCAGATGTAGAATTTATTTGAACGTTTCGGGCATCGAAGGCGCTGCGCTTTAAATGATCGTGGCAGGTCGTTACACGTCGTAAATCTTCGCTCGCCCACGCGAAATCCTTGGCGAAGGGCCCCTCGAAGGAAGAAAGAAAGGACCACGGAAATAGAATCGCGAGGGCGATAATTATTACCAGCGATGACTGCCCACGTCGTTTTTTCATTCCGCGTCGAAACTTCCGCGGATGAAAATTGTTGTGTACAGAGTATCGTTATACTCTGTCAAACTTCTATCGAAAAATCTATTCTATTTCCCACGAATCGACGCTTCCGATGTATTCGCGCTCGAGCGCGCAACCAGTCGGAATTAAATGCGATGCATCGATATAAATCGCATCCTTGGATGCAGTGTCTTCGGTATGGCTAAATATAATTCGTCCTTGGACATTCTTGCCCGCACTTGGCTCGCGATGGAGAAGAACGATCTCGACGAGATCTCGTCGACCGGATCGGCAGGATCGTCACGTCGACGGGACGGTCAACCCCTTCGAATTGGAAATCAGGATTCATCGGTTCGTGGAAAGGGTCGGAGGGCCACTCGAAAATCAAGATGTCAACGGTTGACGGGTTATCGCAACGGAATTCGGAATCAGTCGCGCCGGATGCGCGGCCATTTTCGATCCTGCCGGTGGAGGGGAGGCGCGCGTGGCAGTTTAAAATTTCTCTTACGCGATTTCACGTCGTAAATACGGATAAATTATTCCGACGAGGATAATGTGATAATTAATTGTGTAAATTGTGCGCAATTTGTACTTACGATTATCGAGTAAATTCTTTATTTAATAAGTAGACGGTTCTTCGATACGGTATTGCAATTTATTACCGAAGAATACAAGGATTTCCAGACGTAACCGCGGATTGGTTAGCAGAACGGAACAGTTAATGTAAATAAAAGATACCCTGCAGAGTCTTGCAGACTTTAAAAAAAATTCTATCGAACATAGGAAGTAATACAATTTTTTACCAGCCATGTTTAAGCAACGTGATATAGTTAGCACGTTTTTTCGTTAATGTTTCGATACAGGAAGGTGGCAATTGAGATGCAAGGGACGCCCTCGCCAGCCGACGGATACAAACGTCCATCTTTGTTTTCGATTGCCGAAACGAATGCCGCTAATTAATTATTCCTCGCGTACACGGCGACTCTTTTCTTTGCGCGTGAGTGTTCGGGCCCGACTGCAGATTTCGAAACACATTCTAATTGCGAGGGCACCGTTCATCGATACCCTTTTCCTTTCTCATCGTTCCCATGAATTTTCATTTTTCTGTTTCGAATTTAAAAGTTGGGATAGCTATCGAGGAGGAGGTGTGAATTTAAAAAAAAAAAAATATCGGCTTATAGGTAACGATAAGACGAAACTTTTTTCTATTTAGAGTTTGTTCATAGGACTTTTAGTATCAGAGATAAAAAATTCAAAAACTGACCTTTTTCATGAAATTTCACAGTGGTCTGATCTTCTTGCTGTTGTCTTAGAAAAAAAAAAATAACAGTCGAACGATCGAATTTAAAAAAAATATCACCTTGTGGAGATTGACAAAACGAAACTTTTTTGTAGTTACAATTTATTCATAGGACGTTTCGTTTCAAAGATAAAAATTGAAAACTTAGAAGACCTTTTCCCAGAAATTCAATTTTTTGCAACGAACTTGAAACTTTTCAATTTTTATTTCCGAGACTAAGCGTCCTACGAATAAACTGTAAATATAGAAAAGTTTCGTCTCGTCATCCCCTATAAGCTGATATCTAAAAAAAAATCGATTCAACGAATACAAACATACCCTGATTGATTCAACGAATACAAACATATCAGGGAACGAGGTCGGTAAAGGTTCGCGTAAAGCGCTCGATGGAGGGTCCTCTCCAAAGTACCCAAACTATCATCTTCCTCTAATCGAACCAGGCAACTACCAAACGACCTGTGTCCCATTGGACGATCAACTAATCGCGACCCACCGCACGTCTCCCAGATATTAATTTAGGAAGCAACCTGTCATACAAGTAAAACCCCCATTAGAATAGAAATTGAGGCTTACACCTACGTGCGGCCATAGTTGATTCCCCCAGGAGGAGGATGGTAAAAGGTATCCTTCGTCTGGCTCGTTACACTTGTACTCGCTACACTTTCCTATAATTTATGAATAATTTCCTACGTTTCATCCAGTCAGGGTCCAATCACCTTCGGTGCCAGTCTTCCACCTGGAATCCTCCACGTGAACATATCCACAGAAGCCCGAGTTAGCCCCATACTACTCAAAGTCAATCGGGGATGCAACCTGTTCAGCCGTTCGAAAACAAAAATTTCCTCTTCGGGTTACCAAATCAGCTGTACCCCGTCCAGGATCGAATCGCGACCCAGCGCACGTTTCCCAGATATGAGTGACGGCTCGTGGCGAAAGTAAATCCTTTAATTAACCGACCAATCGATTCTCACGGGCGGTGGTGTCGATCACAATGGAAGGGCAGACACATGTCCCGTCATACGAATACCTCATTCCGGGCCGTGAATTGCAGGAAGCCTTCCTACGACACGTTCGTCGTACACCTCTTCCTGCCACGGCCGACCGTCCTCGTTCGTTCGCCGTCCTATATTTAGAAAACGGCCATTACGCGCACGCCCGGCGACCACTTCCCTAATAAATTCGCCATAATTGCACCCCACGGAATTCTTCGCTCGTCAACCGTCGTAGAAGCTTACGCTTTTATGCAAATTCCCCGCTTTTTTTTTTTTGCAACGTGTCTCGTCCGACCGTTGCACCGCGGCGTAACTAATTACAGCGGCAATTAACGAGGTGGACGCGGCGCGAGGTCATCCTTAGACGACTTTCGTTTAAACCCGCCAGAAATTGTCAATTTTTTGGGAATGATCTTCTGAATCGGGGGCTGGATAATTTACAGTTGACTAAATTCTAAGCTAACCGAATCGGGGGTTGGCTAATTTAACGCTGAATAAATTCTAAGCTAACCGAGGTAGGGGTTGAGTAATCCAAAGTTGACTAAATTCTAAGGTAACTTTTCTAAGTTGGAGGTTAGCTAATTTAACGTTGACAAAATTCTAAGATGACCGAGTCAGGGGTTAGCTAATCTAAAATTAACTAATTTCTAAGCTAACCGAGTTAGGGATCGACTAATCCAAAGTTAACTAATTTCTAAGCTAACTTTTCCAAGTTGAAGCTTAGCTAATTCGACATTGTCTAAATTCTAAGCAAACCGAATGATTCGTCACGCACGAGGGTGAATCTTTTTCTACGTCCTGCACCAAGTTCAAGTAGCAGAGCAATTCCACAACACTAACGAGTACGAACGACCGTAATTGCGCTTAATTCTTTCGTACCCAGAATGGAAAGGAATCGCAGACGTTAGGACTGAATTTGCAAAACCGACGGAACTAATTCACGCGAATTAAGCAAATTAGCGCTACCAAATTCGCGATGTCGGTGGAACTGATAGGTCAGACGAATCGTGGATTTACGACCGGCATGAAAGTAATTATGTAGACTAGACAAATTATCGCGGGGCGTTTCGCAAAGCTAGCGGAACTAATTCCGCGCGTTAGACAAATTAACGCGCCGAACTTGCTACGCGTCCGCGGAACTCACTCGACGGGTTGGACAAATTGGTGGGGCGAGTCTCACAACCCGATGGTCATTGCTATCCATCTATACCAGTTGCCGTCAAATTTTTCTTATTCCTCGCAATCTACCTCTCGTACATCTCAGTTCCCATCTTCGGTGAAACTCATTGGAAACGCTCACGAATGACGTAGTAGAGTCCATAAATCTTTGCTTCCACTCGCGACGACCAAATGAAGACACTCCGATCCAGCAATAGTCATCTCGCGAAGAGGCGAAACGCCACCGGGACGTGTTCCTTCCTTCGGGATTCCAAGCGTCGCAACAAACGATGAAGGGACGAGCCCTCAGGGTTCCGCGGGCTCCGATCTGCTTACACCTCCCGCAACTCCGATGAATATTTCAAGAAACTACGTCGAAACGTTCGCGGATGACAGAGCGGAGACCATGAATCCTCGTTTCCATTCGGGACGAACGTATGAAGACACACCGAGCCGCAACAGCCGTCCCACGAACGTGGTACGTCTTCAGGACGCGTTGCTTCCTTTACGATTCCAGGCATCGCGATAAACGATTATTACTTCATCCCTCCACCTGCTAGGAATGGGAATCGCTCGTCGATGCGTCGTGTGTGGCGGTTAATCGATCGCGAATCCCCCTCGGACCGATTAAAACTGTATGAACAAGACGTGCTCCGCTGCCGGCGCGATCGTTCCTATCGATAACAACCATCACGACGACGATCACGAACTCGACAGAGAAAGAATTCACCGAGGGGTATGACGTTCGACAGGGTCTCCCGTAAACGCTGGCAGCTTTTATCTCGGCGAAAGCATCGTGGCCTGAGAGTCGCCAGGTAGCCAGCTATAACGTATGGCCGGCTATAACCGTATCATTAGCTATTAGCGTCGGTTTCACGTGACGATCGACACGACTGGTACTGCCTGTTCCTTTCTTTTCAAAAATCTCACGATTACACGGGCTCGTGCTGTACGTCCTTCTTTAAGACAATAATTACTCGCTAATATTTTGTTAGAATTTGTTGATAAAACTAACGAATTACGAATAACGAATAATATATAACGACCGATGACTTTTAAATGACGAATATCAAATGACGAATAATGCAGGGCGATTAACGAACAATGAATGACGAGTAACGAATAATGGATGAGAAATAACGAATAATATATAACTGGTAACCGTAACTGGTAATATGTAACCGATCACCATTAAATGACAAAAAACAAATTTACGAATAATGCATGGTGAGAAACGAATAATAAATGACGAATGACGAATAATACATGATGAACGATGAGCAATGCTCTGGGAATAACGAATAACGAATAACGAATAACGTCGATCACCGGAGGATTCATTACCGCGTGTGCTCTCGAGCCAGCTCGATCGTTTGTTACGATCGTCCCTAACGACCGGCCGAGAAACAGCATAAAGCAAAGCTGGCGTGGCATGATCTATACGAGCACGAGAACCGTATTACCGGTATCGTATCATCGGTGGCTCTTTAACGAAATGACGGGTGTCTGAATTACGCGAAAACGCCTCGCGAGCCGCGCTCCCGGCCTTCCCCATCAATAACAACCATCACTTAAGTAATTTCCTATTAATCATCGGATATTCGCCGTTGATAGCCTTTAATGTCCGCTTAATTATCTGTTCATATTTTTCCGCGGCTAGCCGGATTATTGGACGGCCGCTATGAATTATTCATAAAAATCCCTCGAGGCGCGTTGGCTCTGTTCGTTTCTGCGTATGCTCGCGTTCTTCCATTCTCAGCTTCTTCGATCCAAGCTCGAACTCTGATAATTCTGGATTTCCAGAACATCGTTGTTATTCCGACGTTGCTTCCCTTCGCGCAGTAGCATAGTAGCACATTAACGATCGCCAGGCGATGTTTTAATATAAACCGAATGATAAATCGGCGAGAAAGGAAATCATTCGTTATTTCTCTAATTGAAACCCCGTCGTTGACGTTTAACGATCTCGGTAGCAGTCGCTGTATTAATTACTCCAGAACGTCCGATATTTGCAATACACAGTTACCCGTGGTCATCCTGCACACGGGTTGCCGCTAGATACCGAGTGGTTTATGTTATTACTGTGAATTTAATTAGTGTAACTCGGAACAGCGGGGGCAATTAATACAACTTAAAGTTATTATTACAGACGGTCATTCGACGTATGATTGAAAGTATAATTAGTGTGATTTGCAGTTGTTTCGCTTCTGATTGCAAGTATAATTAGAATATTTCCCCGATTCCGAGTGTAATTACCGTAGCCTGCGCTCGCAATTAAAGTTGATTTAACTTGCGGTTACTCCACGTATGGTAGCAAAAGGACAGGCAGCCTTGAACCAAGGGACTTCTTCTCCGAGACGCGCCATTTCCATGGTGATTGGAGCACGGGTAACGGTTGTGCTAATCAGAGATATGTTTGTATTCGTTGAATCAATTTTTGAAAAATATCAGCTTCTAGGGGATGACGAGACGGAACTTTTTTACATTTACAGTTTATTCGTGGGACGCTTAGTTTCGGAAATAAAAATTGAAAAGTTTCGAGTTCGTTGCAAAAAATTGAATTTCAGGAAAGAGAGCTTCTGAGTATTCAATTTTTATCTCTGAAACTGAACGCCGTATGAATAAATTGTAAATACAGAAAAGTTCCGTCTTATCGTTCCCTATAAGCCGATAGTTTTTAATAATTCACACCTCGACGCCTCTTAGAATTTCCCAGCAAAGATCGTCCCGGTTGAGCATGCTCTACGACTTCAGCCCTCCGTTCGCGAGAGTATCGACACCGTAAACCAACCCACAAACGAAACACTATTTCCGAGAAGTACACCGAAGTTGACTCGTATTTGCGAGCACGTATTACGTTTAATACGATGCCCAGCGCCGGTTAGAAATTCCACGCGTGCCGTTCATGTGCATACGCAGTTCGTGCGTGATTCCTGTTCGAGGTGGATCCCGTGGAAGCCGTTTCCAACCTTACGGGTAGCGTAATTCCGCGGGGCGGGACAATTTTCTAGCGCGCTGGTCGGAACACGCTCCGGTATATTCATCGCGTACGCGCAACGCATGCAGCCCAAGATGGTGGAAATTACTGTTCGCCTCGTAAATCGATGCAACGTGCAATTTACACCGCGAAACGGCGCTCCCTCGGCGTCATAAAGGGCCATTACCGCGTTGTGCGAGCCGGCAGATATTAAAGCCAGATCCTGCGGCCCGTATCGTCCTGTCGATATCGCCCTTTCAGGACTACGTTCCCCTGCGCGTTCGCTGAACCCGTTTCCTCGCCTCTTTCACCTGTCTCTTTTTTTTTTTATATATATATATATTTTATAGAATACATGTATTCTTCTTGTGACTCCGTTCGTCGTATTCTTGTATTTTTTTCCCCGGCATTTTTCCCGCTTCCAGGACGAAAATAGCTTCGCTATGATACTAGGTCTTCGGTATTTTTAGCTCGGTTCCGAAAGTTATGTAACAGGCATCGATTTCGCTCGAAAATATTCAGTGATCGCTTTACTTTGTATTTTAAGAAGAATTAATCCAGACGAAAAGATATCATAAATTTCGTATTCGTAAGCGAGCAGATTTATCTTCGACTTCCATCGTGTACTTCGATCTTTAACGAAACAGGATGACCGTGTCACTCCAACCCAACATTTCCCTGCTCCCCGTTTCGTCTTATCTACGAATCGGCGGACACGATCTTAATACGCCTGTTCCATTATTACCTCGTCTCGTTACTCAATCTTCGTATCGACATACTGACACACGTGGAGGCTTCAATCTGCCACCCCTATCATTTCCATACGTTCACATTTTGTCCGCGTTTAAACGAACAGATTTGTTTAAAAGTATGGTACTCTTAATAGACTACACTTTGCTCACATTTTGAGCAATATCTCGTCTCGACCCTGCCTATCATCGTGCTTTCTCGTGTCGAGCGGTAATCCACCGTGAAGTCGACGTGGCATCGCGACGGAAAAGGCAACGGATAATCTTCCGACACGAAATGTATCGCGGATCGTGTAATCGAAACGGCGAAAAAAGAAACGGTGGACGTCGACAGGGCCGCAGTAAGACGTTGGTCTCAGGGTTTACCAGGCAACTAACAGCTGGTGGGGCTATATCTAAACTCCGGAAATTATTTTGGGACCGATTATACATTCTTGGGGATTAAAAGTCTGGTGTTGATATTGGATTTCGATAGGAAGAGGGAATCCAAAAGAAAAGGTGCTCGCAGTAGCTATTGTTAAGCTGGTGGCGGCATCTAGACTCCAGAAATTATTTTCAGGCATTCCAAGCATTTCAGTGTTCCACTCTCGAGGATTAAAAGTCCGACAATTATACTAACCTTCAAAAAGAAAAAATAACCTACAAAAGAAAAAACGTCTTTAACGCAGCCATTGCAGAACTAATAGGATCATCTAAACTCCAGAAACTATCTCGAAGTGACTCCTTGATATCTTCCCCCGAGCATGAAAGATCAAATCCTTCCAATTTTGCACTCCTGCGAATTAAAACTCCGGACACTAAGCTTCTGTGCCATACTAAGCTTCAACAAAAAGAAGAATCTCGAAATGAAAACGTCCTCGGCACTCCTGGGAGTCTTCATAACCTCGATCCGTCGCCGATCCTGATAGTGGACGAACCGTCTTCTGACTTAACATTTCACGGTCGTTGCGAAGAAGAACTTGACACGGGAACATACATAGCAGGCGTCGTCGTTGATCGTTAATCGTTTCAACGCCAGCACGCCACCTCCGTCGCTTAATTATTTCCCCCCCTCGGAATTATTATGGTTCGCTTCGCGGATTATCACCGATCTCGCCATGGTAATCACGGTGCATCGCGGTTGATTGCACCGAGGCATTGGAAACGGTTGTCGTTCGTTGATCCGAGCCTCCTCTTGAAATAGTAATCATACCGTTCGTTTGTACTGCCACTCATTATACATATTTCTGTCGCGTAAACTGTTGCCAGCGATGGGCCTAACGCTTCCACCCGTCAATTAGAGGGCGAACGAGTAGCAGGTTAGCGTAATAAGGCGAAAATGAGGACACTGTATCGTCTCCGTTTTATGTTTCTATTTGCTCGGCCTTTCGCGGTTCGGCGGTGTCTTTTTGGCGCGGGACTCCAGGAGGTTTAAAATACCTCGAAAAATTGAGTTGCTGACCGAGTAGACACGGACACGGACTCCTACGCGTAAAACGTGATAAATAGGGTGCGGGTTCTGTGTATTTATGATACGAACCAGGGTAGCAAACACGTGCTAAATGTAAATGCAAAAGGTATGCGCACTTGTGCAAAATTAAATGGCGATATAATTATTGTAGAATGTATTCAACGAACACTTTGTATGTTATTGGAAGTTATAAATGCATAAAGTTCACAGTCTATCGACAGATATTGGACCGAGATTGTTCTCTGATTTGGTACAAATGAACCGACTAGGGCAAATGCGTTGTGGGTTTACCAGCAACCGCAGAAGCTTCTTTGCGCAGGATGAAACCAACCACGCGTTCGATGGTATCATTACGATCGTATCATTATAATCTTCCAATATCCTTCTACCAATGATACTACCCCGGTCGTGTAGTTCTTCCTTAAAAATTCGGTGGTTTCGATACAAGAAGCCACATCCTTCCTTGCGCAAAACCAACCCGCTAGGCGAGGTCTAATCTATAACCTCGATTATCGAAGAATAAAGCATTCTCATGGTTGTTTGCTCGCGAAATTGGTTTCGTTTCGACTGGCCGCTCGAGCAATCCCGCGATCATTACGCCAGATGTTCCTGCAACGTCGTCTTGTTATTGCGATGGAATTCCATCGCGGTTCAAGTGTACGGGTGACGAGCTCAGGGGAAAGTTAGATCGAAGGAAGTGAACTCGGAGGAAAATGAAGTCAAAGCATCGAGCTCAGAGGAAATTGAAATCCAAGGAAGTGAGTTCAGAGGAAAACGAGGTCAAAGAAAGCGAGCTCAAAGGAAAATGAAGCAAAAGCACCGATCTCGGAGGAAAATGAAATCCAAGGAAGTGAGTTCAGAGGAAAACGAGGTCAAAGAAAGCGAGCTCAAAGGAAAATGAAGCAAAAGCACCGATCTCGGAGGAAAATGAAATCCAAGGAAGTGAGCTCAGAGGAAAACGAGGTCAAAGAAAGCGAGCTCAAAGGAAAATGAAGCAAAAGCACCGATCTCGGAGGAAAATGAAATGAAAATGAGCTTAAAGGAAAATGAGGTGAAATGATCTGAGTTCGGAGGCACGTGATGTCAAAGGAAGTGAGCTCAGGAAGAAAGTAGTGTCGAAGGAAGTGAGCTCAAAAATGATACCACCACAGAACATCCGAGTACATACATTACGAAAGTGCGAGACACATCGAGTCTTTGAGGAAGGAAAATGCATCCACATCAACAATTACCAAGGAACGTGTACCTCGCAGGTACTGAGCTCCGTGAAAGCCACATAGAAAATGAGCCAAGAATCTTCGTCCTCGGAGGATAGAAATGCCAGTGCCTGGCCTCCGAGATTACTCGTTGATGGGAACGATCGAGGGATGATGGGTAGATCAGCCCGGTGGAGGTGGATCGCGAGGGAATAGACGTCTTCGAGCCAGTCCGAGGCCCGCCGGCCCTATTACTTATGCAGTCTACGTTACCCGGCTTGCATTGCTGCACGACTGCTTGCTTACCCTACGTAACGTGTACTTTATTCTTTCCAGATGCGCTCGCGCCGATAGCTACTGGCGATTCGCTCGTTTAACAGCGTAACGGCGAGCCAGCGAGAATCAGGGCCGGTGAGCGGCATCGTGGAAGGAGAAGTTTACATGGAGGGATAGGAAGAGGAAGGGAGAGAAAGGTAAAAACGAGGCTGGACCCTAGGAGGGTGCCTACAGTCGCTAGGAAGAATACGGAAAACGGGAACTTCCTTTGTTGCTCTTTTATTTATCCGGTCTCGAGCTCCGCGGACCGACCTTGTTAGCCAACTGCGTGTTCCTCGATTTTTACGGGGTCCGTCAGCGCGATGATAGGACCGAGCATAACGTAAATGGTATCAATGGTCGATGAGTTCAAATCCTGGGGGGGTGATTAGAATAGGGACTACAAGAAGGCAGGAATCCATTTGTTGGAATTAGGGTGTTGGGTTACGGTATAATCCTCGATGAGGACTCTTCTTCGTTGTCATCCAAAGGCTCACAGAATCAAGCTGAGATTTTCGAAAAAATTTTCAAGTCTCCTACTTCAATGATACCAAATAAGTAGACTGGAAATGTTTGAAAGAATTTAAAGTCTAAAAATGTCCAATTTCACATACATATTATTCTTGACATTGTATTCTTAACATTTCTTGACATTTTCTTTTAGATATCTTCTTAGATGTCCTCACCTCTGTACTCGGCGTGAGTGTACAAACATCCTCGGTTCAATAAGTCTAGTATGTCGGTCTAGTCACGTCTCAGGACGCTCTTTAGGAGGATACCGTTCGTGGCCGGTAGCGTTAGGTTGAATTAGAGCGACAGCTTCGAGAGCCAGTCCCGCAGATAAGGAATGAAAACGTTAGACAGGATGTCCGTGGAACGTATCAGTTTCGAGTATCTCGTTTGGTCATTTGTCATTTGAGACAATAGAGATTAGGGTGCCGCATGAACTCCACGTGAAACGAGGTGCACCTCGGCACCATTTATCTTAACATTGCGAGGTACAAGCCGGCTCGGATAATAGTTACACTTCGGTTACAGGAGCTGATCCCATCTAAGCTATTGTTCCAAGGTGACTAAACTCGCGGGGCGACATTCTGAGAATTACGTTGGTAATTTATTCCCCTAATCTACGCGTGGTCTACGCTCGAACGAGACGTGTAATCCACTAGATTGGACGCATTTTTTCTCTCTAGATAGTCTACAAACGTCGCCCTAACGCGTCGATTACCGATACTCGTGAAAATCTCTATGATGTCAAAATTGTGTCTCGAGAGAATCGTAAACTAGATAATCTAGCATTTCTCGAATTCTATTCAGATTTACTCTCTTTAACACCTTGCCTTCGAACGTGAATTAACCCTTTGCACTCGAGACATTTTTTTTTTTTTTTTTTGACATCTACCAGCAACTCGAGATGCTTTCTTGACATTCTACATTCTGTATTGCCACGAATGCTAAGCTTCGATTGATTTCGAAGATGTCATTTTATTGACACTTCTGGTTCCACAGAAATGAAACCTAAAGAAAAATTATCGCTGGTTGATTTGCTACGTGAAACCTAGCGATGACCGAGACTCGCCTCTCGAGTGCAAAGAGTTAAACACCGAACATAACTTGCGCCTAAACCATCGAAATTAAACTCCCGATAGCACGCGTCACTGCCAGCCTCCACCGACACGAAAGTAAGCGACCGCAGGAAGAGGAGCGAGTCGAGGACGATAAAAACGTTAACGAACGATGAATATGTAAAGGAAGAAGGTCGGAAAGTCCCGAAGCGCGTCTCATTATTTCCTATCCGAACCACGATCTCGGTCTTTAGCATCGATCGAGGGTGTTCCGTTAAATGCCGGCTCGAGTTACGTTTATTGAAATAATCGATCGCACTCCATATTATGCTAATGCGCGCATCACCCGTCGCACTGTTAGCGTCGGCATAAATCGGTCCTCTGCCCGTGAGCACCGCTCGCTTCTGGCTTGTAATCTGTCCGCTTCCTTTGGCTCCTCCGGAGTTGATCCTTCCAGCGACCATCACAGGAAACCGGAACTCGGGAAATTTTTCGTACTTTTGCGTAAAAGTTTCAAGGGATACCTGAAAATTGTCTCGTCACCCATATATGGACGACGGGACTTTTCATTGGGAATTTAAAGGCGAAGACGAGGTGTTAAAGAAAGTAAATCTGAATAGGATTTCTGAATCCTGATGACGACAGATCTTGGATTATATAGTCAATTATTTCAAAACGAAATTTTAGTCCCGTACAAATTTTCAGGGGTACCTAGGATCGTTAGAAAGAGGTCTATATTTATGAATTTTTTGTGGACAAATGGACAATTTTCTGGTAATAATTGTAAGGGTTTTCGAAAGAACATTTCTTAGTGCATGTGTCGCAATTTTTCTATTACAAAATGTCTTAAATTAACAAAGTTGCGTCATTTTTTTTTTTTTTTGCACTTTCTGCGTTGACACTCCATTTCAGAGCTGAATGATAGAATCGTAGAAAATTCGTTTGTCCAAGAATATTTATAAATATTTTCCTGATTTTATTACAATCTAGAATCCCCATCCTTTCGATAACGTACGCACTCGACTGGTCGATGAGTTAGGGACTTCCTCGACCTCGGTGACACGAGCGAGCAAAATAAACGCTCGCTCGCGATCTTCCGGGGGCGAATCCGCAAGGAAGCGGAGGGGACCGAAGGGAATCCACGGAAAAAAAGGCGCCGCGTCGTGGGGGCCAAGACGAGAAAATAAATAGCGTGTATCGCGAGAGGGCGGATGTCGATGGGGGCGAAAGTGGGCGGATATAACCATAGAGCACGTGGCGCGCGCGCATCGGATCACTATAAAGATCTAGATTTATCGCGATCGACGCGCTTAAACCGTGCCGGTCGCGCCATAAATCGGCCAAGTATCTCCGCGCGTGTCGCCTCGAAAACATCGAAAATTTTCTTCTCTCGCGAGTCGACCATCCTTCTCGCAACATTCTGGACACAGGTTTTCGTCGCACCCTTACGTAATTAAATACCATCGCTATAGTGATGTAAAGTTAGAATATAAAGTACTTAGTTTAACGCTAGGTGCACGGAGATTTCTTATCAGATTTCTACTACCTACTGATTTGCTCGCCTTTTTACACGAATGAAAGTCAGTACAAGCAATTGGTGAGAAGTTTGTGAAATTTGGAGTGTTAATTATATTTACTGTTAAACATAGCAGGGATATGTCTAACGATTCTCAGAATCGAAGCGGTTGGTACGAGTCCAAAAAATTTCCCCTGAAGAATCCAGTGTACCGCGGTGTTCCAAAATGGAATTATCGACGCTGTTAGGCTAAACGAGGAGTCATAAGTACACGGTGTCGTGCACATTAACAGGACCATGGATCCTGGACTCGCAAAAAATGGCAGAGCGCCACGAGGACGCCCGGTGCGGTCCCGAGTCGAGAACGATTACCCCCTTACCGTAATTTTCGGGACGGTCGCCAAAATAAGAAGCACCCGACCGTCCGTAGGATGGGACGCATTAGAATGATTAAGGCGGGGCTTTGACTATCGTTGACACGCGTATAAAACCGGTTATCTGCGCCCACGATGCATTATTTCGCTCTCAACGCCGGTGTTTCGCGATAACGAACAGATCTCTCTTCGACTAAATAGTCCCCCGTGGAAAGAAATGAAACCAAATCGAGGAGAAGGAAGCTTAGCCAGGTAGAGAGGACGTAGACGAAGAGGGGAAAAAAGTTCTCATAGGTTGTACGGGTTGGCCACGCCGAGCAGTCGTAAACCGTTCAATGAAACGACCGAGATGAGTCGTAAAGCTAGAGGCTTCGGTAGCGCTTACAGATTAAATATAAGTTTTTACGATCGGAACGACCAGCTGGGAAATCGTCCGGCAAACTATGGCATCGTACGACCTTTCTTTCGACGATGGGCTTTTACGAACAACCTGGCTACTGGTGGTCCGTTCACAAAGTGGTCTCAAAGATAACTCCATTCTGGCACGAGATTCTTGGGGAGTTGGAAGCTCTTTTTCATCAATAGAATGATCTGGCGGAGACGCTGATTGACGTGAACATGGTGGCTATTCCAAAGTAGATGAATGGAAACGACTGTCGTGTAATGGATGGACTCTTGGATGAAGACATGTTTCTGTAAGACCCTGTTAGGCGGTATTGGAAAAATGGTAACAGTGGTAGAACGTTGCTTCGTTACATTTCAAGGCGCAAATCTGAGGTAAAAATGGTAGAAACGTTACTTAGCTACATTCCCGAGGCGCAATATC
>NC_071979.1:29333844-29343835 GCF_026283585.1 Hylaeus volcanicus
TGCCAAGAATGGCACCCAATGGTAAAAATGGCACCAACTGCAAAAAAATGGTAAAAATCGTTAATTCCATCGTTAAATTCCAAAGAGGCAATGCGGTTTTTTGCGATCTGGAAACCGCTTTCGCCATGGTCGATCTCCTAATGCACAACTTAATTAATATTATTTATACCCGGTACTTAACGTCAGCCTCCCGGGCGCATCAGCGATGCAATAAATACACCGCGTCTCGGATATAAAGCACATTACGCCCGCGGGAAAGGGGAAGGAGAAAAAAAATGACATTCTCTAGGAACGCGGCATAACTTCTTTCCAGCGTTGTAATTCAACATTTATTCTCCCGGACGCGTCGGCGAGTATAGTTAAATCATCGCGGGGCTCTCGCATCGATCACGGGACGGCTTGTTACCGGCTCGCCGTGAAACTGTTTGTATCTGTCTATCTCGGCAATAAAGAATCCTATCCTGTCGTCCATCTGGCCTCCCTACTTTGTAGCTACTACAAGTAGCATTTCTCCGTGACTTAAATACCTCCATTCCCCTAAAACACCCGAGGGGTCCCGCTGGGCCTTTGTGCGCTCCCACAGATTTCGATCTCCTTTTATCGGCCAAGCCCGCCTTTATCGTCGGATAAATAGAGGCAACGAGGATAAATAGACGCTGATAAATCCCTTATTTTACGGGGTAGCACGGGATTCGCTACGTGAATCGATCGGTAGTTGAGCTTAATCGTTCAAGAAATCGTTCAGTTAAAAATTTTCAAAAAAAAATTCTCTTCGATTCCACGACGACTACGAGAACCATAAAATCTATAAAAATCTCTTTAAAATCAGAAGCCTTGTGATTTCTTTGGAATTTCATGTTCCCCACCAGGAAGAGTCCGAGAAAAGTCTGGTAGCGATCGAGTAAATGACTCGCGTGCCCGTCCATCGGCCAGCTAATTCTATTATCGTTCATCAAAGCGATATTTATGAAGATTAATCGTATAGAGGGTGTACCGTTAATCGTGTGCATCCAGCGCGTGTTTAAGGCTCCGTCCACAAGCGCGTGGATCGCCGTGAAAGGATCGCTCGTAACGCGTTACGTTCGTACGTAATACGCGCAGCTGCTTCCGGATGCAATCGTTCTCGTTGCCGGAAGTACCCCTCGTACATTTTTACGAGCGCGATTTATGCACGTGCGCGCGCCGATTTATGCGCGTCTCGTAACAGTCGCGACACACGGCTGCGACTTAATCCCCCCTGGTGGAACGATCCGTCCAGCTTTCGCGATAAAATGGAACCGTATCACGAGGTGGCAGTGAATTCATCTCTTTTTCATGTGACGGGATCAATAATAGAGATATCATCAAGTTCTGAGTTACAAAGGAGGTAATACTATTATTTTAGAATATATTATAGAACTCACGATGTAGGCACTGGTAAAAATGGCATCAATTGCAAAAATGGTAAAAAGTCTTGGATTCCAAGACGCAGTATCGAGATCTGAAGCAAAAATGGTAAAAATGACAAGAATGCTAAGAATGGCACACAATGGTAAACATGGCACCAATTACAAAAGTGGTAAAAACTCTTGGATTCCAAGGCGCAATATCGAAATCTGTGGTAAAAAAGAATTGCGTGGCAAAAGAACCATTCTACACATGAACTTTGTTTTTCAGTTCGCAGTTTTCCTTCACCTCTACAATGAAATCCTCCGATACCGAACGATGTGAACGCGACTTGTCCTCAGCTTCCATCACCATCCGAGATCATTAGATGATAAGGACACCTACACAGAATTTCTGCGCCCAACTATTAAAACGTGGGTATCACGGGGCGGAATCATGACGAATGGGCCACGCGTTGATGCATCCTTTACTCGGAATCACCGACACGCTGTTAACGTTCCCCATACCTGGTGTCCTCTTAAGGAACGAGCTAGAGAATCATCGAACGTACGTCTTCACAGTTTCTAATTAAGATCGGCGACCAGGTTGCAGCTGCGTTGGACGCTCGTTCGTGTCACGAATCCTCGATGATTCCTCATGCTGGCCACACTCGCGGAGTAACTGTATTTTTCTTGCCGCCCCGCGAAGACGAAATGAGGGTACAGTTACGCGCCGTGGGTTTCTAAGGCCCCAGATGCCGTGTGCGAGCGGTCTCGGGCGGTTCGACGCCGATAATTGCACGGTGGAAATCGCAGACGCAAAGGGAATTCCATTTGCCGCGCGAATTTCACGCTGGACGCTAACGACGCGCGAGGCGATGCGCGAGTATCACTTTGTCGTCGCCAGGAATCTGCGCGCTGGAGAGTTATGTAAATGTACTGGACTCGGATGTCGCCATGGACAGTTCCGAGATCGTTGGAATCCGAAAGAAACAGTAATTCGATAAATATACCTATGCATTAAACTGTATGCTGCTGGGGTTGGCGTAGACTCTGATGATTTCGAAGGGTTGCGTGGTAAAAAGCTGAAGACAAGTCCTCATGGTCTGATGGTATTCGATCCTGACGTGTCCAAGAATTTTCATACGATTTTACTGTAGAGGCGGGGCGAGGTAAAGAAAATTGCGAGGCGCAAAAAGGAACCAACGCAACCATCGGGAGAACATTCGCGTAGCGCATGGAACAGTGCCCCCGGGTGGTTCAGAAAATATCTAACCTCGAAGATGAGCCTTCAGTCTTCCTCCTAGATGTTTTGCATAGTGTACTCTGGAACGAAATCATGCAGATTGCAGGTTTATCAGAGAACCCGGCATCTACTCGTCGAATACGGAACCTTCTAAGGCACTGACAAGAACGGCCGTAAGAAAATTGTCAGTCACGTTCGAGCCTCCATTACACTCGGAGTTTCTTAGAGTGTTGAGTCGGAACACTTCGGGCTTCTTGGACAGCTACAACCGTTACACATCATACCCACCGATGAAGAGCGCCGTGGCTCGGTCCTCTCCCGGCGTTCTCAACTCCGCTCTATTGCATTAATTCGCGACAGAGGTATTGTTGGAGCACTTGGGACGTCCTGACGCATGGATGTCCACCGACGCGATAGTTACCTCACGAGTGATCCACTTTTTAGGTCTCATGAGTACGTGATCTACGTAGCCAATTCGTCGGGTCGTCTACGAGTCGTTCCTGGGCGCTCGAACAGGCCTAGGGACGCGTGGAAGTGCGTGCCATCGAGTCAGTCGTGTTTCGACGAGTGACGGCTAGGAGACGATCATTTCAAGGAGAAAAGTTCATTTGGTGATATCGAAACTATTTTTTGATTTGGTCAAACTTAGATAGACATGGAGGATACGAATGTTTATGGGATTCAATGTATATTCCGAGTACATTTATTTTTGAAGTTCTAAATTTGACCTTAGGACAGTTTTAGATCGACAGGGCTGTCGACGATGCCCACCCGGTAGTGGCCAATGAAAAGTCGTGCAACCGGTGGCCAGATTACGCGGGAGTGCCCGCAATGGCTGCATTATAGTTATTGCCTAGTACGAACGCTGATGACAGCATTATCCTGATTGCCATTTAACATAATGACTATCACTCTAGCGTCCAGCGACGCGCGCGCTGCGTTTCTGGAGGTTGACGACCCTTGACCCCATAGATATACCACCACAAGTGTTTCCTGAAAAGAAGAAACAATTGCCCCGTCTGATTGTCACTTGTATTGGAAGTTTCTCGCGAACACGCGAACCAGAGGAATCGCGATTTCGCGCGATGGGGGAACCGGCGAAAGAGTCTCGCGATGCGAGGATTTATTGCTGGAAATCCTGGATTCGAAATTGTGGTCGCGAGGTACACGGAGGAGGTCTACCTGGGGGAGTATCCAGTTCCGCTTCTGTTCTACTTTGATTCCCTCTTCGTTTTCTCATTCGAGCCGTTATAGAAAAGGTGAGAAACGCGATCGAAACGGCCTCTTAGAAGAACAACAGAATAGAAATGTTTACATCGGTTAAATATTTTAATCAACGTTCCGGCCACGCGATCGTTGACCCTATTCAGAATGCGATCGGAACATTCACCCTTCGGAATATACACGTTCACCCTTGTATCCTGAAGCCGGCGCGTATAAGCCGTTCACCGCACGAGTCGATTAACTCCGTAAACCAAAAAGTTGAGAATTGCGACGGAATAACCTACGTCGGCCTCTCAAATAAAATATTTATTATTCAACGGCCAAACAAGTTCCATCGTTTAATGGTATCAATCTTCGTTATTTCCGACAAGGCTTCGGAAATTCTAGGTCGTAGACTCGTCGCGTTCAGACTTTCTACAAGCGAACACCGCGTTCTACAGCTCGGAAGCGATCGTAACTTAGCTGCATGTAGATCGCGAAAGCGTCTCGACCTTTGAAAAGGCAACTTTTCAGGCGTTGCGAATCGCGGCGTTGCAAATCCGCGAATTTGTAGACCTGCAGCTTTACGAGCTCGAGAGTCCCCCCGAGGACCTGTTCTCGGTTCGAACATTTCTAACCGCGCGACTAACCAGCTTTCGCCGAAGTCGACCGTTCGCCCCGCATTATTTCAACGTTGCCGAAAGTGGAAGGGTGTCCAGTCTCGAAGAGAGGGTCCAGGAGTAGCGAGAACCGACGAAAGATTAGTATATCTGGTATGATATAGTGGGAGCAGTAACGAGCGAAATGGTTTCGTGTTCGCGTGTGCTCGGACGAGTGGCGCGTTCGCGCGGGCGCAAATTGGACGATGGGCCTCCACACTCGAGATAAATAAACGCCATAGGGGGTTAGGAGGCCGCCATGCGGGTATCGTGGAAGTTGGTCGCGACGGGCAATCGAATAAATTTGCAGAAGCCTCGATCTTTCTTCGCAGCCCCCCTCGCGGAGGAAAGAGGCACTCGTTGAAACGGCGCACTGGCGATCTATGATTAGCCCTCAACCCCCTTCGAGGTGCATACCTCGCATTTTAGAGAAAACTCGTTGGTTCCCTTTTTTTTTCTTCCTCGTCCCAGAGCTGTTGCAGGATCTTCTATTTTGTAGAGCAAGCTTGTTCTCTGCTTCCCAGAAGATCGTTGGTTCCCATTGCTCTACCTGTTTTTAGTTCATGCTCGAACATGTTTGGATTCCTCTGTGTCTCTTGGATTCTTAGTTTTAACCCTCAAATGCCCCGAGTCGAATCAAATTGTACTGTCGCGATTGGTTTGTTAGTTCTTCAATGAAAAGCACAGTCACCTATACGTGGGACCACACGCGAGCAAGATGATCAAATGATATACGAAAGTGGCGATCTTTTTGAGACTTCGCGTCTGAGAAGGAAGGATCGACACGTGTTCCAAAGAACCGAAAAAAAAAAGAACCGAAGACCAGTAAACAGAAACTTTCTTGAAAGAAGCCAGCACGGCTTTCTTGCAACATTAGAGAACAGATCGACATCAAAAGAAAAGGAGCTTCCCCCAAAAAGCTTGAGAATAAAGAATATAAGAATACCGTTCAAACATCGAAAACACGGATCCGAAGATCGGTCCACAGCTGCATCTACGAGTAACAAAATCACAGGCACAACCTGCGCAATATTTAATCGTAGCAGAAATTTTTAAAAATATTTTTCTGCCAGTCAACGTGTTAAATTCGTGAGAAAAGTGAAAGAAAAGAGTCTAATAACTGGCCACAACTAACAAACCAGAAATTGCGATAGCGTGCGGCAAGTTCCCTTCGACTCGTTTCCTGGAACTTTGGAATTGGACGTAAATCACCTGTCGGGAATTAGATAAATCACTAGCGACCCGCGGACATCTTCGTTTCCGACGGATCTCTATCCGGCAGCTTCCTCGCAAGCTTTTTGTTTAAGGTTGCTCGACTCGAAGGGCCCGAGTCTGATTATTTACGATTATTTATTCCCCGACGCGTGCTGTTAAATCACTTTTAACGTCGACTTCGATCGCGACCGTTTCACTTTTCTCGAGGAGCAGCGGTTTTCTTTCTTCTTATTTGTTGAATCTCGTGATTCTTTTTCCTCCGTCTTCGCGCATTGCCACGGGGGATCGTTAAAAGCGGCGTGTGTGTCGCGATAGCCCGAAGGTGCGAGGCGTTGAATCGCGAAAGGGGAGAGGTCTAATAAACGCTTAGAAATAGATTGTTAGCCCTCGGCAACGGAGACGATTTACGACGCCTCGTATATCATTATCGTGTTCCACGCTCTGTACGATTGCGTCGCGTGATAGAAGGTATCCGTGCGATCGAACGATAATTTACGATGGTCGTAATGCGAGTCCGCCGTTGAGAATATTTTAAGAGATTAATTATTTAGCGGGACCAACGGCAACGTGTAGAAAACATTACACGGTATAAGTGCAATTGACGGGCAATTATACTTGACAAGAGGCTTGAAATCACAGACATCAACGGTGGCCGGTGCGACGTGAGATAATTGGAATTGGCTCCTGTTAAGTCTCGGAGCTTCGGAGTCTGCTGAAACATTGAAGTAACGTTGAAACATTGGAGCTTTTTGAAACCTTCGAGTCTTGCAGCTTTGGAATTTTGGAACCTTGGAGCTTTGCTACCATGGAACTTTCTGAAACATTGGAGTCTGTCGAAACCTTGGAGCTTTGGAATTTTGGAACCTTGGAGCTTTGCTACCATGGAACTTTCTGAAACATAGGAGTCTGTCGAAACCTTGGAGCTTTGGAATTTTGGAACCTTGGAGCTTTGCTACCATGGAACTTTCTGAAACATAGGAGTCTGTTGAAACGTTGGAGCGAACCGAAAAGGACTGAGAAAATAGAATGGAGGATGAAGAAGTCTGTTAAGGCGCGATAATGGGTCATCGCGTAGCGCCGCGTGCTCCTGCACGGTATCACGCGTGCAGACGTGAGCTTTTTCCGGCCGGGTCGATCATCGTTTACGTTTGGTGCTTATGTTTGTGTGTCAGCGGGCTACACGTGGTCACTGTTTTACTCGTGCCGCGGTGTAAACACCGTGTCAGGAGACGTCGCCTCGCGGCGGAGGGGCTCCTCCGAACGAGGGAACTCCTCGTCCGAATCGCACCTCTTTACGATTCGAATCGACACGCGCCCGGACATACTTAACGAGCCGAGAGCACAGTGTATATCTGATCGCGGCTAACCCGGCCGAATTGCTGCTCGTCGAGGTGATGGAACCTTCTGGAACTTTGGAGTCTTGACATTTTTCAGCTTTAGAGCTCTGGACCTTGAAGCTTCGAAGCTCTGGTGTATTCTGAAACTTTGAAGTCTTTTGAAACCTTGAAGCTTTGAAGCTTTAGAGTCTTCTGAAACTTTGAAGCTTTCAGGCCTTGAAACTTTGACGCTTGAAGCTTTGAAACCTTGAAGCTTTCAAGCTTTGGTGTCTTATGAAACTTTGAAGCTTTGAAGGTTTGAAGCGTTGAAGCCTTGAAGCTTTAAAAGCCTTGGAGCCTATTGAAACCTTGGAACCTTGAAGCTTTGGATGCTTGGAGCCATCTGAAGCCTTGAAACCTTGAAGCTTTGGAGCTTTCAAGTCCTCTGAAACTTTTAGAGTCTTCTAAAACCTCGTGTCCTTGAATCCTTGGTGCTTTGAAGCCTTCCGAGGTCTTGGAGCCTTCCAAATGCACTCGACGATCTCGCATTTTGTTGCTCGTGCCAGATGCCAGACCCTTGGTTACTTCTGGTTTCGTATTCCGACGCGTGGATATTTTCGGAACTCGCGCTCGAGCCACAGGAAAAAAAGGGTTGAGAAAGGGGAAGAGTCTCATTTGTACGTTGTAACGCGGGGTGTGCGCCCGGGATACCCTCCGTCTTCCAATAGAAAAAATTCCACGCTGAAACTTTGTTCTATTTTCACCCAGAGGTATATACTTTCCAGTTCTTAATCCAGTCAATTAAGCAGCTGAACATACTCGTTCATTTCCATTACTCGTACAGGCGACGATAATCCGACGAAGATTTTCCATAAATATTATTATCGAGAAATGTGCAGTCACTCGAAAAAAAAAAGGCTATCACAGAACACAGCGACGAAGCCAACTCGTTCCAAACTGATTCACACGTCAGCCAGTCGCGTATCGTCCATCTTTCACGTGATTGTTTTCCATCCACGTGGGCGCAGTCCTTCGAGACGAGCGAGGGTCCGCGAAGGAGTCGGTATCGAGCCAGGGAATTAATTCGATCAACGGTATCGCGATCTCGATCTCGCGATCCGACGACGTGATCGATCGACGATCGTCCACCGTCGTTAAACGTATTTATGGATTTCCGTGCAACGATATCTCAGCTACGCGGCGAGCACGCGTTCCGGCGTAATTAAAGCCCCGCGCATGGATCGTTTTAATTGATAAAGGTGAAGACGATACCGTGGCCGGCTCCGAGGGATCCCAGGAAATTTAATTGGCCAGCGCCGTACCGTTTCTCCACCGCCACCCTGATTTATCTCCGCATTTGCGGTAACGCGTTGGAGAGTCGCTTTTAGCTATTTCCTAATTTGAATTGGGCCTGTATTTATTAAAGGATCAAACTCGGATACGGTTCACCGTTTGTTTCGCCTCTTTGAGTCTTGAAAGACTCGAAAGTAATCGGGCTAATGACCGCGTTATCGTGTCGCCGTTTGCGTCGGGAGTACTTAGCGTCCAAAGAGATAATTAGACCAATCCCAGGTTTCATGGTTGTCATATCTCAATTTGTCGGGTCTTATCGCTTCGATGTTTTAATAACTTAATGCCCAGAGCTGGGATACTCCAGTCATTCAGTGTGTCTTAGGTTCAGGTTTCTCTACGAAGCATCCAGACTCCAGCATCCCTGTTTGTAAAGATTATTTTTGTATCATTCCACTAGGCTAATTATTCGGGAAGAAAGTATGGTTGGATATACAGTCGGTCCCGTAAGTATATAGCTATGATCTTCACGCTCCCAAGGTGATTTTCTATTTTAATATCTAATACTGTTTGAATCTACCCAGGAGTCAGTTTTATCGAGTTTAGATGTGTCTCTGAATCGCAGGTGTGGAGCGTATCATCGATATTCTAGATCGAACGTATTCCACGTATCGTTGGCTTAACATTCCAATGATTGAACGTTATTGCTCCCATGCATCAACGAATATCAAAGAATATTTCGAGATGTTCGATTCCGGTGAATTAATTTGTCAGTGCCTCGGCTCCACCTGTAAGGACGCTGCAACACGACAGAGTATCAAGGTTAATGCATTACTATATCAACGTCTCGATATCTTACGCTAACAAAGTTGTCCCAACGTCGACGTCATTAATATCTCGAGCTTCGATGCCCGGACGCATTAGCGTCGCAGTGAATCAATATCATCCATTATCTGGCATGTTAAACCGCGATGTCTGGATAAGATCGATATCCTCGGTGTCTCGAAACTTCATATGCAAGATTCGGAACGAATTGAGTGGTAAAAATAAAATATAATAAAGTGGAAATAACCGTGCATTTACGACGCGGACACACCTGCCACGGTCAGTGGTCGGATCCAAAAAATTGAGATTAACGTACGTAAAAACCTGCGTATCGATCTTTCTTTTTTGCAATCGCGATACTTGGTTCGCAGGAATTTATTATAGAGCCGTGTAATTACTCGCGGCGTACTTTGGCATTAAGTTTAATGTAGTGTTAAATCCTGGTTTTACGACTTCTCGCGGGAGATAAAATCTTTAGTGTTTACAAGCCTGGAAAACACGCCGATGAAAATTTCCTACGGCGCTTAAAGGACGCGCTTGCATGTTTATTCTTCGCCTGGTTGCTAAAAGTGCCTGGCTTTTAAAGTCGCCATCGTAATAAAACTCTCCGGGTGCAATAACAGAATTTTTTAACACATTCTTCATCTCGGTGCAATCGCGAGAAAAATTTCCTTTTAAACGTTGGAAGATACTCGATTGGTAATACCGAATCGTGACTCCAATTCTCAAATGTATTGGGTTGTCCGGAAAGTCCATGCCGATTTTTGATAGGTGGTGCAGGTCTGATTATGTCGAAATGGCTGAAAACAAATTATATATATATATATATATACGTCGATAATCGAGGCCGTTTTCTCGGGTTTCGCGTCTCAA
>NC_071979.1:29348835-29402653 GCF_026283585.1 Hylaeus volcanicus
ACGTGCCTTTGAAGTTCTCTTAAAAATTGGCACGAACTTTCTGGACAACCTAATATCACGAAGTGCATAGTTCCACGTCCATCAGAATCTGAACGCTAAAGCTAGTTACTAAAAATACTTCGCACGGTTCAAATTTAAAGCGAGACTCCTCGCACCGACAGATGGATTCGCCCGTCACACTCGTTTCCGGGGTGTTTCCACGAGATCAGATTTTCCCTCGCCGCTCTTTTTATCTTTTCCATCCACGCGACACTCGCACGAGAATCAGGCAGAAACGTGACCAGGTTTCCCTACCGAATATTTCCGACAGGAAGACACGTTGATCCCGTGAACGCGACCGACGACGGAAGGGTTGCCACCTTTCACCGATCGACGAGCTAAATTCCGTAACGAATTCTAATCGCGCGGGGTTAGTGTTTATTATCACAATATTTGCCGGGGCATTTCGGAGGCCCGTACGGATAACACGATCGCGAGGATCGGAGCTATGCGTGGGAGCAAATATTTGCTCAAGTGAGCACCGTCTTTATCTAGCAGCGATTAATACTATCGGCGTGAATACGAGGGACAGATAAGAGGTTAAAACACGTCTCGTGTAATAATACTTTGGGACAGTTACGGATTCGCTAATTGCGTAAGAGCGAAGAGAGAGATTCTCGCGTAAATAATTTGTACGTTAATAACCTCGCATTAAAATGTACATTAATAATATAAAATCGAAGATAATTGTTCGCTGTGTTATTTATTAAGGGGACCGAGAAGTAATCAAAATTTTATCGATATTTAAATACTAATCGACGAAATAATTTCCATCGTTTTCTTTTGAAAAAAGTCCTTCGATTTTTCATCGAAAAACTTGTCCAAGTCGGAGACATCTCGACTTATACGCAGTGAAATACTCGGTTTCAAGTTTTATTTACCGATTAATTAATAAACAGCGATATTTTTATTCACACGAGAATTTCGTTTCGCTTTGTTTCGGCGTAAGAAGGCGGATAAGTATCTCGTAACACAGAGAGACCCGGTGGGGGCGTTCATGGTTGACGGATCAAGTCGGTCGCTGTTCGGATTGATTATCGACGATCCAGCAGATCGCTTTCGAATCCTCCAGCAGCCGTGATCGTCTAGTGGTTAGGACCCTACGTTGTGGCCGTAGTAACCCAGGTTCGAATCCTGGTCACGGCAATCCACCAATGGCGCCCCCGGAGGTTTTATTTTTTTCTATAACCCTCTCCCATGCATTAGACCAACCAATCTCAAAATACAATTGCAAATAATCGATGTGCATAAAAATAATTCCATACGAAATTCGAAGCTGCTCTTCCCATATAAATAAAAATCGAATTTCATTCCTCGAATAAAAGTCACGAATTAATTGCCACGGATCTAATATTGGCAATTATCTATTTTTCTAGCGAAAACGTTCTCGTTTCCATCTCGCAATATAATATTTTAGAATTAGATTGTAAACAGAAAATTCGCATCGCTGACTATTCCGGAAGCATCGGAGAACCCTGTACATACGTACAAACGAAGACGTTGACAGGTTAGGTAGAACGCGCGAGGCGTTGCGGTAGGTCCTCGTCACGGGAACGATAAATCTCGCGGGGTTCAATATTTGCATTCCCAGAGGCCTTGGCAGTGTTTCCGAGAACTCGGGCGAAAATTCATCGCAGCCAGTTCGTCCCTTGGAAAAGGCAAGTTGACTGTTACACGCGAGCCGTAGATAACTCCCGGCAATAAATTCATTAAGTACTCCGGATGCCTCGATTACACGGCGAACTTGACTTTCTGACATTTTTCTGTTTGCACAGGCCTGGACACCTGTGTCCCCCACACTGTCGCACCCTACTCTCGCATATGCACGAATAATATTTCAATAATAGTATTTTTTTTTTGTTTTGGTGATGGAAACAGCTGAAAAATCTTCTAATCTTTAAGATCCACGGGACGGACCACGTGTCCCGGCGTATGTGGAATAATAATAATAATAAATAAATAATAAGTAGACTCCAACACAGCGTGTACGATTCCGAGTAGTATTTGATTGGAAACTAAGTAAACCAACTCTCGAATTGAGACGAAAGAATAATAATAATAACAACAATAATATTAGTAGCAGTAGTACCTACACTACAATTGAAGGAGTTAATCAAAGCTTGTGAAAGCATCGAACATAAATTTCCTACTGACTAAACGAATATAAAATCCGAGTTTAAAAAAAAAAAACTCCAATGCGTTTAAACAATAACTTCACCGTGAAAGATTTGTATCGTCCATTTACGTGGTCGTCAATTATCGATAACGACGCGAAGTCGCGAGTAACGTTCGTTCGGCGACACGAACGAAGTGGACATTCGAGCGACTAGGAAACAGCGAAACAGGCACGCGTGTAAAAGAAAAGCGAGCCGCAAGGCTGGGAGGAACGGTTGAAAAATTCTAAATATACTGCGCTGTCGATTGGTCTCTTCGTTCCGCGCATACAATATGGACATTAAAGCGTGTACCTTGGCACGGCTCCATCGTTTTCGTTCCCGCAGCAACATACGTTATTATCTCGTAGAACTTGATTTTCAATCTTGTTGCACGCGCGTGCGTGTACGTCGCCAGATTATACAGGGTGTGTCGCCTAATTTTATCCGCGGAAAATATTTACGCTTGGTTCGCCTGACGGACACAAATTATCTCGAGAGAGATTTGTTTGACGTATCTATGAATCATTCAGGGTGCACTGTACAGGGTGTCCCAAAAATGTTGTAACTCCTTGAAAGGGGTGGTTTGGGGGGTGATTTGAAGCAAGTTTTTCCCTGGCGAAAATGCTGTCCGAGGCTTCGTTGGGAAAATATTAACAAAAAACCCCGACCAATCAGAGCGCGGCTGTCTAGCGCGTAGCCTATGCTACTGTGGCTGTCTATTGCGAGCCTATGCTATTGCAATCGCTCCACCATTTTCTGTTAATATCTTCTTAACGAAGCCTCGGACAACATTTTCGCCAAGGAAAAAGTCGTTTCAAATCACCCCCCGAACCACCCCTTTCAAGGACCTCCAACATTTTTGGAACACCCTCTATATTTATTTAGATGACCATTGGGGCCTTTGAATCATTCTGCATTGTACATATTTTAATTTATATTCAAACTAACTATAGTTTACAGACAACTCGGACGTATTTCGTTTTAAAAATAAATCTAACCTTCGTATCCCACCTGCAGGTCTTTCATCGAAGTATTATAAATTTAGATAATACACCCTGTATATACACCTGTATTTCTGTACTTTGAAACGATCTCGCTCCAAAACTGTCGCGATAAAGTTGACGATAAATCAATCGCCCGAAAGGTATGATACTCATTTCTGTCGTTGGTGTGTACGCCAGGAGGCAAGAAAGGCCCGCACACAACCATAAACGCGACTGGAAGCAATAAACGCGATCCGACTTCCGATTGGTGAACGGCTATCGACGGGGATTCTACCAATCGGAAATCGGGACGCGACTCGCGCTCTTTGTTGCTCGGTAGACTTCTTTACGGCAGACTTCTTTTTGCCTCCCGTGCGGTGCATACGTCATCCGAAGTACGCTCGACTTCGGTAAACGTCCGAGAAGTAACCGGGCACTGATTGCTCCGGGAGTGCCTCGTTCCGAAATCAATTTATTTTAACGGCTGGCAAAGTCGTTACGTCGCGATGTTTAATTGCAGTTCGGCGGCGACTTTAATTTAGGTTGCTGCGATGAGTAGTGCTGTTTATTTAACTGCAGTTTCTATTAGGAGCGTTAATATTGTCGTTAAAGAAGACGCGGAATGAAGAATAGAATATGCACTTAAAGCAGGAATATTCTTCGTGGTACTCGTACTGAATATTGCTAATTTAAGTGCATTTTCTGTAGTGGGCATTGATATCGTCCTTAAGCAAGGTGCACACTGAAGAATATTCCTAATTTAACTGCATTTTATATAGTGGGTATTGATGTCGTCCTTAAGAAGGGTGTACAATGAATGAAACTTAAAATGAACGACATTCGTGGTACAAAGTGTTTTATGTAAGGTAAAGATAGAATAAGTTTTTGACTAATGAGTTGTTGTATCGATATTATTATAAGATGAACTGTATACTGGTTGGACGTAGAATGAACACTTTATTAAATGTGTAAGAAGTATGATATTATAACGAAAACGATTGCATAATACTTAAACAACCTAATTAAAATAAACACTCAAATAGTAACGCCAGCGCCACCTGCATGAAAGATCGATCACAGCACCACCTATGTGGAAGATCGACCACAGCGCCACCTACGTAGAAGATCGACCACTACGTAATTTCCCGATCCCGAATCGCGATTCTGTGCCCTTCCCGATTTCCGAAAGAACTCCTGCCCCCAGTTCAGAACACATATCTATCGACGTATCTACACGACGTGGTTACAAACGTCTTAATTTGTCCAAGCAAAGCCGTCCCGCCTTTTTACCAGCGCGTAACGACGCCGATGGTTGCGCGTACATAGCGGACGTGCATCGAAAATCGACAGGCTCGTTTCCCCCGGTTGGCCGCGTGAATTATTGCCAATTACGAAAGCGGGCCCCTTTCTATCCGGCGCTGCCGAAATTTATAGTCAATGATAAAGGTATCTGGCCGCCGTTCCGTGCCGCTGTAAAAGCGGTTTAACAAGCACCACCAGTTTCCAACACGCGAGCCAATAAATCCGGGCCCGACTCTCGAATCACTTTCTTGGCCCCCATTTCTCGTGCCACCTAACCTCCCTCTACGGCAACCACCCGTCCCCGCGGCGTCCCGCGTTTATTATAATCGGCTCGCGATACTTATTTATCGGGGTTATTAATAAACAAAACGATGCCGGGACGCATGCCCCGCAAAATATTGTAATTAATGCACGCGATAATTTTCGAGCGGCCGACCATCAATTCTTCGGCGCCATTGCGCGCCTTGCCCTCGGCTCCCGCGAGTGTGGCAACGTTCTTAATCCCCTTCGCTGTTATTAACGGGGGGCATTGACATTTCGGGGTCTTTTAAGGAATTTTTTGGTGGGCCCTGGGTGCTCGGAACTCGAGAATTAAAAAAGGGGGTGGAACGAGACTCGGAAAGGTAGGCGAGTGTAGCGCTTTGAAAATTAACAGAGGACCTGAGATAAGATTTGAAAAACCAGCTTTAAATGTAGTGCTCCGAATTAAGAGGATTGGAAGACCACCTGAAATAGAACTTGAAAAGTTTTAAACGTAGTGGTCCGATTTCGAAAATTAGAAAAGTTAAATTTCCAGATAAATGTTCCTCGCCGTGTTACAAATGAATTAAAAAATGTTCAAGTTGTACCACATCGGGCAAAATAGTTGAATCAAGAATCATCACCAGCGGAGCATGAAGTACATCGCCAAGGTTAATGTCAGCACAATGAAGGGTTCAGTTGAAAATAGAAAGCCTCAGACAGTCCCGATCCTTCCACGTGGATTCGTCGCGAGGAAGAAATGAATCTTTTACGCGCCATCACCGTGGATGCATCCGGTTCTCCCGGATCCTCTGGCACGTGACGTTCTAGCTCCTAGACGACGGAGAAAAAACGGTCGAAAGGGACAGCCGACAACTGCGACACCCATCCCTCAGAAAGGGTGAATTCAAAGGGTAAAAAGAAAGAAGAGGCGCCAACGAAGAGGGAGGAATTATTGGCTCGAAGCAGCTGTTTTTACCCGGGAGCAAAAACGTCGAAGATCGCGTGGTGCGTCAATCTTTTATCCACTAATTCCTCGCTGGATAATTCTATCTTATTTGCAAAGAAAAGCGGCTCCTCCGATACCTGAACGGAAGCCTCGATCATTTATCGAGGTTGCTTTACCCACGTTTCCTCGAGCCATAGATCAACGCCACCTGAACCACGAAACCCATCAATTTCCGTCGTTCATCAGCGAAATCGACGTCCTCACCGATAATAATTCTCGTTCACGGCGTCCTCGCGTTCAGCGCCCTCGAGCGGGCATTTTAATGGAAGTTTATACAGGAACCGGGACGAACGCGTGCAGGCTTCGAAACCAATCTTTTCCCTTCGCACGTTTTTCCATTTTCTCTGATTTACTATCGTTCGCGCTAATTGAGGTGTAAACGGTTTTTCCTCGACGTAGAGTCGATGGCCTTCCATCAGACATTAATTATCCCGACGAACGCGCGTTACTTTCGCGCTGTCCTTTTTAATAGCGCGTCACCTCCGGTTTCTATCGCGTGTAATTGTCCTCATCTGGAATATCCGAGTTATCTGAAAGTATGCATGTAATTGCTATCGCGTCCAGATTTTACGTACTCGTCGAGGCGATCGTTAAAAGGGACGATATTTCTGTTACAGTTTGCCCGACGCCGATTTTTCGCATCTTCCTCGGTATCGCTTCACGCCCAGTTCTCACAGCCGACATCGTCTCGAGTAATTACTGTATCGTTGAAACGATTAAGGGACATGGTTCGCCATCGTCGAACATTCATTTATTTCCCGCGAAGGCGTTCGGTGTCCGGCCATTTAATTTAAGAATTATCATCGCTCGCGGAAGACTAATTAACGGTCTTTTCGAGATGGTACTGGCGAGCAAAACTTTTCCCATTCATTTTAGTATTTGTAAAGATAGAAACTGTGGGACGTACAAATATTTATTACTGGAGGAAGGTTTGTGCGAATTAATATTTTCACGGATACAGCAAAAGAATTTATGAAAGAGAACTTAAGAGAAAGTACTGCTAAGGAGAATTCGTTAGAATACCGATGGCTTTGAAGATCACATCAAGGTGAACTTAATCTCCAAAGAAACGCTATCATCCCTACCTGTTTGCAATACATATCTTTCTATAATTTTATTGGAGAGTGCATCACAAGGAATCTGCGATCGATACAGGTTGGCTATCGGAGCCCCCGGTCGAATAAAAGTCACCCAAAGGGGCCGTTTATTGGTTGCTACGGCGTCCCCGTATCTCGTTCGACAAGACTCCTAACGAGGGTTAAAAATACGAAGCCGACGGAGCGAAAGCCGCGGATTAGAAAGCCCGGATTATTTATGCAGAAATTTCACGCGTTCTTGCTCCTGATTCGGTCCTAATCCTCCGTGGATGCGCGTCCCGTCGTAAAGTCTCCCCTAGACCTCGTCCTTCACGCCCACAGGACGTACAACTTTTTATTTTATCTCTCAGCGAACTGTCCCCATTACGTACCCTGCCACGTTTCGGGTTATGTATCTCTCCGACGTCAGGTTTCCATTTGTTATAATGTATGCGTGCAAGGGGCACGTTGCAGCGCCCTTTGTGCAAAGGGAACGTCATTGTATGCAGAGGAATGTTAATACAGCGAGTAGTGATTCAGGGAGTAGAAATGTAAGTAGAATTTTTAAAAATATATCATTTTTTTTTTTTTTTAGAGCACCTTGTATGGTAACCTCTCTAGATGCACAACAGTGCATCTAGCTCCAAAGAACACTTTGAAGACAGTACTCTATCTTCAGACATGCAAATGACTGCACTTAATGAATTTTCATTCTCCCACGTCATGCGTAACTTTGACCCACCCTGTACACGGCGCGCATACGCGTATTCGTTAATTTCACCGCGCTGATTCACAATATAGTTCAATAAGTCGTACACATTCTCGTTTAACGAAAGTTACGAGCACCGATAGGTCCGTGTACGCATTTCCTAAAGACCGAATGTTCGTTTGCATAATATAACGATTTCCACCCAGGAAACGAAACTACATTAGATAACGGATCTATCGTTATCTTTGCAACCACGCGTGGAAACCGCCACCAGCCCCGGCTTTTCACGACCTTTTAGATACTTTGCCGATAGCCCGGTCCCAGACGAACCCGTGCTAACGACGCGGCGTTTCCTGCTTTGATTTCGCGCGACCGCGGATTGATATTCACACTGTGACAGGATGCGAGAAAGGTTGAAACGAGGTTCTCGATAAAACGCGTGGTTGAAGATAGAAAATTGGAGGTGAAAAGTGGACGATGGAATCTATAAACTGGGAGTTGGAAGTTGGAGATTTGAAGTTGAAAATTGTGGGTTAATCGCGGAGAGATGGAAGTCGAGGGTTGGGAGTGGAAAGCTAGAGAGTAGAATTTATAAATTGGAAGTTGGGAGTTGGGAGTTGGAGATTTGGAGTTGAAAGTTGTGGGTTAATCGTGGAGAGATGGAAGTCGAGGGTTGGGAGTGGAAAGCTAGAGAGTAGAATTTATAAATTGGAAGTTGGGAGTTGGGAGTTGGAGATTTGGAGTTGAAAGTTGTGGGTTAATCGCGGAGAGATGGAAACCGAGGGTTGGGAGTGGAAAGCTAGAGAGTAGAATTTATAAATTGGAAGTTGGGAGTTGGGAGTTGGAGATTTGGAGTTGAAAGTTGTGGGTTAATCGCGGAGAGATGGAAGTCGAGGGTTGGGAGTGGAAAGCTAGAGAGTAGAATTTATAAATTGGAAGTTGGGAGTTGGGAGTTGGAGATTTGGAGTTGAAAATTGTGGGTTAATCGTGGAGAGATGGAAGTCGGGGGTTGGGAGTGGAAAGCTAGAGAGTAGAATTTATAAATTGGAAGTTGGGAGTTGGGAGTTGGAGATTTGGAGTTGAAAGTTGTGGGTTAATCGTGGAGAGATGGAAGTCGAGGGTTGGTAGTGGAAAGCTAAAAAGTGAAATTTATAAACTAGAAGTTGGTAGTTGGGAATTGATGATTAGGATCTGAAAATTAGGATTAATTAAAAATTCATCTTTCAAGAGGTCAGCCAACAATAGTCTCAAGACTATTCGCTACATTTTCTCATTTTACGATGGTTTCCTGTTCACGGTATTCTAAGAACAATCGAACCGGCCATCGAATCTATCCGCATTAAAAACTGGACGGTTAATTAAACTGTCGGAGTAGCGGACGTTAACAAATGGAACTGCCTGCTCGTTAGGCAGACGACGAAGGGCAAGGGGGAAGGGGGTCGGCAGTCGGAGAAACAAGACGAACGTCGAGAAGGGCCAGGGGACTAATCCCACGATAAGCGCAATCGAAGGACGTTCCTCGATGCACGGGGAATCGACACGCGATCGCTATCGAACCGCGTCTTCTCGAGATTCGATCCAACAGTCGCCCACGTCCGTACCCAATTCACCAGTTGCCAGCGATACCCATCGCGATTTCATTTGAATATTCAGCGACATGCACGTCGTTGCGATGAGTTTAAGGTTCAGCGACGACGCAAGCACTTGCTGCAGTTGGCAATTGGATGTTATATTGTAGAGAATTGGTGATGGTAGATAGAGGTTGGCAGGCGGTAGTTAGACGTTTGAATTTGGGTAATAGAAGGGGATGGATGGAAGATGAAAGTTGGAAGTTGGGAGTTGGGAGCGTTGAAAATTGGAAATGTTGAATGTTTTGGGAGTTGAGAATGTTGAGTGTTAAGCATTGAGAATTGGAAGTTGAGTGTTAAGCATTGAGAATTGGAAGTTGAGAGTGTTGAAAGTTGAAAACGTCGAATGTTTTGAAAGTTGGAAGTTGGGAGTGTTGAAAGTTCGGAGTGTTGGATGTTTTGGAAGTTGGAAGTCGGTAGTTGGGAATGAAGAGTGTTGAAAGTTGAAAACGTCGAATGTTTTGAAAGTTGAAAGTTGAGTATTGAAAGTTCGAAGTGTTGGATGTTTTGGAAGTTGGAAGTCGGTAGTTGGGAATGAAGAGTGTTGAAAGTTGCAAATGTTGAATGTCTTAGGAGTTGAGAGTGTTGAAAGTTGGGAATATTGAAAGTTTTGGGACTCAAAAATGTAGTTTGGCAGCCAGATATTACCAGAAAGATAAACACCAGGCGCCAATAAACGTAAAGAAAGATTCCCGTTCTTGTATCGATCGGTATCGCGTCATACGGATAACTTTCGATGTATCGAAAGTGAAATCCTACGGGACCTTCCATGGAACACGACTTCCGAGAGCTGGTTTATCCGGTTAACTCATTTTTATCTTTTTCCGCTCCGCATCCACTCCATTCTTCATCGATTTTTCTTTCAACCCTTTTTTTGTTCCACCTCTGACTCAAGATTTTCTACCCATCGTTCTCATAAATGTATACAACATTTATTTATTACCGTATCTTCTGGTTTTTTTTTTTGCCGGTATTAAATATTACCGTCTTTCAAAGAGAATTATCTTCTTCTGTAATTTTACCTGAAATTTATTACTCCACAAATGCGTTTGATTCACTTTTGCCCATCGAGGGGAAAGTATTTATTGAGACAGTAGGCGAACAAATAACCCCAGTAAATTTAACTTAATGAACCCTAACGACCGGTCACGTCGCAATATTTACTGCATAGATTACGGAAATAAAAGATCGCTAAATAATAGTGAAAACAGACGCGAGAATCCGAACACGATCGACGTCGCTTTCGATTTATCGCGAAGGATGGACACGCGGAAGCGACTCGTGAAAATGTATGCTCTTGGATGCGATCAATTATCCTTGATGGCTGGCAATCAGCTTCGATTAAAGCCGCTTTTTAATGAAATCCAATTACTCGCAATTAAATCTCGTGTAGCCGGAATACGTGGACGGATCGAGACGCAAGGAGCGAGTCTATCCGGTCGATTCACCCGTGGCATCGCGAGATGGCTCATTGATACTCGTTTCTTCGATTTCGTCGGTGGTCCGGCCGTCGATCTCTTCGATCAGGTTCTCCAGCGACAGGTATTCAGAACTCGCGACTCTTTCATCCTGGATCGCGTTGTCAGGGACCAGTCTGATCACGAAATTGTTCCTCCAGTAGCGACGCCAGCGACGACCGTGCAATCTGATCGTTTGAACGTCAAATTAGCACAGCGTTATGCAAGTATAATTGTGTAATATGTCTTTTTTAACGGAATCATGGAATTAGGGAGAAAACTCGAGGGGAATAAATTAGAAGTTATACGGGGCACGACACTAGCGCCACTTTCCTAACATGGTCACCGTATGGTCACATTTCACGTAAAAAGTTCAAGCTAAACCTTTAGACATTTCATTTTGTACCTATTTCTACCTTTTCTCAATTGGATGCAAAAATATTTCATACTAACTTAAATAATACGTGAAACATTTCTATAGAATTTCTATATTGTATATAAGAACTATACAAAAAATGTTGAAACTGTCAAATCAGTTTTCTGTACCAATTTGATTGTCTCGTGGATAGATAACAGTGTTATCTGCGTCTCTTTGTATTCACTCGTATTTGTCCACGTTCGCGTATTATTTTAATTGTTTATCGAAAGACCAGCACACCTGCCCAGAGTTATTACCCATCCCCAGTAAGCCACCAAGGTCAGGGCACAGGTGGGTAGCATGGCGACGATCATCCAAGGTATGTCGCGCAGACCGTTCTTGAGCAACATCCTCAAGGCCAGTGCGCAGATGTAACAGGAGAAGAGAGCCAGTGGCGTCGTGACTACCAAGTAGAGAATATCGAGTAGCATCTAAAAATGAGGAAACGCGCCGGTCAATTTAGAGTATTTTAAAATGGAGACTAGGGACAGTAATCGAGTCTAACTGAGAGAGGTGTTGTACTGCTTCGAACGACGAATAATGACAAGGCTCTTACTTGTCGGGTCACTATGACGGTATTGAACCATATCGCGACGCTACGGAAGATGTTGTGACGCGGTACCCTCTTAGTGGCGTATTTGTATCCGCAGAGCTCGCACCTCGTGTGACCCGATTCCGTCAGCCATCGTTCAAGGCAGCCGGCGTGCACGAGGGCCACTGTCCCACGACACCTGTCAGGTTCGTTTAAATCGTATTAGGATCACTGAGCAAACGTGTCCACGTCGATACTGATCGATTGACGCGTTGGAATGCTCGAGACAACGTGTCGCTTCGCGTTTGCTATAGGCCAGCATCGAGGGCAACGGTACGCTATTGTGTACCAACAGGAGCGAACTCGAAGAATGAGGATGGAGAAACATGGAGGATACGTTAAATTAAAAAAATTGCGAAATGTTAAAATTGTTGGATATTTGGGAGCATGGGAAAATAGCTTTAGAAGTGTAATACATGTTAAGAGTAATGGATGGTTTATTGGAAATTAGGGGATGGTATTGTGTACCAAGAGGAGCGAACTCGAAGAACGAGGATGGAGAAACATGGAGGATACGTTAAATTAAAAAAATTGCGAAATGTTAAAATTGTTGGATATTTGGGAGCATGGGAAAATAGGTCTGTAAGTGTAATGCAATGTGAGATATGAAGAGTAATAGAAGGTTTATTGACGAGTGGAATTTATTTTTCAGAGCCAATCATCTGAATTGTTTAGAAGGATTCGTGAGTCCTATAGTTTATTCGCCATAATCTGCAATTGTAGGATAATTTTAGCTCGCAATAGAGCACGAGTGCCGATCGTTGGAAAGGAATCAAGCGCTCTCTGGGATGTCGAGAGTAACCTGGCAGGAGTGTAATCTAGACGTAACCTAGATTCAATCCGTTCCCCGTGGTGAATTATCCGATCCAGCAGATTGATAAATTGCAATAAATATTGATAAGCTCACTTGCACGCCGAGACCAGAGGACCTAGATACGCGCACGACGACACAGTGGATATTTGGCTGGACATCCCTAGATGCCTTTGGTTCTGGTTACCGCGAGTGGAGCGGCTATCCTCCGATGAGGAGTTGTTGCCCATGTGGCATATTCTGCATATGTCGCCCGAGATTCGAGAATCTGAAGAAAAGAGGGAGGTTAGGGTCGTGGTTGACGGAAGGTAGCTGCTGGGACGTCGAGATGGAGGGTGGAAATTGGGGAGGATGACGAAAAATGGCAGGTGGACGTTGAAAGTTGGAAAATGGAAGTTGGGAGATCAAAATTGGCAAGTGGTAGGTCAGAACTTGGGTTGGGAGTTCAAAATTCGAAGTTGACAGCTCTAAATTGGGGGTTGAGGGTTGGTGGCTGAAAATTTGGGATTGGGAACTCTGAATTGGCAATTGATAGCTCAAGATTTAGAGTTGGGAGCTTAGAATTGGCAATTGGTAGCTCAGAATTTGGAGTTGGGAGCTCAAAATTAAGAGTTGGCAGCTCTAAATTTGGGGTAAGGAGAAGATAGCTGAAAATTTGGGCTTGCTAGTTCAACATTGGCAAATGGCATCTCAAGATCTCGGGTTGATAGCTCAAAATTGGAGGTTGGCAGTTAGTAGCTCAAACTTTGTGGTCGGGAGCTCAAAATTGGCAATGAGTACTTCAACATTTGTGTTCGTACGCTCAGAGTTTGGTGTTCGGAGTTCCAAATTACGACTTGGTAGCTCAAACTTTGATCATTGATCATTCAAAATCACCAATTGGTAGGTCCAAATCAAGGGTTGCGAGTTCAACCCAAGAAGCTGTACGATGGAATCTCCGTTCCACCATCCACGCAAGGATATATTTAATTAAAATGAATTCTCGTGCTTCAACCTCCCGGCGCAACAGTGCCAACATCCCTCGGGGTCAGAAACGACCCAGCAGCGGATAGTTAACGGTCATCACCCTGATAGCATCTCCTCCACCCCCAACGTCTAAAGTTGGACGTACCGTCATCGTTGCCCTTAGGATCGCTCAAGTTCCTCTCGCGGTGCTTTTTGTTCTCCTCGATCTTCGTTCTGCGCGGCTGGTCGGCCGTCGACGGTTTCTGACTCGGCGTCACGGTCCGACTGGACGCGCGTGCATCGCTGAAATTTTCCAACAGGCCGCACTTATCGGCGGCCAGATCTGAAACGAAACAAAGCCCCGAAGCCACGGGACGAACGGGCAGCTCGTCGACCGACGGCGACGGGACGGGGAGGCCTCCGTGAAATCCAGCGACGGACCGGTATTCCCAACCTGTATCGTTCGCGGGATCGTCATCGGCTCGATCGTTTGACATCAAAAAGGCGGTGGGATCATCGTGGACACGTATCCTCGCCCGCGGCGTCCTCAATTTTTCATTCGTGACGTCTTCCTATCTCTCGCGATCGCCTTCCGATCGCGATTTCCTCCGTTGCACGGCCAGATCTCTTTCGCGTGTTCCACCTACCGCGTCAAATGGGTCCATCTTCAACGGCGAGAACCTCGCCGCGGTTTCCGACAATTGAAGGCGCTGTTCCAGACGATATTTGGTGTTTTACACTCGCGATAACCCTAGACGCTTTCGTTTTATATATCATCCAGATTTCAGCGTACAAACATTGCGACTCTATATTTTTCAAATTGAATTTCACAAAATTAGCTGAAAAATGGTATAACGTGCTCCAACCTTAACATTTTCTCGAGATTCTTATCGGAGTGCTTCTAGCTGCAGGGTTTGAAGGTAAAGCCACGTCTCCTGCCCAACTACCTTGCGCAATTGGCACTTCGGTAGGGCATCAGTCGGGAAATTTGTAGCCTCGTTGCCGCGCCGTTCGAGCGGAACGAGGCACGCGCATCGTTTGGTCACAATCCGCTGATAAAGATCGCATAAAGTCTTGTATACACTCGTAGCGAGACCTCGACATCAACGTTTCGTCGGCGCTGGGAAATTTGCAAACTTGTCGCGCAGCGTACGCGAACCGTGGAAAACATTGATACCGAGCGCATCGTTCGTTTACGATCCGCCGATAACGATTCGGCAAGCCGCGGTCGCGCTCGCAATTAAATTTCCGAGTACTACACGCAGCCTTGTCTTGTAACTTCGTCGCGATCGTTTGCAAACAAATCGAAATGAGCGCGGGATATATCGGGCGATATTTTATTCGAGGATGAAGTCGTTTCTCGCGGAGCAACGAGTCGACGTTGATATCGGATCTTGTTACGTTGCTCGTGCATGCAGCTGTTCTTACCGAAACCGGTAATCCGGATGGGAGAAAAGCGTTGCAAGGATTATCCTGTTAGCGATTGATAGCGTGCAATTTTGGCGGAGATTATACGAAGTCGATGACGTTATCGCGCGATCAAAACCGACTTACGATCAGGCGAGATATTATATTACATTTATGTCACGCTGAAAAGTAGAAAATTCGGTGTTATAAGCGCTCCGGTGATAACCGCGCCATTTCGTCAGTATTTATATTAATTCAATTATAGAATCTGTCATTAAAATCTATCATTTGAAAAATCTATGTCTTACGAAACGTATTACGAAACGTAAACATGTATCGAGAATCTTCGTATCAGCAAGTTTGTGATTTAAGAAGATGAAAGTTTCGTCGGGTTTGATATTTAATGAAATCGAATCTCGAAGTTTCGATTGGCTATTTTAGCTACTTGGCCACGATTGGCCAAGCGTGTCGCGCGTTTCATTCACGAAATTTTCACGTTGCCGTTGAATGGCGTCTCGAGTTTCATTCAAGCCAAGTGGGAGCCAAGAAGATCGCCAAGGGGAGCCAACCGAGGGTCCGGGAAAACCTGTTTCTCATTGAACGGGGCTCCCGTAACGCTAATTAGACGCGTGCCCGGGCGAATTTTCAGCAGGAAGCAGCGGCGCGTGGCCGCGATAAATCTCGTGCGTGCTACCCTGATGGACGAGTCGCGAGAGAGACGCGGGACCAGCCGTTAAACGCTTCCGCAGTCTGCGCCAGCGTTTCCCAAACTTTTCGCTTCGAAACTTTTCATTTCGCTCGTGAAATATTTCACGGAAATACTGATTCGTTTTCTGTGGAGGTTTTACAGGGAGAGTCTTTGCAAATAATAGCGGAAAAATGGGAAAATGGGAAAGTGGGAAATGAGATGGATAATGATGGTGCGAGGTGAATTGGAAAGGGGTTGTTGGAAAAAGGAAGCGGAAAATTAGAAAAATGGGGATTTTGAAGGTGGAAAATGTAGGTGGAAAGCTGGAAAATGGGAAATTCTAACGATGGAAAATGGGAAAAAGGAAAAGTGGGAGCTAGGAAAATGTAAGGTGGGAAATGTAGGTGGAACGTTAGAAAATGGGAAATTTTAACAATATAAAATGGGAAACGAGAAAAGTGGGAGCTGAGAAAATGGAAGTGGAAAGTTAGAAAATGGAAAATTCTAGCAATGTGAAAAAGGAAAAGTGGAGGCTAAGAAAATGAAAGTGGAAAGCTAGAAAATGGAAAATTCTAACATTGGAAAATTAATGGAAATATTTTAAACAATGGAAAGTGAAAAACCGAAGATCTAGAAGATACTAGAAGAAAATGGCGTGGACTAAAAATATTCAAAAGCTATTGTTTCTCGCTTCGTTCTATCGATACTTGATGTTGATTTTCATGGAACAGAGTTTGGGAAACGCTGCTGTACAGAGATGTATTTCGGAATCGGTTTCCGGTGTGGATTAACTGCGAGCGCGATTATTATTAGGCCTCTGGCAACCAATTTTCGGAAGCTCAGTTTTCGGACTTCCGTTGACCCGGTCGCGTTTGGAAAGCATTTTTACAGACGTGGACGGTATGAATCACCCGTGATTAAAATCAAATAATCGAATTTCTTATTGAAAGAAAAATGGAAGGGTCGAGGTTACCATTCGACAATAAAAATTTCAACAAGACGATTGACATACTATAATCGATAAAAATAATATAATAAATCGAATTATAGCCAAAGTTCCACAAATCGAAGAATTAAATTCTACCGCTATAAACATTTTTATTTTCATTATTTAACGAGCAGGGCATAAATCGGTTATTTATTAAAACTGTAACAGCACGAATATATCATAAACAGTAATCATAAAATATAATCGTAAAATAATAAATCGACCGAAATTACAGCATAAATTCCACGAATCGAACAAATTAAAGTTCTGCTATATAAAAATGTCCATTTCTATTCGCGTGTCGCTCTTATTTTCGTTGTTCAACGAGCAGCACACAGAACGCTTGTTTACGTTTTATTCCTAGCTCGAGACTCGTGTCTAGAGAAGAATTTCCCCGTCCCTTCTGGACAGCAGGTGCCGGCTCCGCCTCGTTTGCATCTCCGTTCTCGACTTACCCACTCCGCCCTCGCCCGTTTCACGTTCGCGGGACGTCAGGAGCGATTTCCACGTCTTGCTATTTCTGCCAGGTGGCAATTTGACCGCCCGTCCGCCATTTTCCGCTGGACGTTTTTGGTTCAAGATTAATTAAATCCGTCTGGAAATAGTTCGCGATCGCCTGGCTGTTACGGTGCACCGTGGCGAACGGGAGGAACGGGGAGGGGAGAGGGGACGTGATTTGATGGCGTAACACGCGATGTTAATCTCATCGTGTTCACCTCTTTGCGTAGCCAGCGCGTTTTTGACTTTGGTCGCTGTCGCGACTCGATTTTCATCTTTGGTTTTTCGCGTTTGCTTGGTGGAGCATTATGCTGGGGGGGGGGGGGGGGGAGGGAGGGAGGATACGGGCACCACGGGTGGTCCAAGAAGGGTGGAACTCGATTCAGCCTTAAAAAGGAACATTAGAAGGTTTGGGAATTAAAATAACACTGTATTTAGGGATGGAGGGGGAACTACTTCATTTTCAAGTGGATACGAGAGGAAAGCTTTCAGAAAGAATCGTGAAAGTTTCCATTTCTTAGCGGAAGATTATATGCCACGCCCCACAGTGTATTTACAATAGAGTTCTTAAAAGAGGTGTGGCCTCGGGATTGGCTTCGCTCACGTCTCCAAAAGGCTTCCTTATGTAAACAAAGATTTCTCTCTCCAATATTTCCTTCTCCCTCATCCCTTGTTATCTTATTCGTCGAGTAGTTGCGAGGACCAGTGGTCCTAACAGAAGCCTAAACCCGTCAGTCGCAGAATGAAAGTGACCAGGGCTCCTAGACGAGGATGGACCAAGGCTGGGTCACGTTCAAGCTGAATGGACCTGGAGGCCCATTCATAATCGATACACCTACCTACGAAAATCCGTTTGGTCAACGGTGCCAACGTCCGCCCATTCAGCATCGATCCTTCGGTGTGAATGACCCTTCGCCAGCCAAACAGCTGGACTCTTCACAAATCAACTGTCCTATCGCAACCATCGACGCCTCCTCGTTTTTCTTCGGGTTCCAGTTGCCCACGAACGGATATTAATTACTGGACAAGCCTCCCCTCGTCTCATTTCGTAGTAATTTTATCAACCGTCCTCCTCTATCGCAATGATTGACAGCGATCGAGAGCTGACCGCAGATCCGCGACAATTATCGAGTCATCGGTCAAACGATTCATCAGGAATGTTGTTAAGTGAAATTATACAAGATTTCCTCGTATTTTCTTTATATTAGAAACTTTACCCACGGCACGAACTTTTATTTCTGACGCAATTATATTTTTACTTTAGTTTTTTTTATTTCGACTATGGTAGATTTAATATTCTTAACTTGTTTCGGCGCAATTAATGCATCAATGTCGATCAAAGGCCACGCTTAGCCTCGGGCTATCGACCGAAAACTGGAAAAACATACCTACAACTGGAACTGGACGTTTATCTTCCCGACGCGATAATGGAGATTCGATGTTTGCACATCATCGGAAGGCAGGCTTCAACGTCAGCTCGCTACTCGCGAATCGCAACAGACGGGAGTCAAAGTGCCTCCGGTCCGGTTATTGGAACATCACGATCCCGAACGACACGAGAACGCTAAACTTAGCCAGATGGAATTCGCATAAACGTCATGTGTTCGAGTGGCGAAGCACTTCGAGGCGATACTCGATGCGGGATTCCGCCGGGAGCAAAATAGCGCGGATGATCGGAATTGTAACATGGGGATTTCGTTAAAAAGGGCGCCGAACACAGGGAACTCGACATTCTTCTGCACACGGGGTGTGACGGAAGTACTGGTTACGATTTTCGCTGATCGGTTCGAACAGCTGGATTGATGCGCATGTGTAAAATTCAGAATTAATTTTGGTGTTGGGAGTCACTTTTGTTATTATTTTAGGGTGAGGTACTCGATAGAAGGGGAACAAATCGAAAGAAACGCGTAAAATTGCTGATGCTCCGCCCACTCTGCCCCCTCCTACGGTTTGCACCTATTCAAGCGCGTGGGCGGAGCCACTCGCGCGACCACGCCCCTCCTTGACAGTATACAGCCTTACATGAGGCGTGTTTCTTTCTATTGCTCAGGTCCAAAAGTATTTAACTTTGGTAAATGCTTAGTGTATACACCAATCCTGCCTTGTGGGCGGAGCCAGTCAACTAACCCCGCCTCCTTTGAGAATTCTACTGCAAATACTGTAATCCATGGGACGTGGCATATAATTTTCCACCACAAAATAGAAATTTCCACGATTCTTTCTGAAAGTTTTCCTCTTGTATCCAGTAAAACACTTGAAAATTAAGTAATTCGACCCCATATACCGAAATTTAACCCTTCGCGGGCCAAGTTTTCCGATTTCAATACGGTTAGTACAGATACAGTTCTGTCGAGTCTCAAAGTGTTACGTTGCAGCTGGATAGATCTCACGAAGGTGACGAATGCTTTTCCTACACCCTGTACGTGCGCAGGGGGCAGTAGAAAGGCTACTTAACGTACGCAACCCCTCTAAAGATAGCGTGGCTCGCATCGCAGGGCCGTTTTCCATTCTCGTTTTCTCCTTCTTTCGAGATTGCAATTTATAGAAGCACTCTGCACCTGTCACCTTCCCCGTGGCTGACCGAGGAACGCGCGTTTCTCCGCTGCACCAGGAATAGCCGCGAAACAGAAAGGGAGGCGGGGATAACACCAGCGTTTCACCCTCCGTGCTCACGTGTTGGAAGTCACGTTTAGGAACAGAACTCGCTTCCCGTTAATTTTATCCTAGTTCCAAACATTTATAGAAAGGAAATTATTTTTCGATTCGCGGATTTCAAAACTGGATATAGGGTTCGTTATTTTCCCCAGGCGCTTGTGCTGACTTTTACCTTCATTGAAGCTCATGACCTCGGTAGTAAAAATCTGAGAAGAAATTTCTCGTAAGCATTATTTTAGGGTAACCTGCTCCTTTTCCTCTTACTGCTAGGAGGAGAACAAATCGAAAGAAACGCGTAGAATTGCTGATGCTCCGCCCATTCTTCCCCCTCCTACTGTGCACACCAATCCAAGCGCGTGGGCGGAGCCACTCGCGTGACCACGCCTCCTCTTTACAGTACACTGCCTCGTACGAAGCCTTACGTTTAGGGAATAGCGAAGAATAATAAATTGCACGAGATTTTCCCGAAGAACCTTCCAACAGATATTTCTTTTGGACTGAAACTCGCGGTTGGAAATCTCGCGTGACAAATGACGGTTAAAACGGGTGTCCCTTGCTGGTCTCGTTCGCAATTTCCATTCCCGGCTAGGAAAGAGCTGGCAAAAACGACGGACCAGTCTCTGCTAATTGCCCGCCAGTATTTTCTATAATAGAAGGTTAATTGGACGCGTTGCGTCCGATTGCTGTCCCGAAAAGGACGACGGCGCAAAAAGAGCGAGAAAAAAGGGGCGAGGTTGACGGCGAAACGGGGCACAGGGACCCTCCTCTCCGCGGAAAACGATGATTGGCCGTAATTAGAAGCCAGTTGACGAATGGACGGGCTTAGCTGGAAACGATCCGTGTCTGTTCCAGGCTTTTATCTCATCTTTCAGACAGTCGCAGTGGAGGGGGGCAAATTCCTGTGGGAGACCTCGTTCAAAGCTCGCGATATCGTGGATGTATCTCCCGTTCCGAACCATGTAAAATTTTATATTAAATAGCGCGTAGCAAATTTACTCTATATATCGTGTTTCAATAATATTAGGTATGCAAATTAATTGTGTGGCTTCGTATTCGATCATTTATAATTAAACTGCAAATTTCATGCATTTGTGAGGTACAATAATATAGTACATAAAATATATTTAATATATGTTGTATGAATATATTCTACAATTTATATAATAACATTGTCATTTCATTTTGCACTAGTCCATATACGTGTACAAAAGTATATATACTTTTTGGTTGTGTTTAACACGTGTTTATTATATTAATGTACGTCACGTACGCAGACAATCCGCAGTCTCTTTATAATTCTAGTCTAAACAGGTGTATTTATTCTTGAAAGATTTTTATTTTAACCTAACAAAATGACAAGTAAATTCACGCAATTAATTTCTACACCATTAAATAAAGAATAATAAAACATTTGACTCGCGATATTAAGTTTTTAAAGTACCGGTTAATAATAGTACTCTCGTAATACGATACGTCCCATATAATTCAGCGAGATAACGCGAAAGGTGTCACGATGGAAAAAGGATCACGAGTTTTATCGATCGAGAGAAATCGGATTCCCAGAGGGCTCCTCGCGTCTCAAGATTAAGATACGTCATAGTGACACGAAACGAGTGTTACGCGCGTTATTAATACTCGATAACCGGTGGTAATTGCGTGTATATGTAATTCGACGTGATAAGCCAAGTACGTGTAGCGGAAATGAGCTTATAATTACGACTCGCGATCATGCTGGAGCCATTCCTTCTCGGCTGGAGCTCTCCTTCGGTTTACATGGAAGAACCGCGATGGCGAAGGTCGCGTGATAAATGGAACGAATTCCTACAGGACTCTTCACAAATCATTCACTGAAAATACGCACGAACGATTCACGCACAATAATTTTCAAGCGTAAAAATCTCGACGTGAAAATCACCAAGGCGTCGACTCGGAACGACTCAGACTCCATCTCGATAGAGACAAGTACCAATCAGCAAGTGCACATTAGGGGAAACCACTGAGAAAATAAACAAACAATCTTAGAAAAATAATAATTCAGCGAATGCCGCACCTTTGCACCTGCTAATGAAAGTGCCAGATCATCCTCGGCGAGGAATCAATTATAGAAACCGTCCGCGATAAAAAGGAAGAAATCGATGAATCTCCGGCACCTCCGCGTCTTCCCTATAAATCCGGACAGATTCGATCGCGCATAATTACGTCCAGGCCTGTTCAAACCTCGCGTAATTGTCGCCGCGCGACGTGACACGCATTTACCACCCGATGCCACGGAGTAAATCGTATCCGACCGATTTACACGTGTTTTCGCGTATCGCGATCGATCGGAGGTTATTACGGGACGCTTCACGTCGTGGACGTCGTTAATGAATGGACCTGTACGAGTAACCAGGAATCGCTTGGTTAATTTCGACAGGTGTCCACGGTCGTGCCGCGGGACAAGGTTAGGGATCCTTGGAAAAGGGACACGCAGAAACGAGATCGATCGTTGCCGACTTCAGGGTCGATCGATCAGAGAGACCAACGCTTGCTTCGCGTGTTAACAAACCACGACCAATTAAAAGGGCGCTCGAGCACCCAAAGATCTCTGACTCTCCATGGCTATCGATCACTGGGAAGTTCCATCGATTATATTTGGGGAACTCGTTTGATCGTTTGACGCGTCCGTCTCGTTAGAGTCGAAGAAAGGAGACAATGGATCGCAGGAGTTGGATTCGATGCTGGAACGTTTAGATTCGTCGAGGACCGATGGAGATACTGCTATATTTTGCGATATGATATTGTATCGTGCTGTATCATGCTGCATCGTGATATATTTCGCTGTAATACTCCGTATTATGCTATATTTTGCAGTACGACACTCTGCACTGTGCTGCATTACGCTGATATCGTAGACAGAGTAGGGTAGATTCGTACTACACCTAAAAAGAGAACGCGAGATCCTCCAGGAAGCTGTAAAACTCTGGTGTAATAGGCTCGCGGACCGCCACACTTAACCACGCTTGCTAGCTCGAGTTCGAGGAAACGATTAAACACGGCTGACATCTTAATTTCGTTCGGTTCGCACACCTCGACTCGTTAATGCACCGTCTCGCGGGAGTGCGCACGAGGGAACGTTTTAGGAAAAGTCTCCCGCCTATCTGGAAATTGATAGACCGTGTAATCGTTAAAAGGTAGGCCACCGTTAGGAGTCGAGGGCTGGGGTGTAAAGTACTCGATCATTTTTACAGAGTTGGAGTCGGAGAACGATGAGTGGAAGAATTGTTTATAACGAGTAGTTTTGGTATTATTGTGTTTGGTGTTCGACAGATTTCGTGATTTAGATAGTTCGTTATTTTTGTTCACAGATGAATCCTGTATTATGTTATAATTTGCGATACGACGCTCTGCAATGTGCTGCATTATCCTGTGCCATGCTGTATTATATTATACATTTCCAGTATTACGCTGTATTACGATGTATTATGGTGTCTAGGATTTCCAAATATGAATTCTAAGTCCTAAACAGTGAAAACTATAACACTCCCTCGAAACAACTATCTTTAATAGCGCCTCGTGTCTAAACGGTCCTGCAATTTAGAATCTAAGCGCTTCGTGTCTAAACGGTCCTGCAATTTAGAATCTAAGCGCTTTTCTCTGTAATTTAGAGTCCACCAGTGTCCAATTCGGAATCCGAGCTGGCAGCGTGACCAAAGCGGAAGAAAATTACGACGCTCGCGTCGGGTTGTAATATCCGAGTGGTAACAAAGCCAGGACGGTCGGTACACGGTGGCTCTTGTTAGTACACGGCGCAGCGGACGGAACATTAACAGGAAGTGCTTCCCCACGTGACCAAACGTGCGCTTTGGTCGTTCCCTTTAAGCATTAGCGACGGCGCTTGTCTTACGTGATTCAATTGCTTACTAGACGTCCGCGCTTTCCACGGAATATTGATCTGATAATGGCCGTGCATCGGTTAACCCGTTACGTGTTATAGGAAGAAGGATTTCCTATTGTACTGTCGACGACGGACACTCGGGGAAGTCTGGAATCTCGTTGAGTCGTCTCGTCGACTTGCTGGAAATATGAAGCCTGAAGATCTGTAGAAAATGGAACTGTCGAACCTTGATCAGACCTAGTTTTCGACGAGAAACATAAAAGCGATGAAGTTAGGTGTCGTGACATCGCACCCTCTGCATCAACGGCTTTGATTCAAAGCTTTGCCCTCGGGAGCTGTAGCGGTGTTTTTTGAAGCTACGGTACGGGCTTAGCAACCCCGAGGTACCCGAGCTAGAAAGGAGCCGGTAGATGAGAAATAAGAGATAGTGCAAACGGTATTAAAACAACGCGGGAGTCCCGTAAAACGATGATAAGAAGAATGGAAATAAGCTAGTAATAAGTAGGCAGTAGTGCAATAACTTTATCGCAATAAGTTACTTTAAATAAATGAATGAACGAATGAACGCATCGAAGTTAGAAATAGGAGACACGAAATGTATCCAGGATCCGTAGGGCGTCTATTTCGGTGCAAGCTGCCCACGCCGATCTCCTGGCTACTTGGATTGTTCGCGAGGCCTAACTCTCGGCATCGACGATAAATGCCACCCGCGCGTCGTCGGACACGGCTCTCGCGTCGTTTACACGACGAACGCAAACACAGACGGCAAAAAAGTGGCTGCTCGTAAAGCGGCGTGCATCTGCGCTGGCTGGCAGCCTGCCTGCGAGGACAAAAAGGGCTCGGGCGGTCGTACGCCTTCAGGCGGCGTGTCGCCGTTACCTGGGCCTTTAAACCGTTTCGGCGAACGACGACCTTAGCTCGCGAACACCTGGGAAGGTACGAGGGAATCTTCACTGTAGCACTATGTATTATTATGTTATATTTTGCAGTGCGACACTCTGCACTGTGCTGCATTATGCTGTACCATGCTGTATTATGCTATATTTTCCAGTATTATGCTATATTCCACAGTATTATCTCACACTACGATGTATCACGACGTCTAGGATCAGTAAGATCCAGAATCCAATTCCTAGAGTCTTTTCCTGACCAAATTCCAAATTCCAATCGCCTAGAGTCCACTAACAACGCCAAGCTCACGAATCCGATTACCTGGAGACTCCAGGCTGGAGTCTGTTAGTGGCTCTAACCGTGTCGTCACCCACTGACGTGGCCACTGTGTACATAACGCGAATCGGGGTCCACGACTCGACGGACAAAGGTGCGCCAGACGAGAACAACAACAGACGCGACGAAAAAAACGCCGGCCCGACCGTCGTGTATCGCTCGTCCCGCGATGATACGTAAATAGAACCTCCGGAGGAGACGTCCAACTGTCTGGTGTACTCGCAAAAATAGGATTGTGTCGCGGTTGTCGGCCGTATCGCCATCGTTGCGTGCCCGAAACCTCGAATCGAGGCTACCCGTTCATCATGGGACACGCTAACTAATCTACCTGCTGTCTTGCCAGGTCCGCGGGCCAAAATAGAGCCTATTGTGCATTGTGGGTTAGGTTCACGGGGGAACTTGTGATCTAGTTCCGGAAATAGAGATGGAGGGGTTGGTTGTGATCGGTGAACTTGGAAGGTGATCGGTCTTGATACTGGGACAGTAGGTGCCATCGAAGGGAGGCAATTATACTAGGTAGGCAATTATACTCACTAGGCAATTATAGTAAGTTATCTAAGGTCTTGGTTGTATATATAGTTTCATTTTGGGACACTCAGTCGAGGCTGTTGTCATCATTGGATTAAAAGCTTTCAATTTGATCAATTCTGTTTCTAGAGTCAGGTAGATCGATACACCTTTACACCTTTTATATTCCTATGCGTGGCCTGCGTCGAATCTGGTATTAAACCAAAATGTGCCTACCGGGCACACTTTTCATTTCTAACCGCGAGAATCTTCTCAGCCTCGATTCCCAAACAGCGCCAACCTCCCGAAGCGGTGCAAATTTCCATTAAGCGTCCAGAAGAATCGTTAACCTCTCCCAAGTCGCTAAGAACGATCCTAGAAACCGGAAAGGAAAGACAACCGGGGGAAGGATCCCGACCCGTATGTCCATTATTGCTACCCGCGACTGGTCTGCGAGAGGCAGTTATATAAATCACGTAAACACGGGTAAAAATGTGAATCGGTAGATCCTTACAAGCCCAACCCGGCGATCGCGATCCCTTTTCCATCCGGAGTGGCCGCTGTCGCCTGCGATTTCATCCTTTTTCACTCGGCTTCTTATCCCTCGGGGTACTTTCGCAGAGAAAGAAAGAAAAAACGACGAGACAGGTGACCGATCGTCGATAGGGTGAAACCGCGAATCGTCGGTGTCGTTAGACCCGGGGAAGCCTTGAATTCTGTTCGTGTACCTGTTGCGTCTCTAAAAGGAGCCTGCTACCGATCTGTCCTCGGGTTAACTGGAAACGATCGGTGAAGGTGTGGTGTACAAATGGCCTTGGCAAGGTTCGAGTCTTGGGTTAGGTCTGGGTTAGGTGGTGGCTTTTAGCGAGTAGAAATCTCACGCTACCTCCCACCAACATCTAGGGGGAGTCTTCTAAAAGATTTTCCACCACCTCGATAATTAACAAAAAAAAACAAGGTCTGACTTCTAAAGACTCTAACTTTTAGGTATCCTAACTTCTAGACTTCAGTATTCCTATCAAAGACTACTAATAATAATCCAGCATTGATTACCTAGAATCTACCACAAGCAGAGACTCGAATCGCAGAATGTACAGATGGCCTTGACGAGGTTCGAGTCTTGAGTTAGGTCTGGGTTAGGTCTAACTTCTAAAAATTCTAACTTCTAGGTACCCCAACTTCCACACTTCGGTACTCCTACCAAAGTCTAGAGACTGCTAATAATAATCCAGCATAGAGATTGATCGCCTAGAATCTACCACAAACACAGGCTAGAATCAAATAGCGATAGGAGAGAGTCTACCGAGCGTTCCAGTTCATTTCTCAACGTCGTTCGAAACGTCGACAGCCAGCTTCCTCGTAAATCAAGCCCTCTGTTCGTATATCACCCCTCTAATCCCGGAAATACCGGAGAACTCGATGCGCAAAGTGCACCAGGAACATCGAGTCCCAGGGGCTCGCGTAGCTTGGCGACAATAATAGTCGAAATCACCACTGGACGATAATACGTCTGTCACCTAACTCGGGGTGTTCGCGGAATTCGAGCAAGACGGAACGCGCAAGGGGCAGTGAACCACGGAATTTATAGTCGTCCGAGGCTCTGGCCCGTCGACCAGGCTTCGCCATCGAATGTCCGAGTTTTCCTCGTGACGTTTCGGTATCTGAAATAGACGGAACGACGCGCCTCTAAATGCGTCTGAAGCGGTGGAGAGCGCTATGGGAACGTGTGTCACCGTCTGGCCACGTAGTTACGGTTCCACGGGGCAACAAACGGTCCCCTAACAAACGATCCCGTAACAAACGATCCCCTAACAAACGTTACGCCCGAATATAATAAGAAGCCTGTCGTAGTTCCTTTGGGCCCTTGGCTGAGTCTGCGATGGCTTTGGAGTTTGTCGAGACAGTAGTAGCGCGAAACAGAGGTATCTTTGGAGAGTCTACCAGTGGCTTTAAATTCTAGAGTCCAATCGCCTAGAGTCTATCGTGCCATCAAGGCCTAAACCCCAATTGCCTAGAGTCTACTAGTGGCTTTAAATTCTAGAGTCCAATAGCCTAGAATCTACCAATTACAGCAAACTTCGGACTCCACTCGAACATACTTCCTTTTACAAGAATCCCCAAGAAAGGATTCGACCATTCCCCCTTAATGCCAACAAGAGAAGAAACAAGATCTGTTCTTCCCAATCGGCCTGTGCCTCGTCCACTTGCTCGGCGATAGGTCAGGCAGAGCCAGCAGCTCGAATCGCTAGTAAAACGCAGATTAACGTCCCATTAAATTGCCTCGATCACAAATTCTTCGGACGTCCCATGGGGTACAAAGTCCTCCGGGAACGACAAGGCACCAATCACCGATCCCCAGGAAGGAAAGGGACTCCCGGACCCGTCACGTTCGCGGATCATCGAGAAACCTTATTACTGCCATTACTTTTAACGCTGAACACGTAGATGCAGATAATTCCAAGTACCCTTTGACTTGTTTGGAAGAAATCGTAGGGAAAAATCGACCGATTTCCAGGGAAACAATCCCTAGGAAGGGATACCAGATAGACAACGTGGCATCGCGATGTCTTTATCTCGCGATGGAACACGGATGCAGCGGAATTCTTGCATCTGCCATCGAACGATCCTGTCATCTCTGCGGTAGGTCCTTTCTTGTCTAACCTACCTACTATCATTGTCAGATCTAACCCTTTGCACTCGAGGCCATTTTTTTCTGGTATATACCTACTCGAGATCCTTTCTTAGCATTCCATTGCCACGAACACGCTAAGCTTACACTTCGAAAACGAGATCTCTAATTTAAAATTTCATTTATTGACGCTTGAAGTTCCAACAAATTAAAGCTAAGCAAATATCGTTCCTGGTTGATTTACTGGATCGAACCTAGCGGTGACCGCGACTCACCTCTCGAGTTATAGCACCGCGTTAAGATGCGCGACAAGGGAATTGCGAGAGTCGCTTTTCAAGCGGAAAGCGGACTCGACGAGCTTCTTTACGATTAGTTTTGGTTGGAATCGTAATAGCCGCACGTCAGAAAACGTGGAATCAGATGTCCGTTTACGAGAGCGGAAATAAAATCCTTCTCCAACGGGCTACAAGCGAATATCGATATTCGTATCCCGATACGCGGTGGCAGCCGATACTAAAAGCCTCGTGGCGTTTTATTTAAAGAACGCCACGGTCTTCGCGTGCATACCTACAATCGCGCGCTGCCACTGGTCTAAATCCGCTGTCTCGTAAATCATGACCGCTTATACGAGCGCGAGTATACTCGTTGCTGGTGGAGCTTAGGGCTCTGCTCTCTGGAATCGCTTCTTGTCCCGGGGTAATTGGGCTTTTAGACTTTGGAAGATTCTAGGTGAGGAAAGTTTGGGGTGTTCTATCACTGCGACCACTATTCTTCAATTTATAGTACTGATAGATTCATACCACTACTAGATTCCAGGTTATAGCATCTATAGGGGGCACAATAGACTCTAAGCAATTGGACTCTAGAATCTTAAGTTACTGGAAGGCTCTAGGCAATTGGGGTCTAGGCCTTGGTGGCACAATAGACCCTAGGCAATTGGACTCTAGAATTTAAAGCTACTAGTAAACTCTAGCTACTAGTAGACTCTAGCCACTACTATTTCAATCGGTGCAACTACTACTCCAGACGACTAGACACGCGCCAAAAACAACTAATCCCTAAATCCCAGATTCAAACTCCTCGTCAGAGCCGAACCCAACAAAAAGGATGAAGCAACCAAGCCAACACGCAGCCATCCACGATGCAGTTCTTTCGTCACCCTCGATTCTCGGTTGCAAAACACCGTGTACAAGTGTACCAGAGGTGCCACGAGGGTGGCAGCTAAATCCGCGTCCGCGTAAGTCACTGCTCCCCAAGCACGTGCGCTCTAAACATACGCAAAAGGTGCGTTCGCGACCCATTCCAGGATTCTCGAGCCTTGAAGTTATTAAACTCGAAATAACATTACGAGACTCTAAACTATTCGAACCGATCGAAAAATATAAAAATAGCATCCCTCGCGTAAAGTACTCGGACTACTATACTCGAATTACTATACGTATTAGGATCCAGAGGCCCGTGTCGCGATCCCCGAAACAAATCGAAGTGTAATTTCTACCATCGCGTGGCTGACACACGCACTTCGGTTCCAAGGTATCTATTTACGATTATCGTTTCGTAGTTTTCGTTAATAAACATATACATATTACACCTCGGAAATAGGTCGAATTTATCGTCACAATGTCATCGATTTTGCTACACCAAACTAAATCCATAATAACGATAATAACCCGTAAGAAAATGTTACAACCTCGTTAAAGCCTCGAATATCATCGTAAAACTTGGACGTAACTTTACGATCCGAAGGCTGCTAGAAAAACACACCGTGTAAAAACGCGGATTTTTCGTTGCAACTAGATGGCTCAATCTCGAGGCCCCTTTTGGGTTTCCGCCGCGGCAACCAGTTTTATTGCTCGCGCAACAAACGATCCCTCGTGCCCGTGGTATCTTTACGATAATGTCCCCCCGACGATTTTTCCAACGTCGTCGTCGTTCGATTTCCCTTCGGGTTCGCGTGGAATTTTTTCCGCGGCGGTAACGGCGACGATTAAAATACGCCTCGCGAGTCGACGATTTCACGACGCCGTTCCGCGGATATGTTGCATACGTTATTGGGAGTTTTTGCGACGCTAAACGATCCCGCGGGACGCCCTCCGATGCTAACCGACGGGGACGCCTTCGAGTAAGACGTCGGACATTTTTTTAGTCGACGGACTCTGAAGAGCGGAATTTACGGGGATTCGTTTTCCCTCGAATGGTTCTCGGGAACTTGGGATACGGTAATGGTGTTTCGATCTCGCGAACGTTGGGATGCTAGGCCTGATTTGCGATTGTTGTCTGTGTGATTTGTGGGACTTGTTTTTAATAGGGATACTATGTAAATAAAGATATAAACTTTCGTTCGGTGACAATTTTTAATTTCCGAACGTTTTTCATTGATTGTCTGACACGTAATGGGACAAGTACAGTCGGTCCCATAAATGTTCGGCACCCTCTGTGTCTATCGATGAAATTTGTTTGTATTAAATGGCAGGTTTAACCCTTTGCGTTCGAGGCATTTTTCTATAGAATCAAATCCAGTTAATTTTTATAATAAATTTCTGTGAAACCAAAAACTCTACTTCCGAAGAAAAACATCTACGAACATTCATGACTCGATGTATTATTGTTTCAATTAATAATTAGTTGTATTCTGATGTGAGTGAATTTGAAATTGTACGTTCACAAAATCACTTTTAAACTTATGTCGCCCTAGAGGCGCCACCCGAGAGCAAAGGGTTGATGTCTCCAAGTGTACGTTTGTATAACTAAGCTTACTCGTGTACATATATTTATAACGAAAAATTCGTTTGGCGATATCGAAACTGTCATGTAATTTAGTCAAATTTCTTCGATAGACATAGAGACTTCCAAGTGCGAAGGATTCATTCACGCTGGAGAACTGTTTATATTTGATACCAGAAATTGTCTCCCGCCTGTCTGCGAGATATTTTTGTACCTCCAGAAGGGAATCGACCAATTTTCACACGCGAGCGAGACAGCGTCGCTAATTAAGATTCACGCCACTCTGAAACCTGCGCGCCACCCTCCGTGTAATGAAAAAGCGCCAGGGAAGGAAACGTTGGAACCACGGGGTTATATTTAAACCTTGGAGGGTGAAACCTTCCCTCCAGAATTTCTTCTCAATTTTTCTTCGGAACTGTTTGAGAAGAATTTTATTTTTGAATGATGAATTTTGGGTTAGAGAGAGAACAGAGAGCATCGGTAACAGCCAATATGGCGTCGCATTAACCTGCGAAATACGCCAAAAGTGCTTTGATACAAACTTTAGATACGAATAACTTTTGAACCTTTGGATTCCTAACATTAAAACTTAGATTTTTGAATTCTACGCATGAAAAACTACTAAATGGTAAAAAAAGGAAGTTAATAAATTTGAATACCCCAAAGTAAAGTTCAACCGTTTTCTATATTATTGTACGTCATAAATGCATAAAATTGATCGATAGTCTACGGGTAAGGTTTTATTCTTAGCGGTGTTGGGAGCGTCTTTACGTCGCTCGAAAACAGACCTTAACCCTCGTGAAGGCTGACGACGCCGCACGTGCTGTCGCTCCCTCGCTCTCTTCGCTCGTGCCATCTTATCCTGTGTTCCGCTTCCCTTTCTTTTTTTTCTGTTTTCTAATATAACCTCCAATAACCTCGAAGTCGTGGCCCCCGATGCGTGCAACGACGGTCGAGCCAAATGTGAATCGCTTTGCGAGTCGACCCTTGTATTCCTCGCATTTTTTGTAACAATCCAACGTCTTGGCAACATTGTTAATTCGATTAGTCTTCTCTTAAACGTTTGCTTCGAAACACCAGAGGTATTTTCTCCGATCCTCGAAGTTTTCTTTTATTTTTCCGTGTATTCCCACGGCTCGAGCACATTTTCTTTCTCGAACGAGTCCTCCTTCCACCTGGAATTAATTCGAGTACGCAGCTCATGCATTTCGATTCGCGGTTCTCTCTCAGCTTCTTACTTCCGCGCTGGTTTCACCAGATTCCTGGAAACATTATCTAGGTTCACGTGTGAGAATCGATAGGTAGTTTCGAAAGTAGACCCGGTTTGTCTTACGAACGACTCGACGGCTTTCATCAATTTCTCACGCGGATCGTAGCTCTTCTTCGTCTTTAACAATTAATGATATTTAAAATTCTTTACATTAGTTTATTCTTTTAAATCAAATGTAACGCAAGGAAGAAGTTCAATGAATACCGCAGGAGTCCGTAGAACACCTGTCCACCCTTTTTCTAATAAAAAAATTCCATAGATTCCCAAACCCTAGAATTTAAAATTTTTTTACTTTAACTTTATTTTGAATTTTTCATTTACATGTAACGCAAGAAAGTAATTCGATGTAACACCTCGAGAGTCCATAGGACACCTATTCGCGCTTTTTCTACAAAAATTCCGTACATTTCCAAACCTTAGAATTTGCAATTCTTTACCTCAGTTTATTCTGAATTTTTAATTCAAACGTAACGCTAGGAAGAAGTCGAACGTAACACCACAGGAGTAGAAAGAACGCCTGTCCCTTTTTCTGAAAAATTCCCCTTCCCAGAAATCCTGTTGAATCAATTCAGCTCTCACTGTAGCGAAATATGACGGTCTCGTGTAGTACACGCAATTAATTCCAATAAAAACGTCCCGCGCATTTGCAGCATTTTAAGCGAAAGATACTGAATATCTAAGGTACCGACGGGCAAAGTTGCTCGTTCGAGTCCCAGCTCGGTACTTTCCTTTTTCCCTTAATCCGTGGATCGTGTGGTTCTTATATGGTGCCGCGATTACGCGAAAATTACGGCCAGGATAGATTACCGATGCTCGCAAAACCGTCGTTTTGTCGCGTTGGCGATGCTCGGGGGAAAAAAACCCGAGGAATGCCGTCAGGAGAGAACAAGATGAAACGCGAGCCGCTTTTGTACAGGTGTTTTCATGCTTAACCTATCTTTTGCTTGTTAGACGTTCCGAAACATAATTCCGTAACGCGTTTCTTTCCACGTTTCAACCTTTGTTTCAGGTCTTCATCGTTAACGTTGCCATCATTGGTGAAACAACACAAGCTTTTAATACTTTTTGTATTTCAGTTTTGTTTCGACTAGTACAGTTCGCTAAGAACCACCTTAATATACGTTCGATATTTCATCATTCACGTAACAATTGAACCTCGGTTTATTATAAGAACAGTAAGACAAAACAAAAAGAAACATGTCTGCTAGTTTCATTTTAACCTCCATTTTCGAAATATTATTTTTCAGCGCAATTGGATTTTTAGTACTCTACCGACGGACAACATAATCAAGAAAAAAAATACTTTCAACGGGAATTTCGATAGGTAACGTTGGAATCTAGTTCGCGTATCGCGTACCGCGTACACGCCAGCAATTACGTGAAAATTGCGAATAGATTGCCAGCGTTCGCGAAACCGTTCCGTCTCGCTCGCGACTCGCAAGAAGAAGCTGCGGAATGCCGCTAGGGGATAAAAAACGGGGATTCCTGGAGTCCCCGCGGTGAGTCGGTTAATAGAGCCGCGGAGCAAAGTATTCAGGTAAAATGAACTCGTTAATTGTTCTTCCTATATTTTATATATATAGTGTGAAAGTGCGATTGCAAAGTGCAGCCAAGTGCATCGGTTTAATGGCACTTGTTGCCAAGCGACCATCTTAAATATTACCAATGGAGCAGCATCTAACGACAGGGACTTTTATTTTCGGTAAACGTGCAAATTGGCAAAAAGGGATTCCCCTTGGTAATTTCACTTTTCGTTTTCTGATGAGAGAAATGATTTTTCTTTTATATTTAGGAACAGGTTGAATATTAATAAAACGCGTTATGACGAAACTGACAGACTTCTCAAAGTGAGAGGGAGAGGGAGAGAGAGAGAGAGAGAGAGAGATGGCATTCGATGCAACGCGCGACGGTTCATCATTCCATGAATAATAAGCGGTTCTTTTTCTTTCGCGGTGCACGAGAAATGCCGATGGGCGCACAAATCTGGCTCGTTTGATCTCGACTTGAAATAGTATGGCCGCACGTCGTTCGAGTTTCTCTCTTGTGCTGTTCGTCGCGTCTTTTTCATTGCATCCCGTTGCCGTTTTTCCCAACCGAGTTTTGATCTCGTGACGGAGCGTCGTTAGTTACGCGTTTCTACCAACACGCCTCGAAACGAACGCTAGTTTACGATCGTCGGTTCGAAGTTATTAGAATTTATATGTAATTATTTATATAGAATGAGATAATGCGTCGTAAATTAGCCTTTTAACGCTCGCGGCAGAGTCGAATCGAACTATAGTCTAGATATAACGAACAGAAAATATGTCCAATAACTGAAATACTTAAAAAAAAAAAAGAATGTGTAGCTTATCAGATATCCAATAGAAGGACTCAAATAAAATTTGCACGATTAGATGTGTCCTTCGATCACTTCTTTATTCTCCAACTAACTCGCGATAGTAATTTTGTTACCATATTTTACATACTTGAATAAAAAATAACGTGTATGGAAATCTGTGATCTATCGACAGCAATTTCCTGCATCCGTTTTCCGGAGAACGAGTGTCGTCATCTATCGGCGAAGGGCCCAAGTCCGATGCAATCTGCAAGTCTGAAGTATCCACTGGTAAGCCTTAAGATATTCAAACTTACCTGTTGGAACTCACTGAATCGTGTAAATATGAAAAAATTAAGTACACGCAGTAAATCTATGCGTTTATTAAAATTCATAGGAACTTTGGCGAAGACCGTGTTAAGTACGGCAAGTCAACGACTTGTCTTCCGACTGACGTAAATTCGTAATGCGTAATGCGCGTAGACGCATGGCGATTGCACGCGATGCGAACATAACGCTAAGCTGCATGCCTATATCTAATATTCTCCGCACCGTTGATCCTCTTTCCGGCGCTGTTCATTACGAAGGGCCAACTTCCGGCGTGGAATCGCGTTCGTTCGAAATTTTATACGTCTGTAGTTCAAGGCCTTCGTTTCAGCTCAATCGGACTGCTCGCTTCGGAATAAAATCAAGATAGCTTTTTCAGAGGCCTGCAATTTTAGATCAAGTTACTTAAGTTACTTAAGTTACCAACGAAATGCAGACTTTTTGCGATGGATAAATAATTTTCGGTGTTGGTTTTTCCGAAGGATTGCGAAAATAATTATTATTCACAGTTACGCAACGGTGCTACGAGAGTTGCATTTTTCCAGAAAACCGGAAGCCCGGTGCAGCGTGTTTTCTCGATTCGATTCGATTCGATTCGATTCGTCGGTCGCAGAGGTGTCGTTCGTCCCTCTGGAATAATTCATGCACCACCCGAGCCAGGCTGCAACGACGCTCGCATGAAAATCGCAGCGCCGATCTGGCGCCTGGTCATCGAGAACATGTCAGATCGATTTGCTCCACGATGCATACAAATCGAACGGATCGTGACGACCACAGACGAGATACGAGTACAGTTTCTTTGTCCAGTTCGCGCGAGTTTCGCGCCATGTTTACTTCCTTGAAATATTTTATAGATTCGTTACCGATCGTCGTCGATATTTTCTACAGTCACAAAGTTTTACTCTTTGATCCAGATCCTTACCAATCGGTAGCGACTGGACACACAATTAAATGAAATAATATTCTCCATTTTCGTAAAATGCAACGTCGATATGGTACCGAGGAAGGTATATCTACACAGGGTGTTCGGTAAAAATGCGTATTTGCTTTTATTGAAAAAAAAGAAGGTGTCTCCGTGTAAGTGTCTGCGGTGGTGTCGCGTGTCGGACATAAATTGTCGATCGAGAAGTGTGTGCTTTTAAGCCCGCGATCACGATCGTGGCGACGCGATTACTCGATCGTCGGTATTACAGCGACAAACGTATTCGCGCGTTATCGATACGACGAAGAACGATACCATCGCGCTAAGTCTCGATTAGGTATCGATCGAATCACGATCGTTCCCGCGATCGAATAATTGGCCGATCAATCACACCAGCCTCGACGGGAAAATTCGTTCCTACTATATTTATAGATATACATATACATACATACACTTTACATTTATAATATATTATATACCTACGGCTCGCTGTGTCTCGAGAACAAACGTCACCCATCATGGCACATCGTACCTAAAACGTGTCCCATTCCGGTGTATCTCCGCATGGAAGGATCGCTATCGTTAAACGATCGTTTGCTATGTTCAAAATACGAGGTCGACTGGGCACCGACGCGACGACAACGACAGCAAAAAACGATTGTTCCCCTCGTCAACGACGTTCTCAGCGTCGTACCGCGGTGACTGCCCTAGTCTATTGCTATACTTTTACTTTTCTTTCACGCTTTCGCAACGATCGTTCTCAACAACTACAAGCGCAACACCGTTGTCGAAGTTTCACGCACATCGACCGTGGCAGTATTACAATGTTCGTCGGTGATTGGCTCGATGCAAAAACAACGGAGTTTTCGTTGAAGAACTTAAAAAAAAAAAAAAGAAAGAAAGAAAGAAGAAAAAACATCGAGTACAATAAAGTTTCTTTTAGTATAATTCGGTCGTGCGCGCGATAGGTTAGCCAACCTAGCTCCGTAACAATTGTATCGACGCGAACGTTTAATGCTCTTGTTCGTCGTCCGGTACGGTTCGATAGCTCGACTAAAATCTTAACTGAGGGGGCTAAGGGGCCAACGCACGTGGTAACTTCCCTCGCGAAGGGGAGTCCCAGGATTCGCGCAGGTGACGCTACTCTCGCGTTCGATTCAAATCAACAGACAAATTGCGGTTAACAATCGGCGAATGATATCTTATTGTCTGACCGTGCGATATGCGACTCAAAGTTGAGCACTTTGACTACTCTCGCACAGTAAACGCTCGCAATTGTCAGAAGTAGTAATTTTTAATTCTTCGGAGCTGATACGATTATTCGTCAGCCTTTAATCGCGATTACAGATTTACAATTAATCACGTAAATCTGAATTACAAATTGCTCAACTTCGGTGCGTTTCCCTAAACTCGGATGACGCTGGTTTCTCGTTCCCGATACGGACTCCCCCGTTAACTCTGCTTCAAGCCAACACAAATAGAGGGGGGGCGAGGGAGTGGATGCATCTAAGCTTTAGCGTCGAGAGAAATCAATTCGCGGCGATGACTGCGGCGGCCGCCGAGGACGACGACGACGACGACGATGATTTCTTCTTCAGAACGATGTCCTTGATGTTGAGATTGACCTTCTCCTTGCGTGGCGGCGGCACGGACTGCAGACAAAACCTCTTGAAGGCTTCCAGCTCGCGCTCGACGTCGTCCATCTCTCCGTCCTCGAGGTCTATATCTTTGGGCGTGAATACGCTCTCTGCAAAAGACACGGTCTGAATACTAGAAGTCGGTGGTTCCTAGATTGGGTAATAGGTTCGGGGGTGGGTGGGGCAGGGAAGAATCTGCTGTGCATACAATTCTGTACTAGTCTTTAGAGTGTCGTTTAGCCAAGGTACTGCCTGAGTATGGGTATGCGAGAACGAGAACGGAAGATTTGGGGGTAGAAGTAGCACCGAAAGCGTTTCACATCTCGAGAGGAAGAGTCTCGGTGGAAAAGAAGCTAAACAGATGAAACAAAAAACGGGACATAGATCCACGTGAGAGATGAGAGATGAGAGATGAGAGATGAGAGAGAGAGAGAGAGAGAGAGAGAGAGAGAGAGAGAGAGAGAGAGCGACGAGTCTGACTGTGTGTATAATCCATACGCATGCAGCATTTTGGGTAACGTCAGCAACCGACAGGGAAAAAGAGAGTATAACGTTCGGAAAAAAATAAATTCTTTTTTTATTGATACGTGTGATCAGCAGATCGAAAATGTATGTTTATGTACGTATATATCGCAATCGACTCGGCGTAGAATCGTAGTAAAATTTCACCTATATTGTACTTGGTCAATATCACAATGAGACTTTCAGGTAGGTAGGCAAACTCTCGCTGTCACGGTAAATCGAATCTTGTCAAAGCGTGACACTTTTCTTTTCTTTTCTTTTCTCGAGTGGCCTACGTATCTTTTCTTTATCATTCCTTTCTCTTTCCACATGTCGACTCGATACACTTTTTATTCATTGATAAACTGCCGTCGCTCGTTCAACATCTAATGATCTAATCGAGACAGGTCTCTAAACGTCATGCTTCCGTCGTGTGTGATTTCGCGTGCCGGCGACCGTCGTCGACTTTCAAGGAGAAAGAACTAAAAAAAAGAGGAAGGAAAAGAAAAAAAACAGGGAGAGATAAATGAGAACATCCCTAGGTGTAGATAGAGAAAGATAGAGAGAGACTACAAGCTAACCTAATCTCGAGTAAATGTAATACATATATGTGTGTATATATATATTGTTTTCTTTGGCGGGTTAGTCGGTTCGAGCATTGTTAATGTCTAACGCTTTCGATTCTCTATTTACTTAACACTCCTTGAGAGCTCATTGGAGTTGCAGGATGCTAACTAGCGCCCCTAGCAGAGAAAAGAGTCACCGAGACGCTGCTGGTTCGCAATCTGAATGCGCAGAAGATTATATAAGTTAACAATGGACGGCGAATGATCTTCCGCGCATCTACCTTGCTCATAAGCAACGTTTGGGTGACCTGTTCCTCCTTTGATGGAACTAGTGTCTTCAGAGGATTCGAATCTGAAATTCGTTTCTGCTATAAGAAGTTTTGTGATGTTAAACTTCAGGTTGAAACGTTCATCGAAATAAATAAACTACACTTGGATTGTCCAATCTAACATATTATGCTTCTAAACGGAAAGATTCATGTGTACGAAACAGCGGAAAACGTTGTAAATTAAAAATACTCGAACCAGCTAACTCGTCAAGGTACCTTCGCCTTAACACAAGCAATTAATTCCTATTATATATATGTATAATATATATGTATATATATATATTATATGTTTATAATGTTTAACGCAGAGTGTGATCGCTACGGATTGCATTCGACAGAAAAAGTCACCTGGGCTGGCCGTTAAAACGGGCCGGATGGCACGCGCGGAACAGCGAAAAGAAAATAAAGAAAAGATAGTGCTCACTGGCCAGAGTTTCTTCCGGACAATCCCCAAGAAATTCGTGGCGGTCAATTCGAGGACATCCCGAGTGTATCCGGTATTTGAAAAATGTTTTGACCTAGCCGAGACTTCGTCCTAACGCGGTACACTGCCCTTTCCTGACGGAACGAAACGAAAGAAAAAACTGTCGTCAGTGCGATCAAACCTACTTTCGTCCATAGACTTTGTGTATAACGGACGTTGTTGCGGATAAATTCAATTTTTCACATAATTTTCTTTTTTCTTTTAAAGAGAAGTAACAAAAAACAATAAACAAAGGAAAAAATATAAAAAAAAAAATACGTCTAACACCGGGAGCGAGATATGCAGCCCGGGGGTGTGTTAAGGATAAAACAAAAAAAAATGAAAGAAGCAAATTTACATGTTAAACTCTGATTATTGTTGTTTCTCACCAACGAGGTTCCAGTCATCTCCGCATTGTCGCGCGCCAGCGCCGCGTTTTTTCTTTTTCTTGCTCTTCCCAGTGGTGGTGGCCGGTAACGAGGTGTTTATCGCTTCTCTGCCCGTCGTTTTTGCGCTCTGAACGTCCTTGATGCTCGTGTCGGTCCTTACCTTCGTCAGGGTGACGCTGGTTCCTTTCAGGTTGATCCCGTTCTCGGGTATCGGTTGACCGTTGGTCACTTTGCTGATCTGAATGTTAGCTAGACCGTTGAGAGTCGCGCAGTCCGGGTTCAGTCTGCTTCGCAGTTCCGCCAGGCTCGACGGGATGATACCGTTCACGTGCTTCAGGTTTGCGTTCTCCGTCGGTGGTCTGGACGACAAGTCGCCTTTCACTATGTAATCGGGTTTCGGTGGCGATGTCAGGCCTGCGTTGATAGCCTGCTGCAACGCTGGACTCCTGATAGTCACCATACCGTTCTCTGACACTTTTATAATAGCTGCCTGTTGGGTTGGTGGTACTTTCATCGGACCAAACGCTGGGTTCCTTATGGTCACCGTGTTCGTGTTGGGATTGTGAAGGATTCTAGCTGGTTCATCTATGTGATCGTTGGCGAAGGGATCACTGTTTTGCGCCATTGTCTGGTTGATGGTGTTGCCAGAGTTCGGTGCATTTTTGTTCTTCTTCTTCTTTTTCTTGCTGGTGGTGCTTTGGGTCTGTGGCGTTTCTTTAGGCACGTCTGTAATAGGGTACAAGTAATTAGAAAGAATACTAGGCTGATTCGTCATTTGATTAAGATTTTCTCCATTAATGCGCAATACTCACCCTTCTCCGCAGGTTTGGGGAGGAGATCCTGCTTTAATTTCCCAGTATCCACGACGATCACGTTTCCACCCGCCTGAGGACTCGCGTAGCTCGACTGAACGCCACTCATCGGTGCAGCGATGATCGTGGTTTGCTTGGGAGGATTCACAGGCTTGGGAAGCGGTGCTGATCTTATAGGCAAAGGTTTCGCTGGCGCGTCAACCTTCGTTATCGTGATACCTGGTGGTAACTTTAAGTTCTCTATGTTAATCTTGGAATTCGCGCTGATGTCTTTGAACTGACTGCTCAGGGGCGAGTTGACTCGCTCCGTGGAAGCTGGTTGTACCTCTGGTCTTTGTTTGATCGTCATCTGACCTGGCGTCTTGCTCTGCGTCTTCTGATTATCACTCTTCGTTTGCTTGCTCGCGGTGTTGGCACTCATACTTTTATTATTTTTAGCAGAATTCAACTGACCGTTTTTATCCTGTTGCTGCCCTTTCGATTTCTTCTGGTTCTCGTTCGTCGTGTTCTGCGTCTTCTGAGAAACCGGTGTCTGAGGAGGAGTATTTATTTTAGTCTGTTTCTTGCTAGACACGCTCTGTTGTTGATTCTTGTTTTTGTTCACTGTGTTTTGCTGTAGCACATTCTCCTTGTTCTCCGTGTTCTTCTTATCCTTCTTGGATTTCGTCTTCGTCTCGGTTATACTCTGCTGCTGAAGCTTCTTCTCGTCTACTTGTTTCCCTTTGGGCTTGTCGTTATTTGTTTGCTGCTTCGCGTTCTTGTTATCGCAAATTTTATTCTGGCTCTGTTGCTTCGAATTGTTCGTCTGTTGCAACTTGTTTCCCTGTTGCAACGAGTTGTTGTTATTTGTGTTATTATTGTTATTGTTATTTGCTTTGGTCTTCTTCTTCTTCCCGCTGATGTTCTGGTTCTGTTCGTTTTCCATCTTCGGGAGAGCGACCTCCTTAGTCTGTCCATTCACCAGCGTGAATAAAACCTTATCCTCGGCTGGTGTTTGACCTTTCAGCGTGATCGTGACTGTAGGCTCGGTGCTGTTCGACTCCATGACCCTCTTAATGGTCACGATTTGCGGCTGGGTCTCCGCCTGAACCGGTTTCTTCACCTCTTTCGCTTTCGTCTCCTCCAGTTTCTTCAGCTTCTTCCTCTCCTTCTTCGTCAATTTCTTATCGGTCGAATCAACAGGCAGCGATTTCTCCGCGGTATTGCTCGTGTTTTGCTTGCCGCTCGCGCTGTTGCTGGTCTGCGTTTTGTTCGTTTTATTGCCAACGTCAACTTTGTCATTTTTGGCGACCGTCTTATTCGTTTGGCTAGACACCGCCGTTTTCTCGAGCTTACTGATATTAATACTTTTGTTCTTTAGATTCGTATTCACAGGTGCAGTCTTCGTTTTGCTGTTTATACTACTACTTGTACTACTACTACTGCTGCTACAGCTACTGCTACTAGTGTTACTACTATTGCTATAGACTTCTTGCTTGTCTTTCTTTTTATTACTTAATTGCTTTACAGTCGGCAATGCTACTGGCGGTGACGTAGGTAAAATAGATACTTCGGGTAGATTACACCGAGGTAGCAATCTTTGAGGAACGGGTTTCTGCGGATCTACGACCGTGATCGTAACTTCCGGCGTCTTTTTTTGCAACTCTATCAGTTTCTGTCTTTCCGCCTCTTGTCTGTCTCTTTTAAGCTTCTCCTCCAACTGTAACCAAGGGAAATTCGGATTAATATCGCGTGATAATTATAAACGTTTAATCGTTAAGTAGTTCAGAAATAAATCGCGGTTACCAACCTTCCGTTGCTTCTGTCTGGCCTTCTTCTCAGCCTTCTTATTATTATCCTTCTTCCCATTCTGGTTCCCTTCGATGAATTCGAGCAATTCCTCCAAGTCCCTCTGATCTCGTTGATCAGGCTGCACCGTGGAGGTGGTCGAGACTGGAGTGTTCGATCTAGGCGCCGAATTCGTTATCGCTTTCGTTTCCGTGTTGGGATTCGTCGACAAGGACTCCGACGAGCTCTTCGAAGGACTACACGCGGCTTTACACTTTTTCGCCTGTTTCTTAGTCAACAACTGCCGTAACCTTTCCCTCATTTCATTATAGTTTCGACTAACCGGCGCCACAGAAGCCTGGAAGAAAGAAGAAACGGTGCTTTCAAGCGACGAACGCCAGGATTTATCGTATAAAATAAAAAACAATGACAAAATCCACTTACAACTCCATGCCCAAACACTTCACAGTAACAACAGTCACAATGCCTACTTGAGTCTCTTTGTGCCGAACTACTGGTCGAGCAAGAGTCCTCTTGACTGCTTCCGGAATCCGAACAATCACCGTCTCCGGAACTTACTGAGGGCATAATACGATACTTGTACAATTATAAACATCACTGAGATAGGGAACGCACACTGTTGAATGAATACTGACGGTCATTACACGACACTCGCTTGATGTGCTCGACATTGGCCTGCTTGTGACACGCGTGCGACGAATGGTTGGTGTGCGCGTGAGGTCTATGAGGAGTACCCGTGTTTTTCACCAAGTCTGGAAGAAGTCCGTGCGTGTGCGGAGGATGAGCGGTACCTGTTCAAAGATACGTAATTATCGTCCAAATTTGTATGGTTTCAAATTCAAAGCGGAACGATTTATCGCGGACTACCTTGATGTGTTGCGTGATTGTGAGTGGTATTCTGCGTCTGCGTCGTAGAATGTCTCGTCTGTGTTTGAGCAGACTGCGTAGAACCAGTTTTCACTGCTGGTTTATTTGATTCTTGGTTAGTCTTCACGGCGGAAGGTGATACCGGCTTTGGATGATTATTCAATCCGACCATATCAGGTACAGCTAATGACATAATTAAAGTTTACATATCCACGGGAATTTGATTGTAATAGCAAATAAAATTTAAATCTTTCCATAGTTACATTTTGCCAAACAGGGACAAGTATCCCACTTCCGTTTGGAGTTCAACAGACAGGGACAAGGAGGATTCTCCAGAACCTCCCTCTTCCTCTCCGTTATCTCCCTAGCGTGCTGATACACGCATGAACACGGTTGCGGTTCGGACGTTCTCAAATCGGTATCCTCTTGTACGTTCTTCACCTCCTTTCCGTCGCTTTCCGCTTCCACCGTTTCCACCTCCTCCACTTTTTTCTTCACCTGTGTCGCGGAACAATTGGCCGTGTCTTCTGAAAGCGGAGTTCGAAAAATAAGATAGCATTATCTTTATTGAACCTCTGTAGTATTACAAATAAGCTCGATCGCTGCACTCACCTAAAAAACCATTCGTGAGCTGTGGAAAAGGATTTTCTAATGGTAATTCTATATTGTCTGTATCACTTTTATTGACCTGAAAATTAAGCCTGTTAATCGATGATATACTAAACAGAAGAAGATGGATTGCTATCGAAATTCTTACGGTTGGAGACACCGCGGGTCCTATACACATGTGACAATCGCAGCTTTTCCCTTCCTCCGCGTTGTTTTCCAAACACCCACCTTCGTTATGAGCCCTTCAATAAAAAAACGTGCGCGAATTAACATACATATCAAAGAATTTAATTGAACTGGACGTACCTGACAGATCTAATCGCGAATTGAGCTAGATGACACGTCGCGCGCGCGTAATCGAAAAAGTCAGGATCGTCTTGGCCGTTAGCATAAATATCTGTAGCCGTCAGTACGCCGGCTATGTCGGCTAACTTTTGATGTTGAGCTTTATTCCAGTCATCTAACAAGATTTGAACTATCTCAATACTCGGGGGCATATTGAGCGAATCCAAACTAAAATCTGGCGTTGGACTTAAAGGCCTACTATCCATTTCACATATACCAACTTTTGCTTGTGACGCAAGCGTCGAAAGTTGACCGTCGACTTCTTGCAATTCGCTAAAATAAAGAGCAATCGCTGTAACCTTGGATTTCTGTGGAAACTTTGTTTTTCATTGTAGTTCACGGTTTTATGTCAACATACTTTCCACTATCGGGCGACTTGTTCAACATACGCTGCTCCATAAGTTTCCTAGTCGCTGTAAACAATTCCCACGCCTCCCTTATTTGCCTGAGCCTGGTCATTCGAACTGCTTGTTCTGCACTGAAATTACGCCGCGCTTATAGAACTTTTTACACCGGCTTAAATTTTGTTCAAATAATAAATAGATGAAACGTTTATTCGAATGAATATTCCATGATTAATTATTTTATTGTCTATTCTAGGTTCTATTCTGGGTACTTCGCGCTGTTATCGCTTACTTGTACTTATCCATCCACGGCTCAGTCTCTGGCCACAGGTCTCCGATTACCGTCATCTCGTCGTCAAACGACAAATATCGATGAACGAGGCCTTGGTATTCTGAGCCTTTCAATGGCAAGAGTTTCCTCAACTACGGAACCAAAGCACCCAGTGTTTAAGTATCCGAAGTTGCCACTCGATCAAAATACCAGCGTTTACAATATCAATTTACCTGTCCAATGAACGGCGGCAAATTGTTTTGTACCAACGGGTCGTCGTATACATAGATCTGATATAACTTTTTAATGAAACAATCCCACGACAAATTAAACTTGCACAGATGATCCTTCAAAGGTTTTACTAATTCAGATATTTGCGAAGCCGTCGATATCAACGCGTCGTAATCATCTAAAAGACCTACGCATAGAATACATGAACTGAACATATGTAGCAATCGAATAAAATTAATTCGTTCAAAGAATATACATTTATGGTACCTGTAAGAAAAATTTCTGCTAAGTTATTTACACTACGATCGTGTAGAAGAGCTAACAAACGAACTTTTACTTCTACAACGAATTCCTGTGCCTGACTCACTAGCCTCATAAACAACTGACGAGGATCCCTCTTACACAGTCTGAAAAGAAGTACTACAATCATGTCTGCTTTACTTCAAATCGCGCAGAATGACGTCAACGAATGAGATTGAACTCACTGTAGAACAATGTCGTGCATGTTATCTACAGAAAGCACGCTCTGCTGCAATTGTAAGCTCCCTGATGTACGGGTGGCTTCCAATGCAGCATTGAAAGAGGTTCGTATGTGTTGTCTCAGTTCAGTCCACAGGTTCTGAAACTTCATGGCCTTCTGCAGCTCTTCTCTGAACAGCTCTCTGCAATAATAATAATCAATCCCATTGAGACACGAGTATATCAAATCCTTTTAGTCTGAGAATCCATCCTCCACTAATGCTTCTTTATCATTGTTTAAAAGCAACTTTAATTACCTTTTTGCTTTGAATGTATCACAGGAACATGCCTCCTTCCCTCTGGAAGGACTATCTATACTCAAGCTACTGCTCGAATTATCTACAACAGTCTCCAAGCTTGTCCTCAATGGACTGTGCTCGATGATCTCTGGATCTCTTGCACCCTTGATAAACGCATTAATCGTGCTTTCATCCAAAGTCATGTTCTGAAAGTACAGTGATGTACACGATATAATTTTCCCAAGGTGAAGATGAATACGGTTTGTACAAAGAATTGCAAAGTGTATTTATCCTCGCATTGATTTCAAATGATCACCTAAATGCCTTCCTATGCCATTATTGCTACTGTATATTAATTCCCTTTATTTTTTCCTGCATTACAATCGAATTAACGCATCGAACTTAGACTGTACACGACGTGCACGGAAAATAATTACTGTACAATTCGTTGAATTGTCATTTATATAAAAAAATTCAGATCGAATGGTTAAATAATATAAATTCAATATCGATCCAGTGGTGGCTCCATTGAGAAGATATCAATCGTTTGTAATCGATATCAGCGAGGGTAAGTTTCATGGGTCGTTGGAAGCGGGGAACCATACCGCGACAGGAACGGCGTCCGCGACGACAGGCGACCTGACAGCGTCGTCCCCGTAATCGTCGACAGGATCCACGTCCTGTCGCGTGGGATCGCCGTCAGCGTCGGTGCAGCCATCGTGAGGTGCATCGTCTGCGTGTTTCTTAGCGAGAACGTCACCCATCGCTGCTACGTTGCTTTCACTCGTCCTGTTGCATTGACCGTCCCCGACGTCGCTGCCGCTCATTCTATCACCGCGTGGTGCAACTGGCACACCAAGTGGATCGTACGCGAGTACTCTGAACGGGCTGTACGGCAATCGAAACGTTTTTCCACGGGTTTTACTCCGAACCGCGTAAACACCTAAACCGCATTCAATCAACATTCGCTCAATATGGCGTCTCGCGTGCTCGTCCCGTGGTTCGACGTCGCGACGCGAGGTGACGTGCAACCGCGATTGCGTGTTCGCCAGTAGCGATGGGCTCTCGACCTTTGCGAATTTTCAAACAAAATGAGGTTGACTAAAATGGTTTATGAAAGTTTTAGGAACTTGTTAGACTCACAGAAAATTGAGTTTTTGAGGAAGATTTGGTTGAGTTTTGATTGCGGTTGTTTTTTATTTGGATAGTACCCGTGGCGCCATCGGTGACAAAACGCCCAAGTTTGTAGTGAAAATAGTTCCAACTACTGCTACTAGATGGCGCGTTGTTTATGGGGAAGGTTTACCCATATTATATTTTAATGTAAACTAAATAAAAGTTTAGTTGAATAACAATTTCTGGTATTTATTTTAAACGATCTCTCTTGCTTAATGGATTGACAGAAAGTGTGTTTAGATATTTGAAAGTCAAACAAAATTAAATTATGTTTCAAAAAAGACAATCAAATGAATAACATCGAGTATCATCGAGTTAACAGTTAGTTCTTCTTTATCGACGGTCTTCATAAATCTTCTTATCGACGATGATGAGTGGCGTCCACCACATGTTTATTTTCAGTGGCGCCATCGGTGTAGAGACACCCAAGCTTGTAGTGAGAGTAGTTCTCAATATACCATACCAACCAGAAATCGTCAATCATCAACTCTCTGTCGAGCACAGTTGGTAATATTGCGAGATAAGTTTGTGTTGATTTTTGTACTACGTGGTGGGAACCTGGGAACACATCGGACTTGAGATACGTGGACGCAAGATTGTCAGAAAGATGACAACGAATTATTTGGAATTAGATATTAACAAACTGTTTGAGGATTTCACTATTAAAGAGATCGAGGGTATTCAAAAGAAAATTCAACATGAAAGTGACAGAAAGAAAATCGAGCTTAGAACTTTAGTTGGGTAAAGTTCATTTCAGTCGCTTAAAATGATTTATTGCATTATTTCTGTCTATTGTCATTCGTCTGTTTTAACGTTCTTATACTCGTGGGACGTTAGTAAATTATTGCTAATGTAACAAGATTTTTAATGAGCTATATGAATACTTTTGATGACCGATTAAATGCTTTCAGTGAAAGGTATCGAGACCTAATATTGGCAGCCGACACAATTGGGAACATGAAAATAACTTCAGAACGTGTTATTTCAAGGATTATTAACATTGAAGACAAATTTCGAGAACTGCAGAAAAAATATCTTATTGGTTTTAAAATAGAACCTGTTAAGAATGAAAATGATAGGTATTTCTATAGCTTTTCTTTTGACCAATATTCATTAACTTGTTTTTCTTTAACATCTATTATCTTACAGAAAGATTGAAGGAATTCAAGACTCTGTTATTATTCAAATAAAAATCTTAATGGATATACCGCAATATATTTGGTCCAGCATTGAAAGCAAGAATTTATTATTTGCCACACAGTTGTATTTAGTAGCACAGCATATAAATTACAGTTTGCTATTCGAAGTAGGAAGTGTAGACCTATTAAAAAAATATCAAATTGTTTCCAAACAGTGGGATGTTATTAGCCAGTTTAAAAATATTATATTTAACGAATGTAATAATATATTGCAATCGTTGAATGTATCTGCAGAGGTTGGTATTAATTTAGAAATAAGTATTATATATTGCAATATCGATGATGTTATTTTTATTTCAGAGTGTAGCAAATTCTTTGGCAGCTCTAGTGTTATTAAATGGGTCGTCGTTCTCAAGTTTGTTACAAATGTTAATATGCATGCGCAATCAAGCTATTACATCTGTTATAATGGATGAGAATGACAGCAGTGTTAAAAATAAAATAAAATTATGCATCGAAATATTAATTCAAATGGTCAATTTAATTTATTCTTGCTTCATGAGTAAGTAGATATACATTTATTTATTACTATATTAATACGAATACATGATCTGTATTATAACAAATAATGAATGTTAAACAAATGTACAGATACCACAGATAAATCAGGAGGACTCGTTTTACAGTATATAACAAAAATTCAGGATCAAGACGCGTATTCTATGGTTTCTCAGTTAGACTTCAACCAAGAATTACTGCAGGAATTTCTTCCATCGGTAACGAAACAGCATAAACCTTTCGTTCAAGATACCCCGAAAAATTTGCTTTTACCAGACCTTCAAGAAAGTATTAAATCTTGGCTCCATTGGGTTTCTGAATTTTGCAATCGCGAGGTCACGAAACTTTTAAATCTAATAGTATCCATAAAAGGTTTATACTACGTTCGCGAGGAGGCTGTTAGTATCAATCTACCTGAAAATTGGAATTCAATTTGGGAAGAACTTTCCCTGCCAAGGATAACGTTCTGGGTGGAATTCTTTCAACCTATTATATCTCAAAGGGCGAAAAGTACGTAACGTGAATATAGATTATATAAATCATGTTTCTTTATTTTTTATTAAGAAATCATTTAATATATTTTCAGGTATTATAAATGACAAATGGCTGGAAACTGTTGCTGCGTTAAAGTCTGATATAGCAGAGTTGTTGAACAAAATAGTTCACGATAAATTCGAATATCCAGAGCACGATTTGCGATGGTTCGTTTGGAAAGACTCACCGAGCGATATTCCTCACAAGCTCACCAAGAATGGTGGACTGGACAATAGGAGATCTTTATTGATGAAAACTAAAGGATATTCACCTAACATTCTCAAGTTATGCGAGAACTTTGATTCGAGTTTACACGCGCTGCTTTCGGACCTTGAACAATACTTGTACGAGACCGAGCGCGTGATGTCCATAAAGGAGAATCTGTTATCCACGAATATATCTTTGATCTCCGATACATTCTCGGATCGCGTGGAGATCCAGGAACATTTACAAACGATCAGCACGGATATGATAGAAGATCTCATAAACTTCGTGAAAACTACATGCGTTAATAGCAAACCCGAACATGGTCAGCGCGACATAAATACTATCGTGATGGCAAGATTCCTTTTGGCACTGACGACGTTGAGCTCTAATCTAAACAAGTGTTTTACGCTTTCGAAGGTGTCTGGATTAACCATCACGAACATGAAATGGCAATCCATCTGCGACAAGCTGAAGGAATCGAGCATTTTCGTGTGGACGGTTTGGGCTAGCTTGTATAAAACTAGAGTGAATCAACACAAACAGAAGTATTTGTCCAAAGAACCGCTCGACGGTTTTCGAATACACTTACTTGTCTCTGAATGGGAGAAAGTGACCATCGAGGAAGAGTCTGGGGAGGGCAAAAGAATTAAATCTGAAATCCTAGTGCCGTATCAACCGTCCATACAATTGCAAAAATTCTTGACTGCGATTAGTAAAGATTTAAATAAAATTATACCTCACACGCTTCCAAAGTAAGTTAGAAATTATATTTGAAATAAATGTATCGGTACTCGTAGTCTTTCCATCACTGGTACATATGATTTTGGTTGCAGGAAAGTGCTCTATGAAATCATAGAGGATGTTACAATAGAATTATTGAATTATTATGTGACTGCATCGAGCAATGCAAATCTCTCTCAGAAGCAAGCCTTGCAAGTGCTGTTCGATATCAAATATTGCACTTTGCTCATGGTACCGCGAGAGAATAAAACTTTGTGTGATTTGTCCACGAAGGCTTGCGACAGTGTATTGTCTAAAATAGATCCCTTCGATTACGATGTCTTCAATCCGTTCATCCATACTAATGTAAAGAAAAGCGTCCAGAGATCTCTGGTGAGCTTTCAAAGAACTGTAAAATAGTTAATTACAGGACAATCGTACTTCAACTTGTGCTTGTTTCCTAGCTTATTTTAGGGAACCTGGTGCCCCACTTGGAACAGCTTCATTCAATTTTGGGCGCACGAAGCGAATATAATAATAGCGATGGGGTGAAATCAGATTTACCTTCGGTTCTGGCGTTGTGCACTGGTGCACCATGGTTTCCACCTTTGACTGTAACAGCTCCAGCTAGAAGTTTGCCTCTGGTGTGTGTAACGCTTCCAGAAAAAGCACAGGTAGATACGTAAAAGTTTGCAAATTTCTTACTTCCCATCATGCATTCTTGAAACTTTATTTGAATAAATCATTTCGTACGATCATCTCTATCATACGCTTATATAAATTTATTTTATATGTATAAATGCGTCTGTACTCTTAGATTGCCTGAGCATAAGATAGATCGAGCATTCGATTGCGGTAAGAAAACGATATTGCATGTCGCGTTCTTTTTTCACAAAAAAACAGACTAATTTTTTAACACTCGAAGTAATTTTGCGTTGCTTGTGTGTTACATATGTAATTGTTCAATGGCATTTGATTATCGTATTTTGAATTGTACGCGATAAGACAGATTGAGTGGTTAAATATGACGTCGATTTTATAGTTTTTCATGTGTTAAAGACACTTATTTTTACATTGTAGCGGAAAAAAGTGAGCAACAAAGAAAACACGAAAAGCGATTCTGCTGGAGCCACGATCAAATCTGGAGCAGCTGCATTCTTCGGGGCGATGGGCTCCGACTGGTTTAGCAGTAGTTAATTTATTTATTTCATTCATCGCTATAAAAGTTGTAAATATAATTGAATGTATATATGTCCTAGAAGTATGTTATGTAAATATTATATTATCAAAAATTGCCTTTCCAACAATGCTGTCAGTATTGAATAAAAAGTTTTATACAATCTTTAACACCTTGTTAGTGTCTGTGATCATTTTTGTATTGTTGAATGTCGTGATTGGTAATTTATTTCATCAAAGCAAATTGTTTGTTTGTTTATGATTTTTTTGTACTAGTGGCGCCATCGGTGGGAAAACTCCCAAGCTTGTAATGATAATAATTCTCACTATTTCTGTAAGATGGCGTCACTGATATCTTCATAAAAATTACTACAAATTTATTACGATTCCTTCACGAGAAGGAGCACGTCTTGATATATCAAATTTATAATTTTTATGAATAGTTATTTAATGAGGAAAAATTTATCAACTCTAGTTAATGTCGCCATCTAGCAGAACAGGGAGAACTATCTTTTACCACGAACTTGGGCATTTTCCCACCGATGGCGCCACTGAAATAAACAACGCGCCATCTAGCAGTAATATTGGAAATTATTTTCACTAGAAGCTTGGGCGTATCTCCACCGATGGCGCCACCGGTATCAAAAGAATAGGGATCCCTGCATTACCAAGCATTCGTAGCGTCGTCAGGGATTCGTTACTGCAATTGATGGAAGAAAGGCAGAGATAGAATGCTCTCCAGGAATGGACTAGAAGGAGACAGAGACTGTTGCGACCAGTTACATGTTAGATACTGAGTACAAAGTGTCGAGAGAGAGGGGCAAGTAGCAAAATACGCCAGCGCAGTGTAGTACACGTTTTGGTACTCGGCAAGATGGCCGGATGGGCCCATCTGTGGTGGTATCGGTTGTGAGACGTTCTCATTCCCACTTGAAGAAAAAACAACGATTCGAGACCGTTCAACTTCAGGTGTACCACGGAAACAAGCGGAGTCTCTATATGCATCAAATGGTGAGTCGAAACGCTTTTTATCATTCATTGCGGCTCGCCGAAATACACGCGGATAGGTGCATTCGACGTTTCGCGCGCCGTTTTTCAAACCCTAGCAGACTACCTTTAGGTTTTGCGGTGCGGGTCGTCTGCTATGGGGGAATCGGAGAATCGAAAGTGACGATTCACCAAGGCGCAGTTAAACTCTTGGTGAATTCTTGCTTCTATGGGTGATACGGTTTTCGATCTCCGATCTCACGATTGCGTGAAAATGTTCGAACCTCGAATATGCTTCTGTATATCTCGTGGCGCTTTGTGGTTTAGGAGTTTTTATGGGGAAACCCCCATAAACAGTGGCGTAGCTAAGAGTACGTGTCGTATACGAAGTCTCCCGACTCGATATGGACGATATTGGACCCAGATGTTGGGACAATCGAATTTAGAACATTGTATCGGTTAATTTCTAATTACTTTTACTTTGCAATTTTTATTGGTTCGACACACCAGGGCTTAGAGGTAATAGCTACACCACTGGCTGTAACCTTAAACGTAGATCGACCACTCGTGGTTCGAGATTCTGATAATAAGGGATCTTTATCGCGCGAAGTTTTTTGTATGTCAAAGGTTGAGGAGTTTAGGGTTAAAACTAAACCGAGAACGTCTTTGCAGTTGCGATAAAACGCAACGGTATACCGTGGACAGTGTTTCTCCAAGTTCCACATTGTTCGATAGTTCGTGTCGTAACAAGTGTGCAAATATCTCGAAGAGGGGGTCGCATTGTTCTCTTAGCTTTCTTGGAGACGAAATATTTTCGACGGATTATAATCCGATTGTCGATTTTAATATATTCCATTCATGACACGCAAATATAGGCGTGAAATATTAACACGTCTGCCAGATGAACACTCGTGAAAAATTCCTACTTAATGTTTGTCTTAGTACTTATTTTCTTTGATACTTCGTCTTCAATTAATTATTTATTAAGAAAAAGTTCGAATGATATTTGAATTGATTCCACGCACCGGGAAGAAAATCAACGAAAACTCGTATGATTTTTTACTCCAGAAAAACGACCGAGAGTTTTAGTTACTATTTTAGTAACGCTGTTTTTCAGCCGAGAAAAAGTTGAAAACAAATAGATTTTTTTCCGCGAAACGATACAGATGAACTCCAGAGACTCGACGTTGATTTATCGCCAGAGGTCAACACACGATCTTTCTTACCGTTTCGCAAATGGGCAAAGTCGTCGGTGTCGGGTGAAAACAAATGACGGCCAGTTGGACAAAGGCCAGCAGCGCGAGCCACGTTCGGGAAACGATGAAAAAAAAAAACAACATTTTGCACTTTCGATATCGAGCGGAGAAGGTCGCGATGCGGCAACGTAACGGTTCACCTTTCGTCTGGGAAAGTGGAATGTAAACATTGAACGAAAATTGGTATTACATTCGCTGCACAGTCTCTCGTATATCTGCCACGATAATTCGACGTTTCCTGACGGTGGCAGGGAAACAATTTATTGTTCGAATGTGTTTGCACTATCGATGTACGAAGTGTCGGCGTACACGGATAGATGGTGCCTTCGTTCCTAAGTAAATAAAAGTAAACAAAGTAGCGGTAGTTAGCAAGGAAAATTTTTGAAATTCGGGTGATTCTAAAGATCCAGTAAGTTTAGTGTTTTTCGAAGTTACATAAAGAGGTTAGGTTAGGTAGCTTGGTTAAAAAAAGAAAAAATGGAGTCTCAGGACCTGAGGAGTCATACGTATCCTTATTAGACCTCGAAAATGTATTTTAGTGTTTTTCGAAGTTACGTAAAGAGGTTAGGTTAGGTAACTTGATTAAATAAAGAAAAAGTGTGGAGTCTCAGGACCTGAGGAGTCATACGTATTCTTATTAGACCTCGAAAATGTAGTTCAGTGTTTTTCGAAGTTACATAAAGAGGTTAGGTTAGGTAGCTTGATTAAATAAAGAAAAAGTGTGGAGTCTCAGGACCTGAGGAGTCATACGTATTCT
>NC_071979.1:29402663-29414834 GCF_026283585.1 Hylaeus volcanicus
AAGTGTGGAGTCTCAGGACCTGAGGAGTCATACGTATTCTTATTAGAGCCTGAGCGGTGATCCTGTTAATAATAGAAGGCACACTTTCCCACCGATCGCTATTTCGCGCCTAATTTTGCATCGTTAATGCGCACGCGTCTTTATTGCCGCGCGCGCGAGGTTCGTTAGCCTCGCAGATTCCCACGTCCCGTTCGGCTGCACAATCGGCCGTGAAAACGCAGTGGAAAATTCAGCGTTGCTTTCACCGTCGACGAGGACAGTTTATCGCGACGATAATCGCCGCTGAGCTTTTGTGTTCGGAGTAATCGGAGGGATTGCCGGTGGCCGTTGTAAGAATAAACGTAACAGGATGAATGGAAGTACGAAGTTTTGCTCCGTATCAGTATTTGATATTTTGTGTTGAAAACGGCTGCGTCTTAGTCCGCCCCTGGATCGAGCAGAGCGATAAGGGTGCTCCCGTATCGATGACTAATCTCGTATCGTCGCTATCTGTACACCGATCGGCGCGGTTAAACGGAATCGTCGATTCTCTTACTGCGCGACGTTTTCCATGGAAACGATAATAGCGCGTACACTTTCCTAACGCTCTCCATTCATTTTCTGCGTTTCGATCTCTATGTTTCGATCTCTGTGTGTTCAAGGCACAGCAAAACGTGACGAATCCAGCGGATAAATTCGTCCCTTTAGATTTCCTCGAATTCTAAAAAACGCTCTCCATTCATTTTCTGCGTTTCGATCTCTGTGTTTCAAGGGACAGAAAAACGTGACGAACCTTCCGGATAAATTCTTCCCTTTAGATTTCCTCGAATTCTAAAAAATTCCTTTTTGCCTCGAACGTTCTCACTCAATGCTTGTTTCTTGCGTATTATAGTTGACCTCCAGAGGAATGCAACCGTCGGTTACGAGGAGGGAGCACGATCTGCGAAATTTATTCATCAAGGTCAGTTTTCAGAGATTTCAAGGTCACGGACGTTCCCCTGTCCCCGGTACCGTGCATTTCGGATCACGTGACGTCATAGTCGTCGCCGAGACGAGTTCAACGACACCCGACAACGTATCCCTGCTTGCGCAACACCTAAACTATATAACCGGTGACGCGTGAAAAAAATCCATCGAAGAAATAGACACGTTCGCGGCTCGCGTTCCTGTTTCATCGACGTCGATTTTTTGTCTCCCGCCCCCGCCGTTTCGTTTGGGTTCCGCAGGCTGTTCGTCGGATTAAACCGGGCGGTGTCGAACGTACGCGAGGCTTAGGAACACGATCGAGTTTCGATGTGACCCAGATCGGATCGGATTCGTGGTTTATTCCGATACGGAGAAGACTTGACCAGGGGTTCCATCGCGTATCGCACGCAAAAATACGGTGGAAACGGCACGATTCGTTTCGAATCAACGTCAAACCAACTGTCAAGCGTTCGTTTCATGTAATCGTACACGGTTCGTACGATCTACACCGTGTAGATTAGGTTTACACTCGTTGCTTTTCATTTTATCGACGCATCGGCGTTATTTATCGCCCCACGGTCTGTTTACTCGCCGCGGGACACGTAACAATTAGTAATCGATGGAACATCGCGACAGTGTACCGATAATCCTATCGTAACATCTACGGGGGCATAACTATCGCTCCTTCGATTAGGTTACCGTGTATTTTATCGTGTATTTTGTACTAAAAGGTACCGATAGTGTTAATTAGATCGTACACCGATCGTCTGCGATCATTCGTGACAACAGTAATCGACACAGAGTAATCGACGCTTCTAATCTGACACCCGATATATATATAGAGTGTCTGATACAGAGGCCGTTGCGTATGCAAAATTCAACAGGAAACATGGAATACAATTTTTTCGCACGGGGCTTCGTTTTTGAGAAAATGGAGTTTGAAAGCGCGCGCGCGCGCGCGCGCGACAGGAAAACACCTTTGTACGTCACAAACGCATCGAATTAATTTTATTTCCCTGAAACCAGGTCACCCTCGTTTTAAAATTCCAAATTGACGTTTCGCAACCCTCTCCGAGAATGGACAGAAAGAAATTCTCACCGCTACGTTTCGTTTGTTAATAAAATAAACTCAGCCACGCGACGGCGATAAATTCAGACTAATATTTTCGCGATGTACGGACGTTTCGCGATTTTATTTCCCCTGGTCTTAAAATACGTCGCAATATTAATCCCATCGGTACCCCGCCCCTCTTCGGCCAGCGTGAAATCGACTGCGCGTAAATGGCTTTGCGCTCGACACGTCGTATTTTTATGGTTTTCATCCAAGACTGGCAGGGGAATGCACCGCGAACCGATCGAATGCTTTTCGAAGTGGAACGCATTCGCGAAGGACCTACGACTTCGACCTACATTCGGCGTCTTGGAATAATCGATTACAAAGCCGGTCGAATTGCGGCGAATTTAACGCGACCTGCTATAAAAAGGCTACTGGCAGTTGTAAATATTTTAGAAGACTCTGTATTTAATATGTACATTCAAATTTATGTTAGGGGATGTTAATTAGGAGACAGATAATTGCGGGAAAACGAAATGAAGAACTTTTTTTATAAGTACGAACCAAAAAGAGTCCCAATTATAGGTAATCCTTGCTATTGTCACCGTTATTTGTTTATTCCTTTCCCAGCAGGAGTCGTTGCTAGGCAACCATCCCCCTCTGTCGGCGAGTTCAGTAGTTGCCACGCAACCATCCCCTCCCTTTCGTCGACACAGTGCAAATAACGAGGTTCTCGTGCAATTAACGAGGTTCATCTGTATCTACGTCATAAACTATACAGTTTATCGATCGCCTGGCTTACTTCGTCTTACTTCCAGCTTTAGTCGATCGATCGAAGTTTGTTTCGATTAAATAGTTTAGTTCACGGAGTCTTATCGATCGATTAAAGTTTTACCGATGCATTTACTAGTCTGTTTACAGATTACTAATCATATATTTACTGATCACATTTTTACTCACATGTTTACCGATCATTATATTTTTATTAATATATTTATCGACATGTTTACTGATTACATTTCTACCGATAAACGTTTCGCTGCGCTACGTTCATCGCGTTTCATTAGCTTGTCAAAGACAGAATATTCGCTCGATCCCTTGAATCATCGCGAATGGAAAGGAAAGAAAAGGATCCAATGATTCACAGAAATGTTTGGAAAGTCGCTTCGGAAAGTAACCTTCCGACGGATCGCTTATCGTTATCGTTCGACTAACCTCGCTACCGTGTGATCTTTAAGCACTTGTTATCGCCTCGATGCTCGTGATTCATTCTTCTCCGACGATTTCTCTTTCTTTTTTTTCTGGCCTCACTTTGTTTTCGATGGATCGATCATTTTTTTTTTATTTTTTAATTCTTTGTTCCCGTTCCAATCGCGATTGATCTTTAAAAAAAATTGCTTGATGCAAGATGAGGAACGCAGTCGACTCCGAATTTTTTATTCCGAGATGAATAGTCGTTCGATACATAAATAAATAGGTGACGCAGAAATATTTATATACTGCCCAATTTATCTTAGATTATTTATCTCGGAATGAATAAGAAGTTTTTTTCTTAGACAATTAATACACATTTATCAGTTGTCGAATTTTCTGACCACGATGACGTCCAGCGAGAAATAATTAACTGGAGGAACGCACACGCGTCGTGCCAATAATAAAATACTTATTATAATGCCGTAATCCGGACGATAAGTACGTTTGACGAGGCGTGCAACTGTTGGCACATCCCGTTCGTAAATCGCCATTAATTGGACCGAGCCTCTTTCCACGCCATTAATGAAGGTAATACGGTGCTACAGGCCACGTTGCAACGACCAATTGTTTTCTGTAGTAGAATAATTAGCAATTCATTCCTTCCCTCCGCTATCGTGCTCTAAAAAATAAATTAGATAAATTTCGTGTTCATTTATTTGTCGGGGTAGCTCGCAATTGGCTACAATACCTAAATTTTAATTACTTTCTACCCCGTTCTTTGTCTATTAAATTACCGATTTAATTCAATTTCACTGGGTTAAAAGTTTTTAATTAACAAAAGAGTAGGAAGAATATTTCTCGAGACAAGAAATACGCGACTGGAGCCACTTTGTTTAAACGATCGATAAGATTCCTTCGTTGCCAGAAAACAGACGTTCCCCGTCGTGACCTCTCGAGATATTTGGTTGACGAATTCGAGAGGGTAATTGCTCGATAACGGAGGCTACTCGCGTCGCAAAACACGATGGAAGTCGCGAATCGCGCTGAGAAGCAACGTACCCCGAGGGAATGAAAGATGGGGGATTGCGAAACGAACGAAAACGGTAATTACCGTTTCCAGTGGTTAATTTCAGTCGCAAATAACGGGAATCGACAGGTTACATCATATAAATCGCACGGAGGACAGATAGCCGTCTAATCGCAGTGTTTATTTGCTGCGAAAATAACGGACGTTGACGAAAGGAAACGTCGGGGAAGAAAAGATTCCTGCGAAACGTTTTCAAGCTTCGCTGCAGCGGTGAAATCCAACTGGATAGGTGCAGAGTATAGTTGCACAGTATAGTTGCACAATATAGTTGCACAACATAGTTGCATAGTATAGTTGCACAGTATAGTTGCACAGTATAGTTGCACAATATAGTTGCACAATATAGTTGCACAGTATAGTTGCATAGTATAGTTGCACAGTATAGTTGCATAGTATAGTTGCATAGTATAGTTGCACAGTATAGTTGCACAATATAGTTGCAAAGCGTAGTGCGATGTTGTAATGAAGTTTAACAGTATGATATAGTATTCTGTGTAATGATTGTCCTATGCTCATGTAATATAGTCGCACAGTATAGTTGATAACTATATTTACGTATTATAATGGCCAACTATAGTAGGCTAATATAACAGCCAAAGAGCATTTATCTACTATAGTGGGCAACTATACTTGCCTATTATAGTTGTCAACTATACTAACCTTATATAAGACCCAAAGTACATTTACCTACTATAATGGACAACTACATATATTCATCTACTATATTTGTCAACTATAGTCGCCTGGGTATATTAGTCTACTATAGTATTCTAGTATAGTAGTCTACTACAGTTGCCTGATATAATATAATCATAAAATAATTGCACAGTATAATAGTGTTTTCTGTCAATATAGTATAGTGGTCTACTATAGTTGGCCAATATAATAGTGTTCTATATCAATATAGTATAGTAGCCATAGCATGTTCGTCACCGACTGGGAAATATGTGCGAGAGTATCGTTCTAATAATAACGAAGATATGAATTTCGATTGTATCGAAGCCTCGATAGGAATTGGACGCGACTTTCGATGTTTTCGTGCGTCTCTTCGTGAAAGTGTCTCGTTGATAATGGTGCACGATTAAAAGTGGCGCCTCCATTGTTTAGTTGAACTTCAGACTTAGGTAACAATTATCTCGTTCAGAATAAACAACGATTACCCGGTCGATTTTAGTCAGTTTGGCTAGCGTTGCTAATAATACCTGTTGCTGACCATATTTCACTTTATTTATTTATTTATCAATGATTTCGCGCGACGAATACATAGACGAAACAGGGTGAAAGAAGGTCGAGACGATAGCTGAATGCGATTTCCTTGGCAGAGAAGCGAGATCGATCGTCTCGATTCGTGTGCTCTAATTATGGAACTAATATATTTACAGTTGATAACGGATGATTAATTTTATCCACCCTCGCTCGTGTCTCGAAGTAATCGCTAAACTAATAATCTAATACTGTTCCAGTTTCCCATGAATTATGCGAAACATTATCGTCACCTTTTACGATTATTCGAGACAATTTCCTAGGTACAGAAACCGAGGTTATTTAACCATCTCTTGCTTCGTTTCGAAACATAAAAACGTTCAATGATAATAACAATCCTATACTTAAAATGACGTTGAAATAAGGATTGACGAAAGAACGTTCCATATCGCGTTCGCTGCAATTACCTTCGTAAATATAATTACGATTGTCGGTTGTTTATAAAAAGAAAACTCTGTTTAAGTAAACAAAGAACAATCTCGTAAGAAAGAGTAATCGACGGTATATTTTTATAGTAATCGCGCAGCAATTTGTTGTCTCCGCGCGATAGTAATTCAACGAATCGCCGCAACATGTGTAACCGTTGCATCACGAATTAAGTTTCGCCGTAAGTTTCGTCAGCTCGGTTCCTTCTTCGTTCGCCAGAGAACCAGATAATAAAGATTAACGATGTCAGCGGTCAGCCTAATCGAATTGTGGCTCGTGCTTTGGGCGACGATTTTCCTCTGTAATCTACGTCTCGTTTTTTTTCTACGTCTTTAACTCGTCGGCCAGTGGAACCAGCGATAAGCCGTGAAAATAATTATCGATAGATGTCGATCGATGTAGGCCTATTTTTGGAAGCTGGAATTATTATCGTATTCCGGGTTCGGCATTTTTATTCCACTGGCGGAATTTTATGGTTAAGTTCTTTAGGGTAGAAGTATAGTTGTACAGAGTGCAACTATATAGTATATACTTTTCTGTTTTACGATATTAGTATATCGTGGTGTAAGTTGTGATAATAAACTTTGTTCTTGTATTACTGTAGTTTACTACTATACTGTTCCATCGTGGTGTAGTATAAACTATAAATTATAGTATATTCTACTGTTTTGTTGCATATAGAATGCTATACTGTACTGTATAGTACATACATACTCCATTATTATACTTACCTACTATACCGATGAATTATAGTTCTATATCGTTCCAGTACAACACTCCTACTATACTACAGTATAAACAGAATTGCACTATCATAGAATAATACTTTTAGGTACTACTATAGCAAACCATACCGCAACTATGGTATCCGCATTAACAGATACGCTACATATCTCCCTGTAATTAATTTTGTTGTATATAGAATATACTTACCTACTATACCGATGAATTATAGTTCTATATCGTTCCAGTACAACACTCCTACTATACTACAGTATAAACAGAATTGCACTATCATAGAATGATACTTTTAGGTACTACTATAGCAAACCATACCGCAACTATAGTATCCGCAATAACAGATACGCTACATATCTCCCTGTAATTAGCGTAAAAATACAGAGAACAGGAAGTAATAACCCCAGGGTCGTTGTTTACCAATTTTACTCGAGAAACGAGCTCCCACGACCCGGTTCGTGTTAATGATCGAGGAAAGTTCGACGGATCGATAATGTTTGATAGTCGGTTGAATAGAAATTCACATCGATGGGATGCGAATGATTCCACGATTCTTCTTACGTGTATTTACCTCGTCGCCCGATACAACGAACGCATCGATCTAACTGCGTCGTTGTTTCCTCGAGCGATTCTTCCCTACTTCCCTCTTCCGATAACGCGAACCGGAGAAAAACAAATCGCATTGACGCAACTCGAGAGCTTTCGCAGGGGCTGCGAAACGTTCCGCGACAACATCCGCGATAAACTTCTGAATTCGTGACGTGCGCGAGGCAATTGCGTCTGGATGGAGTACAGAGGTAACTGGTAAACGCTGGTATACGTAAGGCTTCCGGTTCTTAGCCGCACGCTTCCGTGGAAATCGATACTGGTCGCGATAAACCGCGCCGCGCTGTCCCGTTTACGAATGCGTGCGACTGGAATCGGTGTTCGAAGAGCGACGAGCAACGGAAGTATTCGAGGATGGTCGAAGGAACTGTCGATCGAGAACGAACGCGTTTGAATTTATAGGATCGAGGGGAAGCGTAATGGTAGAGTTTGATTTATGGTGTTATCTGAAGTGTCTGTAAATCTTCCATCGACACTCAACTTAATCACCTGACTTAGCGGGGAATCCACGGTCTATCGATCTTTTATTGACACGAAACTTAATCCACGATTTTATCTCGGATCGATCCTCACTTTTTCGCCTCCTTTCTACTATTAATGTACAACTACAGTGACTCAGAACCCTCTGTCGACAGTTAAACTTTTATCAAAATTTCCATCGTTCGAGTGACGTTTTATTAAACGTTCGATTGGAAACTTATCTTCTCTTTGAATATCAATGGTTGATTCATTTCTTCGAATCGGCATCTTACTCAACATTTTATCGATCGCATACTTCGATCGACTTGTTTCTGACTTTAATCCGTGTTTCATCGACCCTTCAGGCTTCGTTCTTCCTTCAATCGTTGGTCAATCGCCTAGAATCATCTTATCGATTACACCAAGCGTTTTTCAACATCCGTTTCACCGCTCGACATTTAATCGAAACTCGAGAAACCAGCGAGCAAACAGGCAATCGATGTGAAAAAATTCGTGAACCTGCTCTTACGAGATCAGCTCTCGATCTCGCGCAATCGTCTCGTTGTTATTTTTACAGAAAAAAAGAAACAAATTTATTGTATCTTTCCGTATCGCTGTGTCACGACCGTGTACTAACATTTAGATAACCGCGATTCTGAGAATTTCTAGGAAAAATAATCACAGCTAATCGCAAGGGCAATAAAGGACGTATTCCTATCGACGTGTTCGATTGGCGTAAACGTAATCAGAGGATCGAATCGTTTAGAATAAATAAAACAACTATATTTTCGTATATCTGCCGCCATCGTCCAATGAAATTCTCGGTTAAGCCGTTTCCAGTGACGGAAATAAAAAAAGCGCGGTTATCGACGGACGGAAGACGAAACCAGCGAGACGCGTCGAGCGATAAACGAGAAAGGGGCCACGCGCCACTGTGACGATCCACGCCATGTTCTCCGATCTCCGCGCGTCCATCGAAAAACGATCATGGCTGCACGGCGCCTAAGCATCTTTTTTCTCCACGGTGGACGACGATAACGCGTCGCGAACGATAACGTTCCGGGGCCAACCCCGGGCCAATAAATGCTGAGACTTTGCGCCCGACGGTCGCACATTCTACGCACTCGTTTCACGAAAATCAACGCTTCCCGGTTCGGTTTTAGTTCCATTCTCGGTGAATCCTTCACTGGCGAGTTTCAAAGTTTGAAGAATTTTGGAGAAGGTTCGGTTGGAAGTAGATCGTTCGCTGTTGGCGTGGTCAGTGACGATTCTGGACTGTCGTTGACACTGGATGTCGGTGGAGGTTGATTCAACTGCGCTCAACAATGAAACAACAATTCGTGTTGACTGCACTCGATGTTGAATACTAGTGACTGTAGTCAACGTAGGATGTCAGTGGTAACTGCACTCAACTCTGGATCTTACTGACAACTAAACTCAACACCGAATGAAACAGTAGTCAACATAAATTAGATCTTACATGGGATATCAGTGATGACTATACTCGATGCTGAATATCACTGACTGAACTCAATATAGGACGTCAGTGGTAACTGCACTCAACTCTGGACGTCACTGGAAACTGAACTTAAGATTGGACAATAGTAACTGTAGTCAACATAAATTATATCCTACATGGGACACTAGTGTTGACTGTACTCGATGTTGAATATCAGTGGATATCACACAAAACTGAACCGAACACTGAATATCAGTGACTGTAGTCAACGTAGGACGTCAGTGGTAACTGCGTTCAACTGGATATCACTGAAAACTGAACTCAACATTGAACAATTGTAGTCAACATAGGATATCGATGATAACTTCACTCAACGTTGGATATCTCTGAAAACTATACTCAACACTGAATAAAACAGTAGTAAACATAGGACATCAGTGACAACTGCACTCAACACTGGTATTCATTAATAACTCAACATTGAACAATAGTAACTTTAGTCGACATAAATTGTATACTACATGGGATATCGGTGATACCTCGAATGAGTATACCTACCGTGTGACTGCGAACCTTTCGCCATCGATCACTGTTGACAATTCCAACACTCTTCGTATTTCCACGCCGATTAGAAGCCATTAAAAAGCAATCAGCTTCCAGCACTGGTGTCCTAGCGATCATGGTACCGGGATAGAACGTTTCAGAGATTACAGTCTAGAGGTACAGTAACATCTTGAGACACCTGGAACCTGGTTGTGTAAGTGTGGACTTGTTCGTAAAAAATGTTGGACCGCAACGTTGTGATGGTGCTGCGAACGAGGCAGGAGAGGACGGAGAGGCGGCTCAGGCACAAAAAGGAGGCGAATCCTCCACCGATGGAGCCACCTCCGCAGCTGTTGAATAACAATCACCTCTACCTCGACCTGAACATGAACTTCAGCGAGAACGCCAAGCAGCAGTCTGTTAGGATGAAAAAGGTTGGTCCTTCATCTTTGATCAGCGTTGATTAGTTGATAGCATTTAGAGGATTTTACGTATATCTAGGAGACCTTGTGCATCAACTTTGATAATGATGTCCAACTTGAGGATGATGTTGAGAAACGTAATATCGAGGTAGAGTTTGAAACATTCTTTTGGCAGGGTAGTAACTAAGTATTTTATTAGTGGATTTCATTCGTCAACCTTGCCTTTTCTGAATGTTTCATCAACCGCGTGTCAACTGTAATTGAATTATAAATCTCCGTTTAAACTTGAAGAGCAGTTTCTTATTAAAGTACTATAACCAAATTAATATCGCTACGAGTGTTAACAAGATATAAATAGATTAAGTCTCGAATTGATATTCATGTAATATGATTCTAAATGAGTCGATTAGGATTGCGCTTGTTCCCTATATCAATGCTAAAGCAAATACGTCCGCAGATTACAATTATCGTTCTTGTTTCGTTTATCAAATTCGTATAAATTACGATACGAGGACAGCTCGTACAAAATTAACAAATTGAAAGAACAACAAATTTTTTTTTTTCTTTCTGTGACTCACACAACCCCGTGGATCCAGTTTGTTATATAAATGAATTATCTTTTTAGAAACATACGCGATTACACTACCGCCAGGAACGATTAACGTCGAATCGTGTTCCCTGTAATTAATCGACGATTAACGATTAGCACTCGTCTCTTACGTATGCATCATGTTGTACATACATGATTCTGAGGTTCCTTATGTAAGCGTTGCGAATCGTTCGTATCACCATAAAATATGTAACGTGGATTATTTTACATAAAGAGGGGGTTGAGAATAACTCGAGAGCAGGATGATGAAATATTTCCAAATTCTTAAGCAGCCAAGAAAATGAAAAATATAGAATGATAGAATAAGATTATTTAATAGCAATTGTAGCTGAGATTTCTACAAATTAGGTAGCTTGTTGTCTCCATCAATGAATAACGTTTGGAGACAATGTTCGAAGTTTAGGGGTTTCTATGGGCCTCGATCCCATCGCTAGGAATTGGACGACGTTTATTCTCACGAGAAGGAAAGCAAGTTTTGCACTCGGAGGACGGGGTTTGCGCACTTTCTCCTACTTGCTTCGAAGCTATCGTGAGAGGATCTGCTTTGACGGAAAGGAGCGAAATAATTAGATTTAGAGGCGCACGGAGACAGAGATACCGGAAGAGCGACGACGTAACGCGTTTCGTAACTCGGTGACACTTCCGCGTGGTAGAACTTTCATTGGCGCGATTTACGCGATTCTTCGTATATTGAACTTTCTTATCGATCAGCCAAAGATATAACAAATTTTAAATTGTAACGTATTTTCGAAATTTCAGTAAAAGAGAAATTGATATAATACGTTAATTGTCACGGACAGTCGATGCCTTAACTGACCTCCAGGTCAGATTATTTATTTAAGTAAAATTGTCGAGGACCGCTCTGTAAACCATCGCTACTTCCCACAAGTATTTCTCATGAAGTTCTTAACAATCAGAAACAAATACCGTGTATTTGAAGCGATTCCATCTACGTTCCAAGATTAATACGATTATAAACGTTTGACGTCATACGTTGTCAACGATACGAACAATCTCCAATCCATCACTACTTCTCGCGAGTACTTCATTCAAGATTCTAGACGATTAAAAACTAACATCGCATATTTCAATGCGATTCGATCTATTTAAAACCAACGATTAATTACATTTTTGAGGCATTGACGTCTTTTACAGACGCGATTCGATCGATGTGTCTTTCTCTACCTGCCGACGGAACGTGGACACGATTTATCGATCACGTGCAAAGATCACGCACTGATTGATGAATCGTAAAGTCAAATTGTGGAGGACCAGTCTTGGATCCATCGCTACTTCTCAGAAACATTTTTAATATTGGAAAGGATTGAGGTCTGACTACACCATACACAAAGCTATGCCACAGTA